>NC_066240.1:3209527-3525384 GCF_024542735.1 Bombus huntii | reverse complement strand
TTACAAAATTGCATAAACGTTTATAACGTTTTATAGGTTATAGTTTAATCTTGTAGTAGACATTATTTCTACTCGCAATACGCAATAGGTTATTGTACATAAAACTAAGTTTATCACAACATTTTTCTGCGTCGTTCTAACTTATTTATGACGAAAAAATAACTTATGGTTAAATAAATAAAACTCGATCACTGACCAAAAATTTTTGTTAATTTTTATACTTTTATCAGAAACCATTGTTTAAAGCATGTGCTATTTTATTATGTTGATACATATTTCACAAATGTTAGTTATAATAAAAATAAAAAATTTTGTTATTAGAAGTATATATTTGTCTCTTTCCTTCTTAAATTAAAGCAATATATCGTTATATTACCTAAGAACATTTTCTCTATCTTAAATATAAATTCAATATAATTTGTAATTAAATGTAAATTGAGTTACGTTTTACCGTATACATAACGAATTATGTATTAAGTGGTGAATATTCACTTTAAATTTCACTTCTGCGTAAAACAAAAAGATTGTATTAAGGTAATATATTTCAAGTCAAAAGAAATAAGATATAATGATATATTAATTATGATTAAAGAATTATACAGAATAAAAATGTTAAAATTCTATTGTTCTATATGCTCATACAATTTTAAAAAGGAAATTAAAATATTTGTGGAAATTTTATATATTAAACTTCTACTTGATCTATGGAAGGTAATAATCATATGTACTTACAATATTGATTTTAAATTTTGTTTTCGCATGAAACAGATTTTATTCCACTACACTGAAATATTTCAAAGAGAAGGGATATGATGATATATTAAATACCGTTACAAATAGAATTATACAAATTTTAGAAGGAACATTCCAAAATAATGTAATTGTCAACATTTTGGTAACTTTCTAGTAACTTTTGGAACACGGATAAGCAAGCGCCTCCACTTGCGCCAGTGCATGATTTGATCTGTATTTTTTTTATCACGGTGTATCTGTATTTTCACAGTTTCTTTTTTCGCAGTTTATACGAGCAACTTTATCAAATATGAAATTAAATACATAATATTCATCATCACGTGATCATAATCACAATTCAAGATGATATGGACCGGCATTCTGTATATTCCAGCTATAATCGCACTTTTCTATTGGAATAATTTATTATGGTGCTACTTTTTTGTTTTACTAACCATATCTTGCTTCTTTTTGGGATGTTTGATTGTCATATTCATCAACATTGCTCTTTCTCTGAAACATCACACTACTGCAACAACTTCAAAAACAATTGCAGAAATGGATGCCTTTCATAATCTGTTGATGGTTTGTTTTATATTATTAATATCAAATTTTTCATAACGATAATTATTGAACATACATGATATTTCATTTTTACTATTAAAAAATATTAAATTTCAATTTTTAATGATAGAGAAAAAACATTCATAATCTATGTATTGTGAAAATAAAACTTCTTTGTCAAATTAATTTTGATATCAATATCAGAAGATCAAGAAATTATTGATAAAGATAATAAATAATAGAAAAAATTGTATATTACTTATGTTTGTTTCTCGTCAAAACGTTATTTCATTTTCATTATCATTTTGTAATTTTTTAGTTTGTAGATTTTGTGTAGCTTTAATTTTTTTATGTATATGTTTTACTTCAGGCAAAGGCTTATGACAACTAATCTATATTTTGTGTAATAGATTTTATTAGAGTTCATATTCCATATTTTATAATATTATTCTATCAAAATAGTTTTCTTATTTTGTAAAGATTTGTATTTTTTATCAATGTATATTGTATTATAAAAGTATTTTTTATTATACTAAGACTTATATTTATACAAATATATATATAGATATATTTAAAAATATCTGATTATTTTTACTTCAATGTTCATCAATTTTTTAATTGAATTTTAAAATATTATTTAAACATTAACTTAAATATATATAAATACATTGTAAATATATTAATTATTTAAAAAATTATTGATTATTTCAGAAGGGGTACGTAGCTAAAACTGAAAATACTAAGAAACATGTCAGATATCCATTGGTTTTTACTCGTATGGTGGATGGAGCTTTGCAGAATTTATTGGACTTAATTTTTCAAGACTTTGTTGGTCTTTGGTTAAATGAATTGGCTTTTAATTCTGAACAAATAATTGACAATATGAAGCAAGACACATGGGGTGCAATTCAAACTCTTCATGATCGTTTATCAAAAGTAGATCATACAAAACTAGTTGTTTGTAGTATAGTAAATAAAATTACATTCCATTTTGAAAAAATTAGACTTGCTCAAACAGCTTCGTGAGTTTAACTATATTTTATATATTATTTACTATATTATTTATATTATTATTAACTATATTATATATTATTTATTATATCAATTTTTTAAATCTTATATATATATATAATATGGAAATTCTGCTTTGTTAAATAATTCTTTTTAAAAAGATTTTGTATTTTATATAGAACACAAGGTGAAGATCCAGTATTTATTTTATCTACACACTTAATGTCACCTACAGCCGAACTAGACTATTTGAAGAAGGTCAGTGAATTGTATATCTTATTTTTGTTGCCACCTTGTTATTCTCTTGCTCCAATGAAATATTTATTGAGGGAAATTCTTACATGCAAAAGTAAGTGTATGGAACCATTATTTAATTATGGATATATACATAATATATATTTGATCTACATCTTATAACATTTTATCTTCTTTATTCCTTCAGTACTAAAACCAGCAATAGACTTAATAACAAATCCAGACTATATCAATCAGAAAATTTTATCATATATTGATCAACAACAACTTGCAGAAGCAATGCACAGGAAAACTTATGAATATGCTGAATCATTTGAGGACTTCATTCGTATGATTAAAAGCTCTAAAGATCTAGAGGTTTTAAAGCATATCAGATATAATATTGTTACTGAAATTATGCAAGCTACAACAATACAAAATATTAAAAGAGCGCAAGGTTTAGATCCAGATACTAATGCATTTGGAAAGTCTGATGCCATTCAAGCTCGAAAATTGACGAGGTATATCAGTCAACTAACATATGCTAAAAATACATGTGAATGTCACATGCAATCATTAGGATGGAATGGATATCCTGTTCAGGTTATAAAATCATTTTTGTTTAATAAACAATAGTAACAATTATATTTAAGGACAATATTTTATAGGCTAGTGATGTTACCGATGCAGCAGTTACAGAAGAAAGAATTTTGCCATTGCAATATATCTTAGACAATGTGATAGGTAGACGATACCTTTCTCAATTTCTCGAACAAGTTGCCAGTCAGGATTTGATTGGGTACTGGGCAGCTGTACAAGAATTACGCAATGCAGATAAATCTAATTGGCATCAATTGGGAGCTGAAATCTTTTACACTTATATAACATCTCCAACAGCTGAAATAAAAGTTGACAGAGCTATTCGTAAGAAAATGGAAAGCTTTTTGTTAGGTGATATAGGGCCAAATGTATTTTACGAAGTTCAAGATAATGTTGTTAAAATTTTGGAAGAAAAGTATTATCCTTCTTTTATGGTTAGTGATCAATATAAAAATATGCAAGAAGCATTGCTTAATGAAAGAGTAGATGGTTAGTGTAAAAATTTCATTATAAAAATATAATTATATTAAAAATCAAATCAGTCATCATTAATGTAAAAGTAATTTTTAGACTTAGTGGAGGATCGACATATGGGAAATGGAACATTATCAGAAAATATATCTTTATTCGTTGGAGAACATTCAAACTATGCTCGCAGTAAATTGGACCAATTACAAGAAAAATTAAATAATAAAATGCAAGCTTTACAAGCATTAAAATCTTCGTTAAAACCAGAAAGTAAGGTTCTAAACTTTTTGGCCAAAGAAGTTGAATGGTTACAAAGTGAGAAAAAGCAATTAGAAGCCCATTTAACTCATACAGAAATGTGGGCAGAACATTTGGGTCATTGGAGAGCAGAAGTGCAAAGTGCAGAAGTAAAAACAAAATTCAAGCTATTATAATTTAAATAGAAAATGTTTTTCGTTATTCAGCTTTAACTAAAAATATAATTGTTAAACAGGTACCAGATAATGGAGAATCTCCACAGTTTGTTTTAGTTGTCCATATGACAGAAGGTGAAGACAACACTGAAAGTATATATAGTGGTTGGGTCGTACTAAGAAAATTACAAGATTTTCAAGATCTTCACAGAAAACTTCGCCAATTGTGTTCTAATGTGAAAAATTTAGATTTACCTTCGCAACCTTTAAAATTTTTTGGAAAATCTGATAAAAATACTTTGGACAAAGCTAAAATGCAAATACAAAAATATTTAAATGTAAATTTCTTAAATGTTATTAATGTAGTAAAGCATTGTTTAGATAATCGTCTTAACTGTTAACGTTCTTAGTTTGTTTTAGAAGATGAAAAATTGAATCAGAGCGAGGCTTTATATACATTCCTTAGTCCAAGTTCAGAACATTTGAAATATGCTCCTCCTTCTCCTAAAAAATCTCGATTCTCTTTATCGACATTATTTAAAACGTAGGTAGCTATATTATTTGAGACGCCTAGAACCAAAGGGATGCAAGTGACATTTTTCTGATATAAAGGAAATCGAGTTTGAAATTCAAATGTGTTACAAAAATTCCACATGAAGCCTCTATAAAAGTTACATTATATTTAATTCTTAACATCAGGATCATATGCACAAATTTCCAACAAATTTCATCTTTTAGCTTATGAGTTATTGAATATATGGGAAATAATATTATTTATTTAGTAGTCTAGATACTTTTATACAACGTTGAATTACTTAAATTGTTCACAACATTACATTTAACGATTTACCTAACTATTTCTTTTTTAAGTAAAAAATTTGAAAAATGTCACTTGCATTCCTTTAGTTCGAAATTCATGTGGTAATAACTGTATATTTGTTATAAAAGTTTAATTTCTTTAAATTACAACTTGTTTTAGATCTAACAACAACAGTGAATTGCGTGATAAGGAAGAGGAAGAAGATTTTTCACTGCTATTAGATGATACAGATAGTGGTCGATCAGCCACGGATGGAATTTTTAATGTTAATAAAGATGCAATAGCAGAACCACTTTATACACTTTTAGGTGAAATTTTCGATCTACGAGGAGTATTTCGATGGCTTCGACGGTCGTTAATTACCTTCGTTCAAATTACCTATGGCCGAACTATAAACAGGTTTGTTTTTAGTTTTAAATGTAAACACACATTGAACAAAAGGGTAATGCATTACAGAGCTAATTAAACTTATAGATGAAAGAATTTTCTTCACTTCAAATATTTCATCAGGCTACAACACAACCAAATTTTATTTACTTTGCTTTAATGATGCTTGTTATATCTCAATCAAATTCAAATCTTATATTTAAATCTATCCTTGATTAAAATGGTTACTGTGATACATTATTAGGTCTGAAAGCAGTGTTGTTATTAGAATTTTCCTTTGATCGACATTTTAATGGTTGAAATAAAATATCAGTATCCCTTGCATTCAGTGTGCACCAAGTAAAAGTAAAAAATATTCCTTTTATAATGAAGGCATAAAGTATAACATAATAAATATAATCATCAGGCAAATCAGAGATACTATTGCATGGGTGTTCTCAGAGCCAATGCTTCATTACTATATACAATTGTTTACGAAATCATGGTGGCCAAATGGTCATTTAGTTTTTGAAGCAACTTTTCGTACGGACGAAGAAAAACTAAAAACGAGAGGCGAAGCACGAAGACAGTTCTTAAATAACATTCCTGATGTCTTAACAAATTTAGTAGGAGCACAAAGTGCACAACGTGGTGCAATAAAAATATTTGATTCTTTACAGAATGTGAATTTAAATAAACAATTATTCTATGTAAGTTATTCTCAAGTAAAAAAGACGAACTATATCATGTTAATTATATTCTATTCACTTTTTCTACTTACAGGATATCTTTGAAGTTCTGATGTACGAAGTATTTCCGGAATTTAAACGAAAACAATAAACTTTGCTTAAAATTATAATTTTTTATATTATTCAACTAATTATTGTATTTTAAATCGTTATGCAAAGAAGAATTATGTAAATTAAATATATGTTTTATAAGTATTTTATTTATAGTATTATAGTCGAATAAGTATTTTATTTGTATGAAGTGATATGGTATATGTAAGCGTCAATAAAGTATTAAAAATCTTTATAGTAAGAAAAAACACTTTGAACTTTTGAACTTTATCTTGAAATTAAATAATACCTCAAAAAAGATTTATATTACATAAAAATAATATAAATTATTTTTTAATAATTATAATCTATAAAACATTGCATCTGTATAAGATGATGCATTATTTGCAATGGTCTTCAATATGATCTATCAAAATCTCAACTTCTTGTTTGTTAAAATGATTAATTCTGGTAATATAAAATTTACAAAATATTGATAAACTGTACAAGTTGATACTGAAATATATAAATATCTATATAGGGGTTTGAATAGTGGCTATTGCAAAACAGATTGATTATATTTTACAAATCAATATAATATACATATTTATTCATATATCTTTATTTCAGCATATTTTAAATATCTTTATAGAATGTATACACAATGTAAACAATTTTTTATATATAATTTTCTTCCATGCATTAAAAAATTCCGAGCATAATTTCATGAAACACGATTCATGTATATCTTAAACGTAAATTGATTCTTTTATAATAAAGTCATTTCATAAGTCATGTCATTTCAATATTTGCCATTTGAGATTCTTTTAAACACATTGATATATTTTACGGAAATATATAGTAATTTGACTAGCTCCATAAAAAATATATACTTCAATAATATGTACAATTCAAAATCTCAAATATGATCAATTTTTCTCAAATTCAAATAATAATAAAAATACAAGAAAGGAAAGAAAGTAAAGAACAAATATTGCAGGAAAGTTAAATTTTGTAGCAATTAATTACAATTAAGTCCCTAATATTTAAAGTATTAACTTAAAGAGAATTGATAAAAAAACAGCAAGAAACTATATTTATTATATTATTTTTATACAATAGTAGTAATAACTTGTTTCTGATAGATTAACTTTTCCCTTAAAAAAATTAAAATTTGCTATCTTTTATTAGCTGAATTATCACTAGAAATAATTTTCGCATAAAAGGAATAGTTAATTTCAATAATTCACTTAGATTAATATAATTTTATGATCAATAATTCAATAAACAATCTTGAGACAACAAATCTTGAGATACAAAAATTAGGAAATTAAACAGTAATTTTCTGCAATTTTTTAGATTTGCATACTTTAATGTAAATCTTAATTGGATAATATCTTAAATATAAAATTGTACAGTTAATAAGAAGATAACTATAATTGAAATAAATAATACAGCTCCTTTTTAACGAAAGAAAAAATAATTTATAAAATACGCAAGTCAAATGTAAATTCATATACAACATAATATACCATAAATTGAAAAATCAAAAGAAAAAGAAAAGTGAGCTATTGCTTTTTAATTTCCTAAGTACAAAAATGACATTACTTATGTGATGACTTAACATTCAAATGGAGAATGCAGTGATTTGTGTAATTATTAAAAATATAATCTAAAGATATAGATTACTTAAATATAGCTGGAAAAGGGACTAGTTTTTATATTAATTGATATTATTGTTTTATATGAGAATATTAATTATTCTCTTTCATGAACTATAGATTGTTTATAAAGCATGTAATTATTTATTTTTATTATTACCATAAATTTTTAACCAAAACTTACATTAATAAATTGATAAATGTATGCATATTTTGGTTATCAATCTTCACAGACAAATTAAAATACATGGATAAAAAAATATATAATATAAATATCTATTCACAGAAGAAACAAAGATATATTCTTAAATATTAACATTATAAATACAAAGTCTGATAAAAAAAAAGTCTATAAACATAAATGAATATATCTTAAAATCCTATTATAAATAACATTTGCATAACAATATATATAATAAAAATGAAAAAATTTATATTAAAATGTACACAGCATTCTAAACTTTGCGATATAATATGAATATATGTAATATTATAATGACATTTGATTTTTCATTTGGGAAAGACATTGTACATAATGATACAATGCAAAATATTTTCAGATTTATCTGTCATTAATATACCAAGAACATTAAAACTTATTAAAAGCATAAAAATTAAAATATTAATTGTCGTAAAATTTGTCATTAATATGAACAAAGTTTTTTAAAATTTATTTGTAATTTATTTGTATCATCAATGTATATCAATATATCAAAAATATAAAAACTAAAGCATTCATTAAGTACATGTTTCCCAATTTAATGAGGTCGAAGAGATTCAAAAATAAATTCCATAAACATTTTGTTACATATTAATAAACAGATATCCCAATTGAAAATTATGTAAACAAAATAATTAAATGAAAATATTTGTTTCAAAGAAATCGACATAAAATTAAAATAACTTCTATAACTAACATTTATGATATACAAGTATTTTTTATCAAACCTTGTATGTTATATGGAAAGTAGAAATTGTTATAACGTAATGGTATAAAAGTAACAATATACCATAGCGTAACATTGATATTGAAGGAAAAAGGACAAATTATTGGCATGTTATAAATATATATAAATATACAGTATCTAGTATTTAAACATGTAATATAAATACTGTTATGTCTTTAATGGCATCGACTAGAATTACTTTAAAAATATTATTAAAAATGACGAGAATTTTTATTACTCATGAAAATTGATGAAAATAATGTAATTCTGAATCTGTAAGAACTTTATCGACTATTATAACAATTTATAAAATTCTTTTTTACAGAAATCGCGTGTAAATTAATAAATAATACCTTCATGTACATATAATGAATATGTCTTAATTTTACATGAAATTATAGGATGTATTTCCCTTTAAATTGTATAGAACTTTTAAATGACACATGATATTGTTGACTAGTTGGATCCCCTTTTCTATTGCAAGAAGTATACACGTTACCAAAATGTATACCAATCTCCATTTACTTGGCAGTGAACTCGGGCCAATAATTTACATAATAACGATGTGTTAAACCTTCAAATAGCCTATCCAGCCACATTGGTAAACCATCCAAAAGATTGTCCTGGCATAAAACATTATTTCCACCCTATAATATAAAAGTTTGTAAATAGAAAGAACAGTTCAATTTCTAGAATATAAATAATACGAGAATTTTTTAAAAGAGAAACTGATTTTAATATCATATATTTTTAAATATTACTGTATTATATTAATTATCGCAACTCAACAATAGGAGATGTGAGATATAAAAAGCATACCTCTTCTTCAGAAGCATCAGATTCATTGGAACTATTAAAACCTATAAATGCGCCAGCTTCTGCATCATCTGTTCTTCGAGTTAACTGCTTTGTCATTCGTTCTATTCTCTATACATGAAAATATCATACATGTATATAAAAATTATCATCTTTGTACATTTAATAAATACATGATTTAAAATATTGGGTTGGCAACTAAGTGATTTTGTCATTACCATCTAATCCGCAAGTCCGCACAAAATCCGTAATCACTTAGTTGTCAACCCAATAGTTATATATACATATATAAAACATATATTACCTTAGAACCTTTGCCTTTAGTACATTCTGGATGTTTGGCATGGTACATACAAAAATATTTACGATGCCCATTTAGAGATAATACAGTGCCAACACAATTCTTGGCATTTATGTTTAGTTCTTTTTGTTCTGGCAAGGTGAGAGATAACAGTTTTTTATACCATTCTAACCCTCTTTCGAGAGACAAATGTCCAAACATAAGAGTTTTATTTTTTCTGTAATAATACCAATTACTTTTTATTTTTCTATTACAATTATAATATATTTTTATTAATATGTTGAATTTACCTATAAGGCCACACAGCTTTATGAAAAGCTGGTAATAATTTTAATCTACTTTGAACGTCGACTAATAATATAATGGTTCTACAACCTGGTTTTAATAGTCGAACTAAACCATTGTATTTCTCTGCCCGCAACTCGTGTAATCGCAATTGTGGCTGTGACGGCGTTGGTTTATTATTATCCTTACATTGAGCACGTTCAGCTTGAATACTTGCTTCCTCTAATTTTCTGTATGATTTTAAAAACCAATATAATCAAATGGATTTTATTTTCAATATTATTTTAAAGAATTCAAACTAATATAAAGATTCAAAACGGAATTTATATAAATTAAATATAAAATGAGAATGTTGAAATATACAAAATCGAAATTTTGAATGTTCTAAACTAAGTAAAACATCATTTTAATGTGATGTTACTTACGCTAGATATGACATCCCATACCCCGCAGCACCAATTAACATTAAAGTAGCAATTACTGATACTAAAGGCAATATTTGCTCCTTAGTAAGACTATCAGAAATATAATCTACAGCTAATAACGCTTTTCCAATAAGTTTGTCTACAGTACCCTGTACAAAATTACATTTAAAATTAATTTTAAATTGTGATGTAAGATAGGAGGTTAATCTTGGTCTCTTTTGAGCAAAAATTAGAATGCATACCTGTGCATGTTCATCTGCTAGTTCTCCTACAACTGCGGCATATGGCAAAGCTTCCGATGCACGTAATAATCTTTGTATGGTTTGTTCTAAGTTGCGACGTGTTTCATTCCACTGAGTTTCATCTTGAGCAGCTTCAATCCAACCAGTAGGTAACCATTCATATTTCAAATGATTCGCATCCCTTCTCCAAATAATGACAATATGTAATAAAGGCTCTAAAGGACTACCTTCTCCTGTTGATAATGCTGATACAAATTCTGGTTGTGTATCCTTAAATACGTACGTATATCGTACCCTTTCAGTACTGTAAATTAAACATTGTAAAATAAAATAATCGTGTATATTAAAATTATTTTAGAAAAAATTGTGTGTATAACTTTATAATTTATTGTTTATTAGTTAATACATTTGAAAGTTTAATCCAATACTTTCTTCTCTAGTAATTTTGTATAAATTGAGTAATATAAATATCTATAATTTCAAATTTATTGAAGTAGTTAAATCACATAACACGCTGTGTGCATATTAAATGAGTAAATATTGGTGAGTTATAAGTCATAATAAACCATAATAAAAAAATATTAATCAAATCATTCATGATAGAAAATAGTAAAATCATTACATAATAAATGCACATATATATATATATATATATATATATATATATATATATATATATATATATATTTATTTTATTTTCACATATATTTGAAGCATTGTTACCTGTAAGATGATTCTAAAGCTGCTTGTCTAAATTTATGCCTAGCTAAATCATGAAGAGGACTATTTTGTTGTGATATTAAAACTGCACATAACCGTTTTTGAGGTCTTAACCACTCAGGTGGACAAACTGAGTCTAGCATTGCTTGATTTGAAAGTCTTGGTAAAGCAAGGAATTTATTATTTGATATAACATTGTGCATTGTGTCACTTGATATATCTTTCATACTGACAGATGCCATAGGTTTCTCGGAATTTTCATTAAATAACAATAAAGTATCCAAGTCCACAGAAATTTTATATTTCATTACAATAAGTTCAGTATCTAGTTTTCCCGTCTACAAAGAAAATTGTAATTAAAATAATTGAAAAATTACATAATTCAAAAAGTAAAGTAAAAATAAAGTGTACCTGAACAAAACCAAATGCAACACGGTCTCTATAATAAAATGCAATAAATAGATATCGTAATCTCACAGATTCTTTCTTATCAAATATTAAAGCTCGAATTCGATTATCTATCCATCCTGAGAGGAAATTATCTACATTATTTTTATTTATATTAGGTATTAATTTATATGGAAATTTGTTTCGTAAGAAGTCTGTAAAAGAAATAAACACTTTAATTCTATCACACTACAAAGTAGAAATATGAAGTACATTATATAATACATACCAACAATCTTTTGGATACTAAAAAGAGATTCTTTATATACACTTGTACGGCCATCTATTGTAACAACAAGACATGGTAGCGAATGAATTCCTAGTTTTCTTGCTAAAGCAGACTCTTTTTCAGCATGTGCAGTTGCTAAACCAAGACCCAGTGGTTCTAACTCATCAATCAAACGTCGCCATATTGGTTCTACTTGTAAACATGCAAAACACCAGTCCGAATAAAATAATATCAGATAAGGTGTACGTAAAGTTTTTGGTACTATTACATTTTCAAATGATCTGCAAAAATCATTCATATTTAAAATATTTATAATATAATAATACAAACAAACATAGTATTGATTTGCTCAGAAAGTTCATAGTATTTTTAAAATTGGAATCTGATTATAAAACATATAAAATATCAAAATATATAATATTGGATTGAAATAGATATTTCTAGCTGAACATTAAATGCAGCAATTACTAAGAATATTTCTAATAAATGGCGAAATGTCATTATGAAAATATACAGATTGCTTAATAAAATTTTAATTTTATTACCATGAAATCTTTTTAAATTTTGTTATTGCTTCCCAAACAATACAATACAACCCATGCATATATGTATTAGACACTTTTTAACAGAATGATACAAACCGATATGTGATGCTCATCTTATAGAAAAGTGAAATGTCTCGATTTTGATAATGAAATTTGAAGTTTCTGGCAAATAGTTCTTCCAATGGATCAAAGACATTGTTAAAGTGACTATTGTCTCTTCGTTGCCTAGAAATACTTTCTTCTGTAATTCCATGATTATCAAATTTCCTTCTTCTTTCTGGATCTGTTAAAATCTAGAAACAAGAAAATTTCTAGTGAAAGGAGATGATAAATTACGTTATATTTTTTATTGGTATTAATTTTACCTCATAAGCTTTGGTAATTTCCACAAATTTGTTTTCTGCACCTGGGTGATTGGTTTTATCTGGATGCCTAAGGAAATAAATTTTATTTGGAAAAATAAATTCAATTCATCGTATTCACACTGTAATCCAAGGTACAGAAATAAGAAATCATTTGAAATTATTTATCTCTGCTTTTTGATCAGATATCACTCATTCGCTACAATAATGACATAAATCAAAATTTACAGTTTTTGAGTCATTAATATATAAGAAACATGTTTTAAGGATGAATGTGAATTTATTAAACTGGATGAGAATATTATAATATTTTTAGACAAATTGATCTGCTTATTACAACAATCTGTTATTTTAATACAATGTTCTTACAAAATTATAACGATTCAAGACATTCAAATTTTTTATTTTTGAGTTATTTTATATTGTTGCAGCAAATGAACGATATACTTAAATAATTGGCATACTTTAGTACAATGTCAATGAAGCCTATAATTCTAAATATAAAATAGCTTATTTTTGTTAATAGCAAACACCTTCAGTATATTCAAATGGTTTCTAAAATATAAAAAAATAAGAGTGAATATTAATCTTCATAAAATAATAATGAAATAATAGAAAATCCTATACGTACCATTCTTTGACAAGATTTTTGTACGCTTTTCTAATTTCTTGTAAGGTCGCACGTTTGTGAACACCTAATATTTTATACGGATTTCCCAATGACTCACTTGCGCTGACCGTCGACAATAGGTGGGTTGTTACGATAAAAATCACAATAAAAAATGAGAACCTCATTAATAATTCTATATCAATCGCTTTCCTATTACTATTATTTGATCGTTTGGCTACTGACTCAGAGGTTCTTGAAAAATTAATCGATAACATTATTTGTGACGCAGTTTTAACATGAATGTATATCTAGTTGATTTACAGCACTTAACATCGAGTCTGCATCGATTAAAACTATCCTTTCTTCGTCTTGCAATATTTAACGAACATGTTCAAATCACGAATTTTTTTCTTATCTTTGCACCGGAAACTCTATCATTGCAATTTTATAGTGATGTTTCTCGACAACCATGTTGTCAAATGGAATATACACAGTGGACACTAAATCTTAGGTTTAGAATGCTCTAGTAGGATAGGACAGAATCGATTACGAGATGGCGTTAAAATACATTTTCAATTTTCACTTTTTCTATGTTTATCTTCTCTTATATCTTAAAAAGTAAAACAAAAGTTCAAGAAGTATTTTTATTATATTATTTAGATGATAGACATATTACTTAGATAGAAACTGTTCCTCATATAAATTAGAGTACGAAGAAATTTATTTTACTAAATTATGTCCACATCCTAGTATCTTGTAATTTACTCTTATTTTAAATAAAATTACATTTCTATATGTTATTTGTTTTCATTGAAAGGAATTAATAGTAAATTAGAAAAAAATAATTATATATTTTTGGTTATATAAATTATTAATTAATCTTATTATGCTATTTTATTGCATATAAAATTATGTTTATAATGGACACTTTATTTAGTGATATTTTGTTACTAAAAAATATAACAAATTATCAAACTATCTAGTGATTTATTTTTAAATCTAATAACTAAAGCTCCGTTGGCGCCACTTTCTCTCTCTTTTAAAAATTTACAAAAATAGATCGGGCAGTTTCCAATTAAATTACCCAGTTTATAGAATAAATCGATTACTTGTCGTCAAAGAAAACACATTTCAAATCTAGCGAATGTGTGCAATTATGAGGAAATATTTTCTGTCATGACTTATATCAAAATATAACAGCATATACATATTTCTTATATTCCTACATACTCTGTTGTTTGAACGAGATGTGAACTACTTAATTATATTGGTTTCGTCGCCTTCTATCATATCACACGTTCATATGTATTATTGAGAAAAATATAAAAGAAATACTGAATCCCTATAATATTAATTTTTACGAATAAATCGATGTCTCAACATTACTATTTTTTGATGGTCATAGACTGTGACGTGTGACATAACATCTAATATTATAGATCTACTTTAATATAGAAAAATGGCTACTTGGGCTGAAGATGAAATCGGACGAAAATGGGATCGGTGTTTTACTGACGCTATATTTAAGTTTGGTAATTATAATTCAATAATCGACTCTTACTGGACATTAAAATAATAAAAGATCAAATTTATTTATTACAATAATAACGACATCTTCATAGGAGGAGGAATTCTACTTGGAGGAGTATTCTCCCTATTTTTTTTCAAACGTAAGTCTTAAATCACTTAATACCTTTTTTTAACAAAAGAATCCTCACATATTTTCTAATATTAATAAAAATTTACATTTAATATTATAATGGATTTAATTTGTTTTTGTTCAAATGAATACGTAACTTTTAGAAGTTAACTTCAAATCTTGACTGAAAAATACAAGTAATATAATATTATACGTTCAATTTCATATAATTTTACATTTTTACACAAATATTTTTTTCGCTTTCAAATTTTAGGTAATGAAAGTTGTTTCGTTACATACATGATATAGGTTAGGTTCTACGATATTTCCAATCTGAAATCTTAATAAGATATTATTATTAGATATTTAGATATTAGATAGTTAACTTATTAATTAGACAGTTTAATATTATGTTGTTCAGAAAATTCGTAATGAAAATTAAGAAAGATTTAATTAGAAGTAGACTTTTTACCATCTACAACATTACAAATCTTTATTGAAAAATTATTTGCCATTTTTGTAGTAAATTTCAAATTCACCAAGCTTTCAGTTTAAGAAATTCAAATAGCTTTTACAGGCTTCTGAAGTATTTAATTTTTTATCTATATCTTTCGAATAAATTTTGTAAAAATGAAAAACTAATAATGAAACAATATTGTACTTCTGTAAATGAGGTACATAAAAATGAATATTTCAGCTACTATTTAGGAGTTCTTGGATATACAAAATTTGACATTTTTTACTGAAAAAAAGTATGAATTATTAATGAATATTCATTGTCTTTCCCTTATTCCCTTTAGTGTCTAACTAAGAGCAGTATTTGTTTGGAAATTTCATTTGATATAATAAAAGAAAACTACAAACTTTTTGAACAATTCAATAATTGAAAAATCTCATGGTTTAATCATATATATCATTATTATGTATTTGTTATTAATATTTTAACAAATATATGAATATGTATGTATTATAAAATAATATAAATATTAATTTTCTTTTAGGAAGAAAGTGGCCTATTATAACTGGTGGAGGCTTTGGATTAGGTATGGCATATGCTAATTGTCAAGAAGATTTGAATTCTACAATAAGGCGACAAAAATCCAGAGAATGTAGTAAACCAAATAAAGAAAAACCAGCTGAAGAGAAGAAAAGTTCTTAGCAAGCTTCCTATGAAAAAAATTGTTATGCTGTTACCAGACAACATACAATATACCAATAAACTAGTTGAACTTGTATTATAGCGTCATACAAAATAAACTCTTTCATAACTTTAAATTAACATAATTTAAAAATGTGAAATATACATATTTATTATTTACTTTACTATCATTAGCATTTAAAAGTAAATATTCAAATGATTATAAATAAAATATTTATTTTGTATATTTTGTATATAATTGTATATTTAATGTTTTTAATATATCAATTATTTTTATAAAGAAAAATCGAAACATTTTAGAACTATAAAAATAGTTACAAAACAATAATTTATGATATCAATGATATTTTGCTATACAAAGTTAAATATATAAAATTCATATTTATATCATTCATAAAAATCGTATTTGTTTCCAAACATTATTTTATAAAGACTATGCTTTTTATGCAGTGCAGTACTTGCTAAATATTGAAAATATATATTATAAAATATTTATTCACACATATCGGCATATTTGAGATAACAGTAAAAGTTAATTTTGCAATGCTTATTTCAAAATATTTCTGTAACTATATAATACATTGATATCGTTTATAGTATTGTATTAATATTTATATATAATTATGTAATTTGAGCAAATATGCAAATTTTATTTATGAAATCGTTAAATTGTTGAGTTCAGGTAGAATAAGAGATAAAACTTTTTTTTATCATAATTAAATATTCCCATACCTACATGCACAAATAAAAGTTACTAGGTTAGTAACTTATTTGTAAAGCGTGTGGCTTCACGATCTGGTTTCGCTCATTCAATCGTTATTTTTAGAAATGCCATAGTCATTAACTTGTACTTTTTAGTCCTATTAAATAAAATGAACGAAACGAATGTATTTGCAAGAAATTAACGAAGAAAATAGGTTTACACATTGTTTTATTTTTAGAAATTTTCACTCGATACATTTCGATACACAAAACAGAATTTCTTAAAGAATGGACTTTGCTCAAATCTAAATAGATCTAAGATCTAAGTAACATGGGTATCTGTGTTAATACGTACTGAAAGCATCTTGTCATCAATTTTTAAATAACCACGTGTGCTATAGGAAAGTCTGTGTGACTTTTTTTAATACAAGAAAGAAGAATTACTTTGGTTCGAGTGAAATTGGAATAAAATGTTAACTGCTGCTGCGAATTCGTTATCGAATAACGGTGGCTCTTACAGCAATGATAGACCGTCGAGCACAGCAGATCCAGAACTTGCAACTGATCCCGCTTCAGGTGGATTTTTTCACTCGGATTATAAAAAGTAAATATTTCAATGTGAAAATATGCTTTATTTGTAAAAATATGTTTACATATATTTGAACTTTTATTCAAATGTAATAAAGAAATTTGACATACTTTCCAATTAGAAACATTACATATTGTTTTTAAATGTAATATTGTGTTGCATTATTTTTATTTTTTTACTTGGAATATTTTAATTTTATGTCGTAATTTTAAAGCTATAGAGAAATAGCATTTATATTTCACTGTCTATATTTTTAATTAAATATTTAAAATATTGTAAGTGATGATAATTGTACTTATTTGTTTAGATTTATTATTTTAGTTATTATTATATTATATTATTTATTATGTTAATTATTATTTATAAATATATTTATTTAATATATTGCTTTTTATTTTAATAGTGACGCTAGTACATTTTTATACTTAATCTTTATATTGTATATTTGAAAATTAAATAATAATAAATGTGTTATGTTATTTATTGTACAATATATTATTAAGTATGTTAATAAAAAATATGTAATTATGTATCTTAAAGGAATATTTTTATAGACATGAAGACTTGAAACAAATGTTGGATAGTAATAAGGATGGACTTAAATTAGAGGCTATGAAGCGTATAATTGGGGTAATAAATCAATTATATTTATCTAATTATTTATCTAGATTTTTCTTGAAATCTTTCACTAAGTCTATAAAATATACTTAAATAAAAATACATAATAATACATTTTAGAAAATTAACCTGTTCAAGATTGATAATATATGGTATATGTTAAAAAATTATTAAAAATGTACATACAATATGAAATAATAGAAAGAAGTGCATATCTAAAAATTGAGATTAATGTTAATGTACCCTTTGAGTAGGTTAATATTCATTAAAATATTTCATTTCTTAATTTAATTTATTATCCTTATTTTAACAAATAATTACCACAAATTATTTTTTCAGATGATAGCAAAGGGACGAGATGCATCAGAATTATTCCCAGCTGTAGTAAAAAATGTTGTATCAAAAAATATTGAAGTGAAAAAATTAGTTTATGTTTATTTGGTTCGTTATGCTGAAGATCAACAAGATCTTGCACTTTTATCTATTTCTACATTTCAACGAGCATTAAAAGATCCTAATCAATTAATAAGAGCCAGTGCTTTAAGAGTACTTTCAAGTATAAGAGTTTCTATGATAGTGCCTATAGTAATGCTTGCTATCAAGGATTCAGCCAGTGATATGTCACCATATGTGCGAAAAACTGCAGCACATGCTATTCCTAAACTTTATTCACTAGATTCTGAGCAAAAAGAGGAATTAATAGGTGTTTTAGAAAAGTTACTATCAGATAAAACAACTCTTGTTGTGGGTTCTGCAGCAATGGCATTTGAAGAGGTTTGTCCTGAAAGAATAGATTTGATACATAAAAATTATAGAAAGCTCTGTAACTTATTAGTAGATGTCGATGAATGGGGTCAAGTTGTTATAGTCAACATGCTTACAAGATATGCAAGAACACAATTCATTAACCCTAATGTAGATGTATGTATAATTTTCCAAAATCATGGACAATTTATACATACAAGATTTATATCATATGAAATTAATTTTTGTAGAGCATAGAAGATGATGAAAATCGCCCGTTTTATGATTCTGATTCTGATTCGTCTAATACAAAGAAACCAAAATTAACAATAGATCCAGATCATCGATTATTATTGCGAAATACAAAACCTCTTTTGCAAAGTAGAAATGCTTCTGTAGTAATGGCAGTATCTCAATTGTATCACCACACTGCTCCACGAAGCGAAGTAATGATTGCTGCCAAAGCATTAATTAGATTATTAAGAGGACACAGAGAAGTTCAGAGCATAGTTCTCCACTGCATTGCTAACATATCAATTGCCAGGAAGGTAATATAATTATTGTAAAATGATTTTTAGACATATAGCAAATATTAATTTAATATAGAAATTTTTTTATAGTAGAAGTTTGATACAATCTATAATTTTTATTGTTTTTGCACAGGGAATGTTTGAACCCTTCCTTAAGTCATTTTTTGTGAGAACTTCAGATCCTACTCATATAAAACTTCTGAAATTAGATATTTTGACCAATTTAGCAACTGAAACTAGTATCGGAGTTATACTAAGAGAATTCCAAACTTACATCTCTAGTAGTGATAAAGAATTTGTTGGGGCTAGTATACAAGCAATTGGGAGATGTGCAAGTAATATAAAAGAAGTGACTGATACGTGTTTGAATGGATTAGTTTCATTATTGAGTAATCGAGACGGTAAGTACTTATAAGCAATTAAATAATTAATCTATCTCTGTCACGTTAGTTTCGAACGTTTCTTTAACCCTGTATAAAATATAAAATTAGATTACAATATATAATACTTATAATATAGCTACGTATTACAAAAAGTAAAATATAATTTGTTATCCAGAGGCTGTTGTAGCAGAAAGCGTTGTTGTTATAAAGAAGCTGTTACAAACTCAACCAAACGAACATAAAAATATAATTGCTCATATGGCAAAATTAATGGATTTCATAACTATACCACAAGCCAGAGCATCTATCTTGTGGCTCTTGGGAGAATATTCAGATAGAGTACCTAAGATAGCACCAGATGTGCTTAGAAAAATGGCTAAAAATTTTGTAAATGAACAAGATATTGTAAAGCTCCAAATATTAAATTTGGCTGTAAAGCTGTGTCTAAATAATCCTATTCAAACCAAGCCATTTTGTCAATACGTTTTCCAACTTGCGAAATACGATCAAAACTACGATATTAGAGATCGTGCACGTTTCTTGAGACGTTTTATTTTTGACGAAGATGGTCATAAGAAAAATCTTCCACAGCTTGCAAAAAGAATATTTCTAGCTCCAAAACCTGCACCAACTCTAACATCTAGGTTCAAAAATTCTGAATATCAGTTAGGAACATTGTCACATTATTTAGATATGCCATGTGCTGGTTATCGTCCTTTGCCACCTTTCCCTGATGTAGCTCCTGATCCATCTGTAAGAGATGTTGCAAGTAGCACTACTAGAGATGCAAGAGATGAATATTATAGAAAAGAGAAGAAAGACAAAAAGGGAAAAGAAAAAGAAAAACCCTTTTATAGTGATGAAGAAAGTGTTCAAGCAGATGGTATGTTTTAAATTACTGCAGTTGTAAACAAGATTTTACTCAAGTACTAATTTAAATAGTCCTATTTTAAATTTTATACGAGTATTTTAATTTTTAGAATTAAATAATGAAAATGACTCTTCAGATACTTCAACAACTGATTCTTCAGATGAGGGGAGTGACTCATCTGAGTATATATCAGAATCTGGTAAATCTGAGAATGATAGTGAGAAAAAGAAATCTAGCAAGATATCTGATGAGTCGAACAGCGAGTCTGAAAGTGAAGAATCAGATTCTGAAGAATCATCTGAGAATTCTCAGGAAAGTGAAGAGGAAAAGTACAAGGCTTCCAATCAAGAAGCAACAGAAAAACCAAAAAGCAACATTGATCTCCTTTTAGATTTAGATGATGGTAAATATGATCGTATTTAACTATACTACCGGTGGTTTAACAGAGAGAGAACTTAAAAATTATAACAAATATAATTTATCAGTTTATTCAAAACTTTATTTGTTAATTTCAGTGATTCCAATGACACCAGTTATGCCATTAAGCACAGGTAGTCTTCTTACCCCTATCAATTTGAATATTACAAATGATGTCAGAGAAATTTCAGCCTCATTTATTCCCATAAGGAAATCTGAATTATTAAATACTATTACGGGACATGGTTTGAAAATTGAATATAGATTTACTAGATCGCAGCACTTAGTAAGTGCTTATTTAGTTACTATTGAATTAACATTTTCCAATGAAAGTAGCGAACCTGTTAAAGAAATACAAATAGGAGTAAAGGTAAATTTATATAATCTATAACAATTAAATCATCAGTTTTTAATATTTATTAACTGATATATAATATTTATATATAAGTACTATAAAGCAATTTGTTTCATTAATAGAATTTACCAAAAGGAATGGTTATACATGATTTTATGCGAATACCACTATTAGAAGTAAATTCAAATTTATCCACAACATTGGGAATCAATTTTAATGATTCTACACAACCAGCACATTTTAATATTGACTTTGCAATTGGAGATGACATGTATTCCTGCCCAGTTACTATTAAAGCTCCAATTGGAGAAATAATAAGAGCCGTGTTCTTGCCAGAAAATATGTTTATATGTGAAAAAACTAAATTGAAGGGTATGAATGAACATGTTGCGAAAGTGCAATATTTTGGGAATAAGAAAACTATATCCCAAAAAGTTTTTGAGACTGCGAATGTTGCAATGATATCTAGCAGTGATGAAGAGATAAGGTAAAAGAATATTAAATTAATAATTCGGATTATTAATTATTCAGGCAATTTTTTAAAATGTTATTGAATAAAATATTACAAATTTTATTATAAATGTGTTAATTATGTTATAAATTTACAAATTTATAATATTAATATTTAAAATATTAAAAAATTACTTTATGTAATATGTTGAAAATGAAATTTTGTTTAAAAAGATTTCTATTTTGCAGATTTGCCGCTCATACATTAGCATCAAAGTCCTTAGTATTAGTAACAATAAAAGTTATAGGTAATGAATGTTTGGAAATTTGTGTTAACTGTGAAAAGATGGTAATAGGTTCTATCTTATTAACTGAATTAAAAAGTAATTTAAAGATGAACTAATTATTTTTTATTTATATTCGTAAAGTAAATATATACCGAATTTATTTACAATACTTGTATAAAATAAATATAAGACTCTTATGATAATTAAGTGTATATATATGTTTAATTCCACATGGATATATAGTAATTAAATATAAAAATTTAAATATAATATATTTGTTATGAAATCATTAGATTTTTATAAGAAACTGAGATTATTGTTTGCTACTACTTGTTTGGTAAAATATATATACACATATATATGTATATATCAATTTTATAAATCACGCTGAATTACTTGTTAAGTTAAGAATTACCTCATAATGTCATACTTATACCCTTCTGAAAAAATATAAAGTGTTCTAAAGTTGAACAATCGAACTTTGTATTTATTAGATTATAAAGATGATTCATAGCGAAAGTTGAGAGAGATTTAACTAAAATTAGACTTTTTGCTATCTATAATTTCATGTTTTCTTAAAAAATAATTCGTTTTTTTAATGAGTTTCTTTAAATAGTTTTTGTGAGCTTGTACAATATAATACTGTTCTTTCCACGTAAAATAAAAAAATGTAAAATTTATAAATAATAATCTTTTTCGTTCTATTTTAACAAATTAATGAAAACTTTCAATGTTTTCAAACAATAAACAGATAGAATAAAATAATGAAAGAAACGACACTTATTTTTTTTGTATATTATTACATATCAAAATTCACTATTATTTTGATGAATATTTTTTTATAACTTTTTATAAAATATTTACTACTTATGCTTGGTACTGAATGGTATTTGGTATGAATGGTACTGGCATAGAACTTATGGCTTATATCGTACTAACTTACATAAGCCCTATGAACTTACGAGTTCTAGTGGCCGACCAACACGAAATTTGAGGGGCTGAACTTCAAATATAAAATTTTAACTTTGGACATTTATTAGTTTACAAGAATAATAATAAAAAGCTTCTGGAACTATTCATCCAATTCTTTTTATACAGATGTTACTAAACAATCGTTTTCGCATCGTCGCTGACTATTGAGTACCCGATGATATCAGTGTCTATAGGGTGTCCAGCATTGATATATTGGGTATATTTCGGTTTTACTTTAATTTTAAAATTTTTAAAGATATTTTATATAATAAAAAAAGTAATTTTTTAATTATTATTAACTAACACGTGTTTTTGTACACTTTCTAAGAACATAATTTTCATGAAAAAATTTGTTATAATATGTACTACATATTAGGATAATAAAAAATATAAGATTATTAACATACAGAATTCTGTTTTCTTATTGTATATTTATATTATAAAAACTAAAAATGAAAACGTTTGTACAAATAAAAATATCGTGTTTTATTTTATTGATTTTATACGAATCATATAATTTGTAGATACTTCTAACATGCATGGATAAAAAAATTGGAATGTTTTTAAATTTGCTAAGAATTTTTTAAATTCCGGTGAAGAGCTAACAATGCCTCTTTGTATGACTTGTTTTGGTGAAGTATTATTATTTCTTTTATACTTATTTGAAGTTTTTAAATTACTTCTTATATGTTCTGAATCTTGACGTACGAAATATTTCGTTAATAAATGATTTTTTAGATACTGATTATTGAAGTATTGATAAAGTTCATAATTGTTGAAAAACAACAATGTATAACTACTAAAAATAATTTCACTTTGAATAATATTTATATTTGTATCCAATATATTTTTATTTTTGTTTTTTACCACAGTCCATTTATCTTCTTCATCATCACAACTCAATTCTGTTTTTAAATATTTTGTACTTATCATAAAATTTGGCATCAATTTAGATTCTAATATAGCAGAGACACCTTTATTTGAATTGCTTTTATTAAAAATATTTTTGTTACGACTTCTTATGAAAGTTGTGAAATAAAAGATAGCTGAGTAAAAGTTGCACATCCTATGAAAATCCATCCACATTGAAAACATAATTATCATTTATCATTCATCTTCTACGATACGAACTTTTTACTTACACATTATTCCATATTTTTATCGCCTTTTTAAGGGAATTGCTATATGAACATGCGAAAAGTATTGCGAAAGATATAGATACAAAAACATAAACATATTGGAGTACAGTTTTTAACATTATTATCATGTTACAGTATATATAATTTGCTCTTGTAATATGTAACATTTCTTCTATAGCCTCCGTTTTTGTCGAAATATTATACACAACTTCAAGATCTGAATTTTATAAGTAAAATAACGTAACTGCACGGAAGCTATTATGTTGAATAAATTTATTATACAGAACGTAATATTTACCTTGTTGTTTTGAAATAACTGAATGATATACATTGCTTGTACATAGAGCTATCCATAATCCAAATCCCCAAAGGAATAAACTATTCCACGATATATAATGCGATCTTTTTTGCTTAAACAACTCTAAGTAACGACGATACATTGTACAAATAATGGCATTTAAAAATATCTACCTTTTCTGTTAGTAATTGTCCACTACCATTATTTTGCATTTTGTATGTTACTTTTTAATTCCTTGTTTCTCGAAAGAATATCATAATATTTGTTCAAAAGTAAATTTTGTACACGTTCATCAATGATATATAAATCGAAAAATTATACAAAATAAAAAAATAAGACAATCTATATACAAGACGAATGCCCAATAGTTTCATGTGTATCATTTATTACATTACCTATTTAAATGTCAGTAATTTAAAATTTACAAAAAGATATAAATTAATATTATGATAAATATTTCTAAAGTGTTAATTAGAATTTGGAATGTACAATATTTCAACGCGACTTGATGCCTTGAATAGACAACTCTTAATTATTTCTAAATTGCAAAAGATGGATGGAGAATGTAGTGTGTATCCCACAACAGCATGTAAAAAAGTAAATATAACATAACACATAAATTGATTCAGGAAAATAGTAATGTAGGAAAAATTATATTTTATACAGTGTAACGTATACAATAACATTGCAAAATATTATCACTGTGCCCACAAAATTTTATCTTCAAAAGACCAATGCAGTAGGTTCGACTGCACTGAAGAATGCATATCACATGATAGTATTAAAAAGAGAATACCATGTAATGTTATAACATGCAAAACACGCAAAAAATTACGTTTTTATAAGAAGGTTCCCTCAACTGAAGGTATATCAGTATCACTAATCCATGCAAAAGATAGTATGTATTAACATGTTAATATAAAATTGTTTATTAGTTCATACAGATTTGAAGGATGAAGTTAATATAATGAATGATGCAATTGGTAAAGAGTTGAAAGAACCAGAGAAACAAAGTAAATCTGATCAAGTAGACTTAACTTCACAATTTTATAAAATGTGTACTCAAGACAAAATAATTGATACATACGAAGAGAAAAGCGAGCAAACCATTCCAACAAAAGATAATTTTCGCACTGAATTAAATATAAATAGTTTGGACTCAAATTATGTGCAGAATGAAGCAACAAAGCAGGAAACATTTCAAATAGAAATAGATGAAAGCATTTCAAATGAATTAGGGAAAATTGATTCCATTATAGAAGATATTTGTGCAAAAGACAAGAAAATTTTCGAAAGAATTCAAAAGGTTTTATTAAAAATAATAACATTTGGCTCTTTAAATTCATATAATACGTAATTTGTAGGATCTGTTAACTGAAAAAATACGCACTAAAGAACTTGAAAAAAGATTGAAATCTTTAACTTGCAGTCTAAATTGTTTGAAAGAAGGTAGTGAACAAAGGGCAGCTTGTTTAAAAGATGTATTAGTAACAGCTGAAGAACAAAGAAATGTTGCAATGGATTTAGTGAAACAATCAAAAAATCAAGCAGATTTAGTCAAAACAGATAGGGATGAATTATTAAATGAGATTTCAAAATTACAAGTATGTACTTGAGAAAAGAATAATTTTTATTAATAGTAAAATAATTATCTTTTCAGCAACAGGTAATCGAAGTTGCACATAAAAATACAGATCTGCTGCAAGAACGTGACAATTTAAAGAGCAAATTACAATCTTTATCAGAGGATGAATCTAAAAGGTAATTTCAAATAATTTTTAACATGAATACAGGTATTAGTTCTTGTTTCTTTAAAATGTAATCTAAGAATCACTTTAGATATTAAATGCATGCTTCAATCATACAAGGTGTGAGGAGGTTAAAAAAGAAGTGAATAGAATGAAACATGCTGTAAAAGAAAAAGAAAATGCTTTAAATAGAGAGAGAGCAGAATTTATGGATATGATTTTAGAACTTACGAACGTAATTAATATACAAAAGAGACGAATATGTGAAGTAAGTGGTATATGTAATAGTCAACTACATAGCATACATGAAAGAAATGAAGAATTATCTCAAAAGGTAAATTCAATAACAAGCATCAAATTATGATTTTATACTAATTTAAGTTATATTGGCAGAATATCGAGATATCGGAGATGAAAAATATGTTACAGTCAAGTAACTCTACTTTTAAAGAAATGGAAGAGAAAATAGATCATTTGCAATATTGTTTATGTAAAGAAACAACGACTTGTAACCAGCTGAAACAAGAATTAGAAACTTTCAAGGAAAATCATTTATCTGAATTGAGAATAAAAGACAAAATTATAGAGGAACAAAATAAAACAATTTCAAAACAAAAGAAGGTTTTATATCCATTAAAGTAAATTTATTAAAATAATTTTAAATTTAAATTAAAATGTTGTATTAACAAATATCTATCTTTATTAGTTATTACATGACAGTGAAGTGATGGTCCAGCAAGTTGCTTCCGAATTTAATGAGCTTAAAGATGAATTAAACAAAGAAAAAACGAAAAATGAATCTTTGCAAATAACATTGAATGAGAATGATACCAAATTAAGCAAGATATATTTATCGCAATGTGAAAAATGTAGAACACTTATAGTTGAAATAGATTATTTAAAAAAAGAGAAACAAAAGGCAATAGCACTTGCAAAATTTGCTTATCAAAAGTTGCATCAATCTGTGAAAGAGTATAAAAAGAGACTCATTTGTGAGAAACAGCAACACAGGTACATGGCATTGATTATTGAGGAAAGAGAACATGAGATAGGATGTTTGAGGAATCAAATTTGTCAGAATAACATGAGAATTATTTAAAAAAGAAATAGTTATGTAGTATGCAGACAATTAAATTTAGTTGTAATTGTTTATGTGATTATGAAGCTTTTTAATATACTCAATAGAATTATATATGAATAAATATTCACTAGTATTTATTTATATTGTAATATATATATTCTGCTTCTGACAACTTACAAATAAAACTTCACATTGTAAATATGTACAATATACTATGTATAATGATAATGATTAATACTGTAAATTATCTAAATTTTAATTTAGATATTCTTACTCTGATCTCAAGGAATAGTAATTTAACATTTCTTTTATACCATGCGATATTATAATTTAAGTGCATCTGCCAATTTTTATCTAAAAATTCTTTATAAAACACTGACATATCATCCGCAGTAATTGACGTTTTTCCTTGTGCTTTTAGAGTTTCTTGAAATTGCTTACGTTCCTATAATACATTCAATAAATTAAAATTTGAAACATATTTCATAATGATGTTATGTAAGAATTATGTTACACCTCTATGAAGGTACTATTATGTTCCGTCCAAAAATTTTGATTCCAAATTTGCGTGTCTTCTCTGGCTTCTCTGAATTTTTTTTCTAGCAGGCTTTCATCCTCAGATTTTGCAAAAATGATCGGCCTTAAATTCGAAACCGGATCAGGCGGTCCGATTAAATCAGCTTGTACAGGAGCTTTTAGGTTAGAAGATACCTTCTAATTAAAATGAAAATAATGAATGTTCACTAAATCGACAATAATTGGAATGACATACTGAATGAAGAACTTACAGCACTAAACAATCGGATTGCATAGTTCCACTGTTTTATTTGAACGTAATTATACATTCGAATCATATCAAAGGTTCACACATGTTTTACGAGGTTATGTTTCTTTCGGTCATGCGTTTCGTTTAGACTTAATACATCATTCTACGATGAGATAAACTTGTCCTATATTTGTATGATCACACTGCATAGAACAATAAAAAAACACGAACATAATTCTTACTCAATAAATAACCTTTTATTTATATAATAACATAAGGTCTTTTATAAGTATAATCTAATAAATCTAATTTCATTATTTTATTTACTACATAAGTAAGATTCAATTATATCTCTGTAATAGATTTGAGTATAAATCAATATGTACTTCGATTTCATATTTCAAAACACTGGCGCTATATTTGTAAAAAGATCTGTTTTAGCATGATTTATTTGATGAAATAAATTATAAAAAAAGAAAAAAATTAAAAAATTTGTTGGAAGTCTATTGATGTAAGACATTTTGTGCTAATCCCTCTAAAAACAAATTATCTTTCTTAAATTACAAAAAATTCAATGTTTTAGTAAAAACATTCCTTCTATATGCATAAATCATTGTTTCAGGAAACATATCCACAGATACATTGATTAGTACATTGATAAGTTGTATTAATTATCATACATGCATAGACATATTTTCTGAAACAGTGATGTTCATCAATCTTTTGTGACTCATATTTCTTAAAAATGACATTCAATGCTTAATTTAATGACTTTAAATATGCTGCATTGAATAAATCGAGCTCGTTTGTTAAATAATTAGCCTTATTTCGTAAAACTTTAGCACTACTAGTTGCTTCCTCTAGTATTCGTATTGTACTTGCAATATTTTTTAGTTCGGTATCCATTTCGGATGTTGTTTCATCTACTAAATGACACAGACGTGCAAAGGTGCTAGATAGCTCTCTGCAATTATATATAAATAATATTAAAATTAATTTTGCGATAAAGTAAAAGTAGTAATAATTCAGTAAAATAAAATAAAACTCACTGTTGTACTTGATGACTGCAATTCGCAGACGTGAGATCCACTATTAGTTTCAACTTTTTTGTAGCATGAGATACGTACTGACGTTTAAACTCACGTTCTTTTGCTTTATTAGTCCATGTTAATCGTTCATAGAGATATAGAGCACCATAAATAGCACCGGTTACCGCTATAAGTCTCCAACCAATTGTTTTTAACATCTTAAGCAAACAATTTCAGTAAAATAGATTTCATCCCTCAATAAAATAGATGCTTTTATTGTGTAATATACTTACAAATCCAGCAACTATAAGTCCTCCCATAGTTCCTTGAGATGTTATAGATGCTATTGCGATTCTAGTAGCCAATGACAAATCGTCTGATCTTGGTTGATGGTTTGGAGTACTTGACATAAATTTTATAGAATCAACGCTTTCTGCAGGAGACATTATTGCTGGTGGTATCTACGATTATACAGATTAAATAACAATTTTATTATTACAAAAGTATTTTATACTATCGAATAAATTATCTTACCTCCTGTGGATAATTAGCAATGGTTAACTTCCTTCCCTGTCTTCCCGCAAATCTATTAATTATGGCTGTAATTCCCCAAGAAAATCGAAATTCTAAATCTTCGTGAAAATCTGCGCATAGATTATCACAATTTAATCTGTACAAAATTTCGAATGGTTCTCGTCTTGGTAAAATGTTTAGAGACATTTGTCTCTTATTCTCTGGCAATAAATTTGCCATTCGTTCTGTCATTTCTCTCTGGGAGTTTTCAATATTCAATGCCAATGCCGTACTGAGTCTTGCTCTTAAGTTGGAACCTATATAAAATTATAAAGTTACAAATTTTATAAAATAAAGATATGGTGAATAAATTAAAAAAACAATAATACCTAAGCCATTTTCTACGTGTGTATGAAGTTCCCGTTTATATACATTTAGAACTAGTGGGTCGGTATGGAACGGAACACTAAATTCATCAATAAGTACAGCTAATCTACGAATTTCTTCGCTCAGAGCTTTAGACACCCTTTGTTCTACATCCTCCACCATATGATGAATTTTGTCCTTCATTTCTTGAGTCAGCAACATTAATTGTTGTTCCGTGTAATTTAATTTATCATGGACATCTTTCTTAATACACAATTGTTCATTTTTCATTCTTTGTGTCCTATCTAGTATTTCATCTAGAGTTTGTCGTATTTCCCTGAAGAAAGTATATTTGATTTTATGCACTGAAAAATAAATATTTAGATAGAGTAAAACAGATAATAAATTATTTACGTAGCAATATGTTTTCCACGTTGAGAATGCTGTTCAAATTTCGTTTTCACAGCAGACTTTGAAATACATTCTTCAAATTTTCGTTCAAAATCTTGAAATTCGAAATACCGATTTTGAAATCCTTCTGCTAGCGCACCATCTACAAAAAGTTTCAAAAATATTAAAAATAAGTAATTAATACAATCCATAAATAAAGAAATCATGTGTCTTACTATGAGCAGGTTGACCACGTTGTTCTTGCATACGAGCTTGAAGAGTTTCTTTTGCTGAAACGAAGAAAACTCGCTCTTCAGCATCTTTGGGTGTGTAGACTTTTAATTCTCTTGACAAGAAATCGACAGCCCGCTCTTGATGTTGTGCCCTTACCTACACAAATGTCAATTGTAAATAAACATAAGTTACATTATAAATTGTAAAATAATGTAAAAAGCAAGAAGCACATAGTCAAGTTTCTATCACATACTATAAGCATTGAATTGATGCAACTTATTGCATTGTTAAAAGAAGATTCTATTTAACTTAATTTTAACGAGTAATTTTCCATGCTACAAAATTTGTGCACATTGTGTCTCTTGCATAGTGCATAGACTTTACTTATAATTAAAGTTATATATATCTTTCTCAAAAAAAAACATTTTACAATCAAGAAATATGAGTTCCACTATACTTAAAATTTACCAAATAGAATAACTTACCTCCTTCTGCTCTTTGACCAGCTAAAGGATAAATGGGGTATTATGTGAATTATTTAAGTAAAGCTGCCACTGCATACAGCTACTTATTAAAAAAATTTGTGCTTCACACATATACTTTTGAATACACTAATATTAAGTTGTTTATGTGCAAATGGATTTCGAAATAATATGTAGTACCAGCTTTAATAAAAAAAAATTCAGAATCTTCTTATATAAAAAACTTAATTCATTTTTAATGAAGTATATTTAAAAATACTTTTTTAGTGACTTTATAATGCTATATTATTAAACTTATATTTACATAATATCTGTTTCTATAAATTTATATAACACATACCTGTTCGAAAAATTCTGGTTCTGAAGCAGATGCATCCCATCTATTATTTAAAATGAAGATATTTGGTTTAGATAATTTTGTAGATACTTTGTGAAAAAAGTTCTTTTCCTGTAATTAGACTGTTATAAGTACATACAACTAGAAGTAAAATGGTGTAAAATTCAACAAAAGTGGATACATACTGTCACCATTAAAGTAGATTCAGCATTAGCCACGAGCACAAAAACATCTGCATCCAAACAATGTTTGTCAATCCACTCATCCAGATTTGGTGTCACATCCACTCCAGGACTGTCGACAAATACTACATCATCTCTTAATAACAAACATTTTTCTTTTGGCCAAAATATTCTCACTAAATGACTTTCACATAACTTTTCTTTGCAGAGAGCATGACCTAATTGACCAACTGATTGAACAGGTTGTTTCTCAGTGGTTCCTTCTGTAATCAAGTAAGCTTCACCATTATCTGAACCTTCAACTTGTAAGAAGCAATTTGTTGTATGTCCTATGCCACTTGGTAAAATTTTATCACGTAACATTGCGTTAATAACTGTACTCTTTCCATTGCTAGTTCTGTAATATTTTGTAAGATATATAATTCAGATATGGCTAATACCTTTTAGCAATAATTCTAACAATATACCTTCCAAAAAATGCAACTTTCATGTGATCTCTTTTAAGTACATCTCTAATTGCATGAACCTTATCAACATAGCTATCAATTTTTTGTGCTTCTTCTGCAGTGACAATATTACGTTCAGCTTGCAATGCTACAAAAATAATTTTAGTAAAAATGGTTTAATATCATAATTTGATCTTCCTAAGATCATATTTTCATATTCAAAATCTTGTATATTTCAAATGAATTACTTACATTTCATAAATCCTACAGTGTCCTGCACATAGTCTTCTATTTCCAAAAATATATCATTGATCTTTTTCTTGGCTTTAACAAAAATCTGAAGGGGAGAATTATCAGTTCGTATATCTGTCGATCTCAAGTGGCTGTCTCCTCCAATCATGGACATTGTACGATTGATGTAGGCAGCCATAGTTTGTAATTTACTTTATTGTGTAAGTAATATGTTTGGCAAAGTAAGAAAAAATACAGTGCAATATTTTAGGCAGAACGATGATGCAGTGCACAGCATGCAGGATCAACTGAAATCATAAAAAAAGCAATAATTAAATACCTTCTAAGAACAATTTCTATCTACATGATTAAATATACATTTTATGAACAATTGCATAGAATCATAGGGCACTTACTAAATATATATAACAAAACACATATAATAAGCAACATTTATTTAAATATGAACATTAAACAAAAAAAAATAAAAGAAAGATAACATTATAATATAGCACAAGGAAATTTTAGTATATTAAGAACAATACAATGTGACATATCAAAATACTATGCACATTTCGGTACTGAATTTTTATATGCTTCTAATGAGATAAAAGTTTACATTTAAAAGTCCCAAACACTTGTGTGCAATGTATACACATATGATTAACTATATGAAATGTATCACACATAATAAGCATTATAAAACATTGTAATATACAAGGCAAAAAAACCTTTTTGTCTTTAGTCATTGAAGTGTCCTTTGTTGTAATATGAATGAGATGTAAGTTTGAATGTCTCCGTTAAATCAATGCCTCCAAATCTTCTAGAACAATTTATCATCATCTTATAACATTTTTATATTAAATTTAGTATTAATACAGAATATAATTTATATATTCTGTAAAATATTCAAAGGAATAATTTTAATCGATCTTTTTTATAAGTCATATAAAATTACACAACGAAGTGTTTTGATTCTCATATTGAATGAATTACTTAAGTCGTTACTTATATCAATTGTGATATTTATAAATTCTGACGATTTAAAGTATACGTTTCATACAAAATGATTGCAACAGATCTTTCTACGTCTTTATATTTCACTTTTAAAATAAAAGCACGCATTACGAAGCGCGTTAATGCAATAATAAATATCACTTATTTATTATTCAAACATCTCTATTAAAGGAAAATAAAAACTAGTTACTGAAAAAGTTGAAAATACACTTTTCGATCATTTGCCGAAATCTAACCTATAATAAAATTTCATTTAGTCCAAGAAAATTGTCATCTTACCGTTAATAGTTAGGACTTTCCTGATATCATATTTCTAGTTGAATATGTTTTTAATCGTACGCAAAACAATGAAAAACATTTCGTGATTGCAAAGTATCTAACGAATTAGAGATTAGATCGAAGTACATTAAAATAAATTCACATGTGAACTGATTGGTAGTGGTAACAAACACGTGACATTCTGTACAAAATGAAGGCTTATTTTTAAATATCATCTCATTCTCCTTATAATGCTATGTATTTGTAAGTAACATTAAATGATTCATACATATATAAGTTTATTACAATTTGAAAATTGTACATTCTTTTAAAAATTTAATTTTTATTAGAATCACTGAAGTCGGAAATTGTTTTAGTAATCTTAAATAAACCGTCACGCGACTACTAATGTCGAATTTATTTGCGATAAAATTGTAAGAAATAATAATAAATGTATTTATAAGAATACATTACATATTTAAATTTGGTTTTTGGTGAAGACGATTTTTTCTTTTCATGCTATAATTACAACGTGTTTGGTAGATTGTGCGCATCTCCTAATGACATGGCGGACATTATTCTATTTCGTCTTGCGTGCACGAAACACATATCCATATAGAAGCCAGTAATTAATCGAATAGTAAGTGATCAAAATTAAATTTGATATTACAAAGTACTATCTTTTGATGCGATAACATGACCAGCGGATTCGTGCATTCCATCAAAGTTCCAAGACTTTATAAATCTGCTGCTAAGATTGTTCAGGAGGTTCGTGAGAAAGGTGGTAGTCTTAAATCATTGATTTATAGACAAAAACATCCTGTAAGTTAATATCTAATAAACATATTAAAAGAAAATGAAGTAATTAAACTATAGAAAAATTTACCGAATATATAACTATTTTGAATTCATCGAATAACTGATCACTTTTCTCATTTCGGAGTATCATAGTCACATGGTTTTCGAAAGAGTACATATTTATTTATGTTATTCTCAAATAATAATGTTACCTTTTTGTTTAATAATATAGAATGTGTCCGCGATATATTCTTTATGCCTCAATACATTGCAAAGAGAAGAGCAGTTAGATCATCTTATAAAGAAAACTAATATATTAGTGAATGAACCTCGTTTGCAACCGTGGTTAGCAAAAATCCTGATAACAGAATTACTTTGGGGAAAGAAGGCCTTGAAAACTGAATGTAAACCTGCTCAAACTATACTTGCGTATGAACAAAAATTTCGAGAAGAATTAAGCAATATTAGTGACATTGATGCGGTTCAAAAACCTCATAAAACAGGTAAAATATATTGTATTTACTTATCAATGAATGCATATTATGTTTACAGAAATGGGCCATTCGTGTGCAGGAAAATTAATAACCACATCTGATCTCAAATCTAAGATATATTAAGTCAATTTCTTTGTAAGAGAATTATATATCCAGATTGATGGTTCTAATCATCCGTAACAACCGTATACTTACTAGCCGACATCCTAGAATTAAAAGACTTTTCTCTTATATGGATAAAAATCAACAAAAAGTAAATCAAAAAGAAAGTTCGTTTGATCAGAACAAAGATCAAGGACCAGTTATGACTTTTGTAGCTATATTGGCGAAATTGTTTTTATACAGCATTGCTATGTTTACTCTACCATTTGCTGCATTTTTTGGAGTACAGCATATTATGAAGGTTGAATTTCACATAGATAGATTCATAACAAATTGCATTTCTGTGTTTGCTGCAGTAATTACAGTAAATTTAATAATAGCTTGTTATGTTTATCAGGCACTTCATGAGCCTGACAATGCTAGTGAAATCAAAGCAACTGCAGATCAACCTTCTAAAGATAGTTTAAATGAAAAAATTGATTAGATATTAAAACAAATGTATTTATTCTGCATATATATATATATATATAAGTATATATTTTTTAATATATATTAATAACATATTAATATTAATAACGTATATAATATATTTGATATTTGTAGTAACTATATATAGTAAGTGTGATTTATATATTTCTATATTTTTTATTATTATTGTACATATATAATAATGCCAGTAGCAAATATAGTAATTTACTATGTATTTAACAATAAATAGTTTAGTAAGAAAGCACGAGTTTTACTTTACATCCATTATAAAATCAGTTACCTTCATGCAATTGCTAAAAAAGAATCTCACTTTTTTCAGTAAAAAAAGCAAGATATGTTCGTATCAACACTTTATTAGTGTCACTAGAAAAAGGGATATCTTATTTTCAAGAGGAGGGATGGTCTTTCATGCCGAAATGTCCGAGTTATGTAGAGCATTTAAATGTCATAAAAAATTTAAAAAAGCCAAATTTTATTCAGGATTTTCATATTTCTGAATTACTTATTTTTCCACCTGACACAACTTTTCACAATCACCCTGGTTATCAAAATGGAGAAATTCTTTTACAAGACAAGGTAATTTCTATCAAAAATGATAGACAATTAATATTTTAACCATTTTTTTTATATCTTCAGGCTAGCTGTCTTCCATCACACCTGTTAAATCCAGAACCAGGGTCTACAGTACTTGATCTATGTGCAGCTCCTGGAATGAAATCATCTCACTTAGCTGCAATAATGGGAAATAAAGGGTGAGACCTATTATGCTATTTTGTACTGAGTATTCTATAATTCTATTATATATGATGTTTCTAGAAAAATTTACGCAGTGGAAATTGATGAACGAAGGTACAAAACATTATGTGAACAAGTTAGAATAACAAATGCCACTTCTGTAGAGACTGTCAATAAAGATGCATTAATTTTGAACCCAAATGAGTATCCCAATGTGGAATACATTCTAGTTGACCCAACATGCTCTGGTTCAGGTAGAGTATATATAAATAAATATATATAAATAAAAATGTTTATCGTAAAGAAATTCTTTTATCATAGGTATGTTGGATAGACAGATAGTGCATGGCAATGAAAAATGTGACCCACAGCGCCTCAAACAATTACAAGCATTCCAAGTTTTCATTTTGCGACACGCTTTATTAAATTTCCCGAATGTGAAGAGGATTGTTTATAGCACTTGTTCTATTTACCCAGAAGAAAATGAGCAAGTAATAGACGAAATTCTTGAAAATGTACAGGACGCATACAAGCTTTCTCCCGTGAAGGATTTGTTAAATCAAAACTGGCTAAACTTCAGTTCGAAGAAATATAATTGTTCAGATAAATGTCTTTATGCCAATTCTGTCATAGATTTGTGCAATGGTTTCTTTGTGGCTGTATTTGAACGAAACTTTGATGTGCCACTACCAGAATACAAACGAAAAGGAAACGTTGCATTAAATAACAGAGAAGTAGAAGAAGTAGAAGAAGTAGAAGCGTTACACCTTGAGAAAGCAAATACGACACGGAAGAGGAAAAAGCGCGGGAAAAGGAAAAGTGCGAATCAAGGACCTTCCAAAGACGAAGAAAAGAGTGACAGCATAAGTATTCTAAACGTTTCTTCTGATTCGGCTAAAATCGTCCAAGAAATAAACATTGATAATGATAATGATTCGTCTCAAAATGATGGCGATGAGTCCTGTCAAAATGACGACGATGAGCATTCTGAGAACGATAACGAAGTTGCTATTAAAAAGAAGAAAAGGAAGATTGAACGAAAGATTATGCAGTTGCCTCGTAAAGGTCTCCGACTATCACTTCATAAAGAAGTCACATTACAGAAAAAGAAAAGGAAAACCCTTTAAAAATATAACTTATTATTCTTGGACGTTTTTTTATTGTTCTTACGTAAAATATATTGAGATCTTTTATATTGGATTTGCAAAAACAATAAATACATACTGTTGAATTAAAGAAAGGAACAGGAATAAAATACGAATAAAATACAGGAATAAAATAAGGATACGTTCTTTTCCTTTCTTCTTTATTTTGCTTTTTGTCTGTGTGATACCTCTTTAGTTATTTTTACCGTTATTTCGGATAAAATCAACGTCTTTTTATCGTGGTAGTGTCGTGCAACTTACGACCACGGCACGAAATCAAAAACACGCATCACGTAACCGATACTACAATGTTATGTCCTTCAGACCGAATACGTTAAATTCTACAATAATTTATACATATTGTTTAGAAAAAGATAAAAAAGAAGTAGGTAAGGTAATTAATTTAAACGAAACCATAAAATTACATATCAAATATCATTACTTTTATTTCTCTTTAATTTCATCTAATTCCTTGTTGGCAGGTAAGGGCTTTTTGTGAAAAAGAACAGTAGGTTAAAAAATTAGTTAATAAATTAACATGTATTCGTACTTAATTCAATATTTTTCGTTTCATGATCCAAGAACACGAGAAATGGTTCGTTTCAAATATAAAATTCGTTCAAATATCATCCAAAATCTCAACCACAAGGATACCGTTAAAACGATCCTGATAATCCTTATGATGTACATGATGTTTCCTCAATGAGCGATGAAAAATACGCCTTAGCCACGTACCAACCTTATCTTGCCATTCCCGGAAACAAATGCATTCCATGTGAACGCTCCTGTGCCTCGTTGCGTTGACCTACAAGGTCTTTGAATACCTTTAGATAAAGATCTTTTGATAAATCAACCTCTTATGAATCGTGGTAATATTCAATGATAGTATGATAATGATAATTATGTATGTATAATATAGCCACGTGATTGCATCATTAATTATATGCATAATAGCTGCTTAATACGAAATTTTCATAATTGTTTTTGAGATGCGAATTTCATCCTGTGATATTTTTCTCAATGAGTATAAATATTGTCAAGTTTATTTAAATTTAATATTGTAACGGTAGATAAAGACTATAACGTGATTGCAGTAGTTTATCAGTATCTATCGAACCTAGAAATTCATGAATCGTAGTAGTGCAAAGAGGGACATGAGCAACGCTAGTTAATGTATCACAACAAGCGTATATCTTAAAGGCAAGGAAGACAGGCGATGGCAACAGTATAAGTGGAGGCCACTCAACTGTAGAGTGAAAGCTTCGAGTAGATGCCACAATGCAAATACGTTATAATTGTACTGTAATGATTATTTTACTTCAAGATATGTGTTACGCTTATAAACCTGCAAATTGCCATTTATTAAATGTACTTTTCACAGAATTAACAATTTAGCTTTCTAGAACGAATATCATGAATAAAAAAAGATAATTCATAGAAAAGATATTAAAATATATGCTATTGAATGCAGAAACTATATCTCTCATATTGTTTTTCTTGATAAAAATGATAACATTTAAAGCAATTATTGTTTTTTATACTCTTCTGTGCTTCTTTAATAATGCGCGCTAATTAAGTTCAGTTTTTCAGGCACGCACCTTCGTGACATTTATGGAACAATGTTGGATCATTTGAGCTTCTTATCTTTATCGCAAATACGATACTTTACCACCGTTCTGAAACTGTATAAAGAAAGAAAAAAAAAAGAGAACGATTGTAGCTTTCGGCCAATGGCTCTTCCAGTTTTATTGTAAAGTCGATAGTATGAAGGGAGACACGGCTCTGTCTGTTGTTTTTGCTCGATTGCCCGGAAAAGTTTCGAGTATCGCGTGAAATCATCGTGGCACATTTTTTTTTTTATTCTTCTGGACTAAAAAAGTTTTCCCTTTTTCTAATGGCTTGCCCCTTAATCGGATATGGGTACTTCCGTGACACGAAACCCGTTGACCTGCTTGGTCCCTATGGATTTCCGGTAGCTTTCAAGCGTGCAATCAGCAATCATTTCAGTAAGACAAAACTGCTTTTGTTTGATATTTATTTTATAGCATTCAACTCTTCTAACAAATAGCGGATCTAAGTGAAACAAATATTAAATAATTAGATACAAAATTAAATAAAATGTTACACTTGTTACTTTCTAACTTCACCCTCCTGAAAGTATGGAATAATATTAGAATTACGACATATTGCAATAATATTAAAAATACAAAATAAAAAAGATTCTAGACTAAAAAGTGTTCTAGTTTCGGAATTAACGACGACTTTCCTCCCCTTTTTTCAGTCGAATACATTTCCAGACAGAAACAAACCTAACAAATTTCAAATAGTCTAATAGAGAGAAAGTTGAGATTCGGTGTTCACCGAATCCCGCTGATTCACGCTTACTGTGATATACGAGCTGCTCGGCCGCTCGATTACTTAAGTGGTTGAAGAACGAATCTGGTCAGCCGCCTTCCGTGGCGAACACGCAACTCCACCAAAGTATCGACTATTCGCCCCTCCGTGGACGGAATATTATAAAGATGACCACTGTAATGCAACAAATCAACTTTACGATGTGAAATCATGAAATAAATACAATTAAAAATTATATCTCGAGAAATATTTTCTGATATTAAACGGATATTATAGGATCACAATAATAAATTCTCAGATATTTTACAGGTCTCAAAATGTTTGACAAATATTCTAGTTGGAAATTTTTATACAAAGAGGAGCGTCGGTCGAATGTGTAGTATTAACGTTATCGCTTGTTTTGTTCGACCTTCGCGGCGGCCGCCTTCTGTATCTTGTATTTATATCATGCATTCTGCAATTCTTAAGCTTTATGCGGCTAATCATTCTAGTCGCCGTCCGATAAGTCTAGTATTCCTGGCTTGAAGAAATGTAAGCCTTCTAGGGATTGTTAAAAAAAGATATTGAGCACGGGAACAAACTGAAGCATGTTGAACAACATCGAGTCGTTTCAACTTAAGTCTTTCGAAACTTCAATTACCAGCATTATCAAATGTTGTCCTAGTTTCTTTCACCTGGTAATCCTATGTCCTAGAATGATTGTTGTTTCTCTTCGTGTTTTGCACTTCTACGATTTAAATTGTTAGTTATTCGATACGGAACATTTTGTTTCGTGCTACTAATTATCAAAGTTCCACTTGACCAACCGTCCACTAGCCGTTATTACGCAAAGGTCGATTTGCGTTATGCGGTTCGAACGTTCTCAGTTAAGATTATAATTGTTCAATATTTATGTATTATTAACGACATCGATGTCGGACATTACACCGATATATGCAAATACGCTACGTTTCTTCTGAAATTTTTAAATGCGAAACAGCCACGCTCCTTCTCAGAAATCGCAATCTTCTGCACGCAAAATACTTATACAATGTATAGATACTTTCCTTCAGGATTTTCCAAAGTCTGCCGCAATATTCTTAATTTTACGAATCTTTACGAAACTTTACGAAATGTCACGAATCTCTGTAAAGCGATGGTGATTATAAATTCCTCTTTTCAGCATTTCCTTATCTGCACGAAATCCCCCAAGTTCAATGCCCAGTTATATAATATATATAGATAATATTTATCAGTTTCGTGTATGTTTTTCACCTTAATTCATGTTAATGTTTTTCATCCTTAATTTTTTTTGATTTTGCTAAATTATTTAACCCGTTATATATTAACGCGATACTTTCTTTGAAACCTTTTAAGTCAATTTACGGAATGTCCTTAATGAGTTAATGATCGGTAAATTTTTATCTATTTTATCGACCAATTTCTGTTGACGATATTTCCATCGATTATAGGGGTAGGTGGATGGCGATCTGAACGGAAGACGAGGCTTGCGCGTAGCTTCCTGGTCGCGGTGCAACAAGTTCGGTGCTCGTTTCGCCGGCGACGGTTCACTGACACGGGGCGTCGATGCCGGCAAACGTCGCCGGGCAGGAGAATGGCGACGTGGACAACGACGGCGGCGCCGAGGTAGCGTGGTTCGTGGCTGTCCCTCGGAGCGACACACTTGACGTCGAGACGCCATCGTCGAAGGACGCATGAATATGTATACTATCGCGACTGTCCGGTGTTATCTCGCGTCCAAATGAGACTTGGTGTCGATGGACGATCAATCAACACGGTGTTACGTGCTTTTCTCTTCCTTTATTTCTTTTGCTATCTTCTTTCTTTCGTTAATTTTACATCGAAGTTGGTGATTACAATCTAAAATCCGAGCAGATGGAGTTATTACTTTTTAAACGAAATCAAATATGACTTCTTTTTCTATTCTCTATTTCATCCTTTATAAATTGTGATGAATGGTGACCATGCTGGATGGAAAGATGAAGTGAAAGAAATCGATTGTGGTGAATTTCCGGTGGGTAGACTAGGATAAGTCGGTGCGTAGGAATGAATGGAGGAGCTATAGGAAAGGCTACACCCCCGCTGATTCACGATGGACTTCCACGTTTCATCTACATGTATAATTAAATCGATTTATGTTAATTTTTATGATCTTAGCGTACAAATTGTTCTGAAATTTCATATTTTATTTATATAATATAAAATGAGAATTTCTTTATACTCTTTCAAGTTATCAGTTAGTCTTATAATCAGATATAAAGTCCCTTTGATCGAAATTTCCAGCCGCACCTCGGTTTTTGTTATTATTGTGTACCAATTACTGTGCAAAGTTCGTGACCTTAACTCCTCGAGGAATAATCTAGCGTTACGCAACGTAATTACGTGACATTAATCTTAAACCACGTAGTCCACGTTGGGTTCATAACACCGGATCATTAAAGGAACAATTGTGAGAGACTTTGCTTTGGACATTGTTCATGTGCACTTGAAATTTGAGTGTACCTTTTAATCAAGCAAGATGAAGGGAGACGATCGATTGATCTGCAGTGAACTGCAGTTATAAAATAAAAGTGCATCGTAAGCAGGGAGATCGATCGGGAATCCCCGGCAAATCACGCGACACGTGGACGTCCTGCCGGCATATAGGAGGCCCTTTCGTTCCCTATAGTCACTTCTTTGCCGCGCGTTGGCATAAAAAAGTGGAGCCTTGAATCCTCACGGAAGAAACAATTCGACGATCCATCAATTTTGACAGGCAATTTCACGGAGGACGACATTGCAGAAAAGAACGCCGGCTAGTGTTAGTCGATTCTTGAGGTACGCAGAAGTAACAGCTCGATCTTGCTCTTGTCATTACTTGAAGTTAAATTATTCCAATTATTAATCAAATTTAAATTAAAGAATCTGTAACGAAGCTTTTAGGGTACCCTAATTAATTTGAATTATCATTATACAGTAAAATTTATGTTTTGTAATTCATTGGTATAATATCGATTCTCTTCCATTTCGCAAAACTTTTTCATAATGGATACTATTGTATATTAACAATCTCTAATATCCAAAATCTTGAAACAACAGAAGGTCTTCAGAAGATATCCCTTCATGAACATACTTTAATAAAAATGCAGACTTTCCTCAGGATTGTTTCGTTGATCCCGAAAGAGCGAGACCGACTGAAAAACAGACAAGAGGAAAAGAGACGAGATAGAAGGTGTCGGCCTTGCGCCGATGATCGCCGCTGAAAATCAGTCAAGTTTGCGTGCCGGCTCCAGCCTGGGGCAGCTCGAGGAGGCAGCGGGCGACGGAAGTGTGGGTGGCGGCAACGAGGCTGGTGGAGCCGGCGCAACTACTACCTCGGAGCCAGGTGAGAGAGCTAATTATCCAACTTGAGATTGTGATCATCCGAGTATGTGTTCCGGGAACCGGCCACCCAGATCTCCGATCAGATACTCGTGCTAAAAGGTAGCACAACCTCTTATGGCACGTAATAATCGCTCTCCCCGTTCCTGTTATCAGACAGATGAGAGATTTGGTTTGTTGAAATTCATGATGCCATAAGCCACGTCCGAGGCTATAAGTAAAATATTTCTTAAAAAAATTTCAGATTAGAAAACAAATATATTTCACATCTCTGTTCTTTTGTTCTCATAAGATAAATACTTAACTAGATTTCGCAGGTACATGATTTCGAAAGAACGTGTGCGTTTTATTATCAAATAGTTTAAAAAATGAAATTTAGTAACGAAGAGCTGAAAGGGAATTGAAACATCAAAATAGAAATACAATTGTGTTTCTCAAGGGTCTATGAACGAAACGATTTAGTACCACAAAAGCTTGTGCCGTGGCTTGTACGGCGTCTACCTTCCGGACTACTTCTTGGTCTATACATATGTGTGTATATACCAAACGATATATGTGATTGAGTATTCTATTTTTTCATTTCAATTCACAAGCAAGCCATTGCTCTTCGAAATACTCCTTAGTATATATTTTTTAAGTTTCTGTGGTGATAAATAAAAAAATGTTCTCCTTTGTATCTACCTATGTTCGAATGAAAAATGAATAGTTAGAATTAATGAAAAAAAGAAGAAAAGGAAATCGACAGAAAGTTCATCGACTTTTTTCTGCGATTTTCATCGTTTGTCGTGAACAGATGTAATGAAGAAAGAGGAGCAGGAGGCGGCGCAGAACGAGAATTCCCTGAAAGAATCAACTGGTTCAGTGGTAACAGTAACTACACCTAGCGGCGTCGGGACGACGGCATCGACGGTGAACGCCAACAACACCACGACGACCAACACGACAGCCGCGACGGCTTCTACGATGCCTGGTGGAGGCGCTCGCAGCGACGTAGAGGAGGAGGAGGAGGAGGAGGCAGAAGAAGAAGAGGAGGAAGACGAAGAGGAAGAGGACGTGGAAGTGGAAGGTGGAGCGGCGCAAGAGGCGGTCGGTGGCGGTCTTCTAGCAAACGAGGGTGGGGGTGGAGGCGGCATGGCCGGCTTCTGGAGGCAGAGTAGACCCTCCAGTCCCCGCATGCCGCCTCCGGAGCAGCCGGAGCACAGGCCTAAGAGCCGACACGAGCCGGCGCCCGCGAGATACAACAACCTCGGTTACTGGAGAGCCAGGAGAGTCACATTTTATAAAAATGGCGACCCGTATTTTCCTGGTATTGAGTTCAGGTAAGCTATTAAAATCTATTTGCCGTTGATGATCGTGTTACGTAGCCTGATCCTTGTCATGTGTACAAAGCGGCGCTTACGCTAGTACCCTTCTTGGGTGCAGGTGGCGTGTCCACCCTTCGTGGCCTTGATTTTAACCTATGAATGAGATTCTCCCTGCGGCATACAAAAGATACTAGCCGTACAAGCGTGATTCATTCGTTTACCAATGAGTTTCAGAGTTAAATGGCATTAATTGTGTAATATTGATGAAACGTTATCGGAAAACGGAAGTTAATTGTGAAAATCGAAGTCGTAGTTCTTATCACATCGATAACTTGCAGGTTTAAGCCAGGAAGGGACATCGGTTCCCTGGAGGCACTCCTGGATAGGTTGTCCCTGCGAATGGATCTGCCCAGAGGGGCGCGACACATCTTCTCCATGGATGGTGATCGTAAACTCACCTTGGACGAGCTCGAAGACGGTGCCTCGTACGTCGTTTCCAGCTACAAATCGTTCAAGGTAAGCGAAAAGAACTTTCTATTTATAATTCTTTATCTATAATATCGCCAGATGAAATCTTGAAGCTCAGAAACGGCGAGAATCATTAGAAATACATATCATCAGAAAGAAATACTGCTGGGAAGAAGCATTACTTTCCAATCAGGTTACTATGCATGGTGTTTAAGATTGCTTGGAAAAAAGGGTCTTAATCGCCCACCGGCGGAAAAGTGGGTCATTCGATCTGATACATTGCACGAAGAAGAAATAAGGTCCTTAAGACACAGGATCGCGTGTATGTGTAGATCAAATCTGGTCAGGTAACAACAACCCTCCCACCCCCCTTCGAACGAGAGAACCAATCTTATTACGACAGCGATAATTCAACACGTGCAGGGACTTGTGCATGGCGAAAAGTAAATATCCTTTTCTACTTGGGGCATTCGTCGCTTACGTATCGTTCGTATAATTAAAGCGAACCTAGAGCTGGTGTACACATAACACACACTTAATATTCATGAGCCACAGCCTGTGTGCAAGAAGGTGGACGGACGTTAAAACACTGGCGACTTCTACAAATGCGTACTTTGAACGTGTTGGGCACGCGTATACATACAGCTAATGCATACACACGCAGATATCAATAGGAAGCATAATAGGGCTGGCCAGGTCGCGATATAGCAATTTATAAGAAAACTGCGTATATTGCTGTCAACAATCTTTGTGTATCTGGCCCAGATCAGTCTTTAAGCAGGCCACACGCAATACTAATCTGCCTAGTTTACCTAAAAAGAACAGTCACAACAATCATTGTTCTATATCAATCTTCTTTGACAAATATCAAACATTTAAAATTGTATTTTATTCAAGTCAATTCTAAAATGCTTACGTTAATCGCTGCATTATTCAAACGTAGAACGAATCAAGGCCAATTCGAAAGGGATCGTCTACGAGATTCGAAAGTCGAGGGATTGGTTGCAGGGAAAAATTGTCCAATTAACGGCTAAACCTTTCAACTCAATTCGCCTGGAAGGCCACGGGTGTTCATTATTTTTATGAAAGCGCCGATAGGAAGGATTGGATATCATTTATCGTTGCGTCATGCCATGTGAAGGGTGGTCCACGCCCCAACCTAATTTCTAGGTTTTAAGGTGTGACCAAGCCGCTCGTTATACCGTATATCGTATCGTCGCAGTTTCTGCTTTCCTACCTCGGCTTGTGTACGATCCGTTATTTCGATCGGCGTTAGTCTCGTGTTGGGTCAGCCCTTGATCCGACAAAGTGGCTAAAGCTTATGTACGATCCTATCGTACTTATAGCAACCCTCGCATGCCGATTGAAGTCCAGAATCGGTGTTCATACACCCATGACCTATATCCTGGATTCTCATGAGCAATATCTAGACTGAGATTCACCTTGACCTATATCGTAAGAGGTCCAATCGATATTAAGCTCTCTACGAACCATCTTGTTGTTTTTAATCATAGATATCATCTAAAAATTGTAAAAGGAACAATCGAAGGCTTAACGAGATTTAAATAAAAAATTGCATCAATAATTCTTCTCCATAAGAATAACTTTGTCTGCATTCGTTTTTAATGATACCGAATCTAATTGTACTAAATCAGTATCAGATACATATTTTGACTATTGTTTACCAAAGCCACGTGGCATGAAAGATCGACGTACGTAGGTGAATCTGCGGTCTTGAGGTAGGGGTGGGAGCGTGTCAACGGGACGAAAAGTGGGAGTAAGTATCACCACAGGGTTGGTTGGAAAGCGGGGTGAAAAGGGCTGGCCAATTGGATCTGCGGTTGCGCACCAGTCCACCCTCTTATGTCGCTCTGGTCCCGTTCAAATGGTACGCCATCCTATTTCGCTTAATGCCTCATTATCGTGCTTCCATGCGTTCCACTCGTCTGCATATTTTCATTCCCACCAAACCAGTCATTAATCCATCTTTCCTCCATGTCGTGATAACGGTTGCGCCTTTAAATGGACTCCAGTTTCTTCACCTCGCTACACGGATGACCCAAATTTCTTTATGGCGCCGCACCACAAAAACTTATCCCGCTGATCTTCGTCAGACTAAAATGTAGGTCGGATGCTCGATCGTTTGCCAGTTAATTCGCTTCCTTCGTGTCGTTCGTGTTTTATGCATTAAGTGATTGTCCACTGTTCAATTGTTTTATATAGGAACTTTATATAATTTAGCCAGGTCGAAGCACATGCAGTTTTTGGTTCTTCCCGTTCCCTCCAAACATTTTACGCTGTTTCATTTTTTTCTTTTTTTTTGTAGTATACATAGTCGAGTTTCTCCAAGAACGTATGAATCACGTTGTGGCATAGGGGGTTAGAGACAGGGTGAGAGGGTAGGTTCGTATTTCCGTTAAGGAGACCGATGCAGGGCTCTCAAGTCGTAGGGCAGCTAGCAAGGGAGAGACCGTATCTCATTGACCGTTGGTCAGTCCCGCAAGGGATCAATAAATACAACGTTCTCCACATAGACGATTCACAAACCGGGTTTCTACCGTTCTGTCTGAAGAAACTTGACGAAGTAGATTAGATATAGAAGTAGAGTAGATATTCTCTTAACGGTTCAAAATTTTACCCACCCTGCCTGATAAGTATAATCCATTGTTAAAAAGCGTACAATTAGAAACTAGGATCACGTTATATTTGGAAATTTATGGTTGCATTCGAAATTGCAATGAAATAGTGACGCATGGAAGAGCGATAACATGATGAAAAATTAATGTTGCGGGATAACGGAAATGACGAGGAACCGGTGGAAGATATAGCGTCGATTACAGCCGGCTGTGAGTTGACGCGATCAATTATGTTCTGACCGTCTCTCGCAAAGGCGTTACTACTGCGGTCGGAAGTAACAGTTTATTACTACTGCAAACTTCGGAGCGCAAACGTAATACACACGTACGTGTGACAACCGTTCATCGAAAGGCATCGATGCTATGTGACGACGTCGACCGATTCGGATGTGTGACACTGACATGGAACAGTGACTAGTCGGGCATCGAGGTCTCCGTCATTTTGATTGCCTTTCGGTACGTTTCTTATAATCGTATTTGCATTTTCGTTCTATTCGTATTACCAAAATATTTAAATAAAATTTGAAGAAACGATAAGCAGAATGATGTATTGTACGCTTATACGATTCTTTTTTTCTTGAAAATGTACCTTACGTCGTTTTAGCTTACGACCATTTTTGTATTCGATCTTATCGATTGTATCTAGATTAATTCCACGGATGTATTATAAATTAAGTATAAAAAGCGTCGCCAAAAATTGCCATCCTTCAGGTAGCGTTTTACAATTGAATAATCGCCACGATTATTTCTTTGTAATCGCTAGTGGCACGTTTCGAACGTAGGACGATCCGTCACGCATGTTTCGAGCTCGTTCTTCATTTTCATATCGTGCCGGCTTTCGCCGTGATAACGAGTCCTTTTTCTTTCTGAAATAGTCGGTCGCAGCTACTGTCGTGTGCACACGTGTTCCCTCCCGTAAGTTCATAAGGGATATAACAGCGCTGGAGAGTGTTCTTGAAAGAAATAATTGTTAACTAGTCTGAAATTCATGTCAGCCACCCTCCACCGTGATATGTCACGAACTCTAGCGCCAGAAACTTCTTGCACGTATCTGGCCTATATGCGTCACGAAATCACAAGGAATACCTTCCTAAGAAACGAATAAAATATGTAATTACAAAGAACGGATCGTTGTTGCGTTCTTATGGACGTTTCACGCGAGGCTATTCATGGGACATGTGACATGTAAGGAAAAGATTTTGATAGCTATAATCTCGGTGAACCAAATTTTGTCCTGCTTTTATCGTCTTTGGGCCAACGAAAATATTGCATGCTTGCCTGCAGATTAATTACACGTACTCGGCAAGGGAGAGGGCGAAGAAACGAGGAAGCTAGTCGAAAAATATTTGCGACGATAAACGGACTCCCTTAAGCTCGTAAATTTTTTCGATATCCACCTCCTTTTCAGGTGGTTGTTGTTTTTCGCTCTTCTAGGCTGCATGACTGACGGCAGTCCACTTTAATTGACATTATTACGTCGATCCTGTAAGCGATATACCTTGAAGCGATATACTTATGGAATAATTACGCGAACATTCGATCTGATTCCAACTGATTGTAGAGTTCGAGCTGGAGAGTTCTTCATCGAGCTTCTTATTTCGTTTCGCGCTCTTTTATTTTTGACTAATACCTCCTTGCGTTTAAATCAGCTTTTACAGATGTAGAAGCTTAAGTATACAGGCTGATATTTAATTACACGCTATTTCTTCTCTGGTCAAATTTATAGCATAAAATGAGAAAAAGAAGTTACTCGAAAATATGACTTTTAGTGACCTGATTTTCAAATTGCGATGTAGAAAAAAAAATGAGGAAAGTTTAATTAAGAAAATATACGGCGAGACATATGTCTACATATTAAATAGGAATGTTAATGCAATTAATAGTAAGTATAAGGTAGTTCCACGCAACGGTAAGTTCCTTCTAATTATCTCCGTAAGAAAAACTCCTGGACCTTCTTCTCGACATATCGACATGCAATTGAACGATCCGCAAAGCGGAAGGGGACGTGTAAGTGCGAATTCAAAGTGGTCAGAATGTTGCTCCGTTACCTACTTTCTTTCTCCCCTCTTCCTCCCGTTATCATGAAACACGCAGATTCGTGTTACTATTCGCATTGTAATCCGTGGCTTGGATCATTTATCGCTGGTTGTCGCGCTGAATATGTATGAGGTTCGAATTCGAAATAAATGAATTTCGGTAAGGGTCGATTAAAGAGGAGCATTTCAAGAAAACCGGTCGCGATCCGTCGTTCCCTCCGGTGCGTATTACACCAATCCACACACGTTTTCGCCACATGACGTGTATACCTCGATCGACGATATGTAAATCACTGCGGCATCCCGTCTGTATGGTATTCGTTGCCTTTTGACCAGACTGCCTGCACGCTTGTCGCAGAACATTCGCAGGACAACTACCCTGTGTGTTAAACCTTCTCTCACTCCGTATAGCACGCTCGCTCGTCACGCACTCCTGTAATATATGTCAATTACGATTTCAACTTCTTGCATGCATAAGTAGCCCCGACAACCCTCGATTTTCTTCTAATAATGCACAGAATGAAACAAAAGTAATGCAATTCTAAGTTCCAATACACCAGAACAGTAGAAAGGAATGATAGAGGAATTCTGTGATATGTGGTATTAGTAACAGAAACCCATATAAATTAATTTATTTCCATCATACATTATTATATTATTTTCAAATTATCCTGCAAAATATATTTCAAAAGATTTCAGAAAGAACCTTGATCTTTCTCTTACTGAATCTTGATAATCAATCTACTCTAAAAGTTGCAACCATTTTTATTTTAGGAATGAAACTAGTTAGTTTTCAAAGCGTCAGGACCAGCCTTCTTTTAACTATATAGAAATTATAGTAATTCATCAAAGCCCTGCTTAATATATCAAATATTAAGTAATTCGTAGATGATTGAGCGGAACGCTTTTGTTCTATTGTATATCGAGCCTATGTGGGCACTATGATACAAACAGTCGTAGGTTGTGGATGATTTTCATGTGAGCAATTTTTATATTAACGTCTTAAACAAAGTGCACGAAGCTAATTTAGGCAACGATCGTCGCGAAAAATCAGGGTTGTGTATACGCCACACGAGATTACTGATACGGGAAGAAAAAAAATGTTTCGTGTTAATCGGCCGAATTAACCCAACGATCGCCGCGCAAACAGCTTATCGATGCAGCGAGCCTTATCACCTGCCAATTATAGTGCCGCGCGCGTGCATTGAATGCCATGTGGAAACTGTTGGAAAATGGAAATACATTTTTTCTCACCACAAATTCGTATCAATTTTATATATAAAATACATAGCGTATTATTTTTTATCAGAATGATAGTCAACGCTCTTTCCTAACTAAAATATTCAATTCGAGTAATCGAATTAGTGTTGCAAATGATAATTTATAGCTAGTGACCTGGCGCCAAAGGTTAAGGGTTGGAGTACAGTGAAGCGACCTTTCAACGGTCCTCGCTCTCTTATCAACAAGGTAAACGGTTAAGACGGATATTCACCCTGTTGTACGTTGCGAGCTAGTGTTCCAATGTAGATGAGAAAGTCAAACTCAATATCCTGTCCTGTTCTCTGCGAAGGGATACATTCATGTGAAAAGCAAATAATTTTTTCCTAATAAATTATGCAACGAATAAAAAATATAAGATAAAAAATATGATGGTTAAAATATTCTTAATAATCTCTATAGGCTGATATTCTTGACAGGATACTTGGTTATAGCGTAATCGATTGTAGAATATGCAGGATTTCATTTTCATTGAAACTGGAGGTCACGGTTAATCGAGAAATTTCGATCTTTAATATCTGAAAAGAGATCGAATTACTCGAATCATGTGGCAGATTTTTTACAATACGTACAAATAAATATTTAGGTCGAACGTAAAATTCTTGATAACGTAAAAGTGAAAAAAGAAAGCCACAAAAATTCTACTATTTATCAATTTGATTGCGTAAATATTGTGCAGCATGAATTGTTGTATCAGAAAGATGAATCAACGGGGTACATGACCGCGTAAATGCGTGAAAAGGTTAAGGGTTGTAGCACCCATGGTGAACCCAGAGTGTGCACCCACGCATACTTTCGTTGCGCCTTCCATCCGATCGCATACCAACAGCCGGAAGATTGTTGCACCGTGACCTTGGCCTTGCAAACAAACATATGCGTTGACTCACACATATTGCAGTTCGCTGGCAAATCGTAATTTATGGGGACAGCGTCATAAATTACTATACGAACCAGCTAAACTCCTCGTGAATGGACTCTCGTTTCTTCTTTCTTTTTTCTACTCCTAGTTGCCTTGTTTTTTTTTCCAGCCACACGATCGAAATGGCTATTTCATGTTACAACGTCGTGCAAACTGTTCACCTGAAACGTTGGAATCTATAGATTATATAAGTACCATATTACATAGAAAAAACAATATTGTTTCAAATTATTACGACATCCGCTTGAAATTATGAAAATTGTTTTTTCAAAGCAGGGTACATAATATTTGTGAACTTTCGTATCATCTAGCGGCAAATACTTATAATTATGAGAAATAGATCTTTCTACGACGTTGTGCCTTGGACGTCGATGAAGGGGTGTATTTTTAGTTTGTAATTTATTAATAGACACCTTCGTGAGCAGCGAACCTTACGAGGTTCGTTTCGATGGAAGAGATTGTGTAAGTCGTTCTGATTTCAAGCTTGCTTGGAGTCGATCAGATTGCGGAAACAAAGTTGACCCGTAAACTGGTTTCGAGTCTAGTCGAACAGTAAGCTTCGACAGTGATATAAGAAAGTAAATAATAAAGACTGTCCGGTAGCCTTGGACAGAATTCATGGAGTTCATTAAGATTCTAAACACGTTACAGATTTCACTAGCGATGGTGTTTATATACAATAATATTCCTTATTTTATAGTGGAAACAATCACTTACTGATATATGAGAAATTTATAAAATTTTATTTGTTACACTGATAGTATGTATCTGTGTATTTAACATACATATAATTGACGAAAATATAAATTAAATATTAAATTTAAAATTTGTAAATTAGTTATTTTAGAAATATATTTCATCGGAATTAATAACGTTACCAGATAATTCGTGAAATCTACGGATTTCCAATCGATCCTTCCCAAATTATTGCTGCTGATTCATACCACAAAAAATTATATATCTTTTCACTGTCCAAATGTTCTCCTTTTAAAGCTCGTGCCTCGAGTCCATTAAGCGCCTTAGTCACGTTGTCATGAGTATTTATTGTATATTATAAGAACAATTTGAACTTGAACTGTCTTCAATCTTTGTTATGACGTCTTCGAACATCTTTTAAGCATACGTGCATCTCGAAGTGTAATTTCTTAAAAAGCTAATAATTTTCGAGGAAAGAAATCACTGAATGGCTTACCTATGGGTTAAGCTTACGTCACGGAGGGTGCATTACCGGTAGGGTTGCTCGCCTGTGTGAGAAAGAGAGAGTCGTTTAACCTTCACCTTGTGTTAATCTATGCTTCCATTATCATACCAATCCCATCAAAGCTGGCATCGCATTGCAACTGCATGAGGATGAACGCGTACACATCCATCGGTCGATTGAGTTATCTTTTAATGATGAATTTCTCTGAAACTTGTTTGTATCATTGTTTGGGTCGCTTAATACAAAGGTTAAATTAATACAAGGTTTAATACAAAGAAAAATAAGAACTATCTGTGAAATGATTGAATTGCACGATTTTATGAAATTTTGTTATTTGCCACTGATAAATTTGGAAAGATCTCAAGTATAGCAAACGATTGCAAGGTCATCGAATCTCTGGCATTCTGCCGGCAGCAGCGTGCGTGTCTCGAATTCATAAGTCGGTTTATTACACTATTAGCCTCGTTAAGGTTTTTTTCATTGCCTCTCTGTCTCACTTGAATATTGACCTCATTTAGTCAACAAGGATAATTGGTCCTATACGATGTTACTTCTTTTTTCATTCGGCACGCCGCTGTATCAGGGCGTGGACGCCTTTAATTCTAAAATATGCTTTCAGCCTCATTTCCTACCGCGAACACTCATTTCCGAACGTATATCCTCATTAACAGGTGTCCATCAAGCTTCCATTTAACAAAATTTCCACTCGTCCATCATAATATACCATCATTTGTCGACAAATCATGACACAGGCAAAATTACATTAGAACTATACTTTGTAACAATCAACTGTATGCAAGAACCTTGTTATATATAAAATCACATACACGTGAGATGAAGATAAAAAAAAATAGTGCACCTGTAGTATATTACCTTTAAGTTGCTTATAAAGTATTCTTTATGATATGCAAAAGATAAAAAGCCATATAAGAAAAAAAAGCGATAGAAATATAAAATTTTGTACGATATAACATAAAATCTTTATGAATATAAAATTACCAACGACTAGTTTATTAACGTGTTAACTACAATTTTCCATACTTCGATAGATCTTCGATTTAAGACCAGAAAATAAGTCAATGACTAAAAGACTTCTAAAGATTTTTGCATTTCTTCGAACGTATAGTGAATCCAAACTTTTGATCAGCAATCTACGTGTCGCACGATTTGGTGAGTTATATACTCTCAAGTACAGGGGATGGCTGTTTGGCCTTGAGACGCGATGGCTCTCCTAGAAAGCGGAGGGGGAGGGTAGGGGATGTTGCAGCCAGGGGGTTGGTTCTCCAGCCCAATGAGGCAGTACACACCCCGCCTCCAGTTGTCCATCGAACACAGTTGAGGTTGCACCTAGTGGCACAACCTTCTCACGGCCCTCGTTTGCTTTGGACACCACGTTTTCATTTGTTCCGATCGTAGTTCCCTTTGCGATCAGCTGCTGCGATTACAAGGCGTCGCCTTTTTCTCAGAAGTTTTCCGTTCTTTTTTACGAACCCGTGTCGTTCATACAATTATGGAGTCAAATTAAAGTCTTCCAATCTACGAAGTACAGTTGTATGATTGAAACAGAAGAAATAACAGTCTGTTACATGCGCGACTGTTTCTAAGTTCTCGAAATAAAATTTTTCCATCTGTTATATAAGGTATTATTAGAAGAATTAAAAAGATTAAAGAAGAACTAAGGGTTACTGTGTGCAAGTGATGGAAAAGAATGTGAACAAGCAAGGATAAAGTTTACTGTTCAGTGAAGAACGTTCTCTAAGGACTGTGAATATCGTTGAGTGAGACTACAGTGATCTAGGTTCACCATTGAGTCGGCAAGTTCCTCGTCCCGCTCGGACTTGGAGCCGGACTTTGGCGCCGGCGGAGACAAGGCGGACTCTTATAGCGACTCCGAGCTAGAGTCCTGTAGCCCTAAATCCTGGGACGGCTGCGACAGTTTTGTCGTGTTGATGAGCGATTCCTTTGAAGTTATATCGCTGCCGGCCGATATGTTGCAGGTCCTCCAAATCCTAATCAGATTCTATATATTAATGTTAAATTATAGTGGGTGAAACAAATATAGTGAGGCACTTTGTGATATAAAGTGTTAACAATTAAAATGAATATTTAAACCTTAAAGCCACTAGCATAGTTTCACTATATTTATTTAACCAATCATACGCCAGTGCCGTTAGAAATAATTAATGGAATTACTTGAGGTTTTCACGACTTGTTTTTAACTTATTATCTAACTTGGAATAATAGCCGGCCAGCTACGGAAAGAAAAGCAACACCTGGTACACGAGTCCTACTGGCGGAGGTAGCAGAGGTGGAGCAAGCGTTGGAGGTGGTGTCGGAGGATGGCAAAGTAGACCACCAGCGGTGGCGAGTCTTAGCAGGAAAGCTTCCATCACCGACGAAGCACCACCTCCTGGCGGTGGAAAGCCTTCTTCGGGACGTGTCATACGAATCGTTAACAACCATGACCATACAGTACAGGTAGTAATTACAAAGCACACCTAAAACGTATTTCAAATTTCTTTATATTTTTCTTTTTTATGAGTTACAACTAATTGATTTCAGTGTCGAGTCTTGTTGAACCTCCGTACTTCGCAACCGTTCGAAGAAGTGCTGGAAGATCTTGGACAAGTATTGAAGATGAATGGGGCCAAAAGAATGTTCACAGTTTCAGGTCAAGAGGTAAAATACTGCAATAGAAATAAGTATTGTAAAAATTCACGTGAAATACAATAAAAATCCGTGGCCGAAATTGTCGAGAAGGATGACGTACATCGTGATCGATTGGTGTACGTTCGTGAACGGCCGAAACGTGGGCGACTCGAAAGTTTATCAGCGATTTATGCAAATCGAAGACATTGGCTCGGCATCGTACTTATAAAATCTGCTTGAATAATGTTTGTCCATAAATATGCATGCGATGGTGGGGGTAGAAGCGTCGAAACGAAGCGTGACGATATCGGGGTCGACTTCTTTACAATAAATGGAATAGGGTCGTTGATTAACTCTCTTTTCAATCGCCTCCGAACGATCTTTTTATTATACTCAAAAATATCGTTGATAATCAGGGAATAAAATTCCTGAAACAAGAAATAGGTCATTAAGCGATACAAACAAAATTCCGCTTCAATAGATACTGAAATTCACATCTTGCTAATGCAAAAAGATAGCAGATGGAAGTAAGATATTATTATTCCTGCTTCTCATCGTTGCATGTTATTTTAATCATTTTTGATCCGAGTTTCACAACGTCATAGCAGATTACACGATTATACGTTCTGGTGATCGCGGCCGTTGTAAGTCGGTTGGAGGCTCGTGGGAAAAAAGGTCAGAGATCCATCTTTCCAGGTCACGACCGTATATGAATTTCAAATTGACCAATTTTCTTTAGCGAGCATTCGACTACCTTATGCATCATCGTGTATACACCCTGTGACGTCTACGTCAACAGTGACGTTCGCGACACGATTCCGACACGGGAACAAGATGTGTCTAGGTTCATTCATTTAGACACCTACATTCCTTCCTCGCATTTGTTTTTACCAATACCGCATCCTTAGAATTTATAATCAAGGATAATTTTTTAAAGACAATATTAAAAACAAAACCATAATTTTTCATCTGTTTCTAAATTAAATGATTATACCGTTAACAGGTAAGAAGCTTCTCGCAACTAAGGAACGAATTCGCTGACGTGGATACTTTTTATCTGGGTACTGGGTCGGGGATGGGTATAGCTGGTGCTGTTACCGCATCCCCAGCAAGAAGATCCAGATCACGAGGACCACCTACTGTGGTCGAGGATATCGGCCGTCAAAGACGAGCTCGTAGCAAAAGCAGACCACGCGCTTTGTATGCCCCTGATTCAGACGTCGTCCGAGTAAACGGTTCTCCATATCGCTCTTCGCTTATCCATTATGTACACCGACTATCTAATTGTAAATAACGATATTAAACGAGCACATTACGCTCTTTCTAAATAGATTATAGCGTTGTCGAGGTATTGCGAGACGAACCAGCTAGAGTGACTATTCGAGGATTGAGACGATCCTTTTATCCACCTTCCCACCTGCCACCGGTGGACAATTCTCCGCCGGATAAGAAGCTGCAACTTGAATGGGTTTACGGATATCGGGGCACCGATACCCGAAGAAATCTCTGGGTTCTACCGAGTGGAGAACTTTTGTACTATGTCGCTGCCGTGGCTGTTCTCTTTGACAGAGAGGAAAATGCACAACGGCACTATGTGGGCCATACGGAGGATATTACGTGCATGGAGGTATTATTGTTGGTTTCAGTTGGGACTTTAACTGGATTATAATCGATCGGAAAGATATTACGGGAAACTAAAATAGATCAGACGTTAAAATCAAAAAACGTAAAAAGATAATTTAATATCTCCGGAATTTTAAGATCGAATAAGTGTGATTAAATATTTCAACGTATTCGCTTAATGTATATGTAGGTTCACCCAAGTAGAGAGCTGGTGGCATCCGGACAAAAAGCTGGTAGACACAGAAAAGCGCAACCACACGTTCGCATATGGTCAACAGAGACTCTGCTTACTCTGTACGTGTTCGGAATGACTGAGTTCCAGATGGGCGTCTCCGCGTTAGCATTCTCTCAACTGGTAAAATATCACACCCAAATGCACGCATACGCGATACTAATGTACTAACATAACGTGAACCTAAATATCGGATAAAAAAGAATTGAACAACGAGCACATTTTTATATGATTCTCGGTGTACAGAACGGGGGTAGTTACGTATTAGCGGTTGACGCTGGCAGGGAGGCGATACTCTCAGTGTGGCAGTGGCAATGGGGCCATTTGTTGGGTAAAGTGGCGGTAAGCTTTTCTCCACCTACTTCGCGCACGCTACAATGTCATGATCATATATCATAATGTCCGTGTGTAATACCAATTTTTATAGACCATGCAGGAGGACTTAACCGGTGCAGCTTTTCATCCTCTCGACGACAATCTGCTGATTACGCACGGTAGAGGTCACTTGACCTTCTGGAATCGGCGGAAAGACGGTTTCTTTGAAAGGACGGACATTATCAAACCTGTACGTTGCAATGTGAAGTAAACGTGTGCTCGTCTATTTGGAGCTACTTACTGATTCTGGTTTTCCATTTAAGCCGTCCCGTACGCACGTGACTAGCATCCAATTCGAGCAAGACGGAGATGTCGTCACGGCAGATAGCGACGGTTTCATCACCGTTTACTCCGTGGATGCGGATGGTGCATACTTTGTACGAATGGAATTTGAGGCGCATAATAAAGGCATTAGCTCACTTGTTATGCTATCAGAGGGAACGTTGCTCTCTGGTGGGGAAAAAGACCGTAAAATCGCCGCGTGGGATTCTCTTCAGAATTACAAACGTATCACGGATACTAAAGTATGCGTGTAACCTAGATTTTAATTAATAGTCAAGTATTATATGTTATGCTATTTCTGAATATTACATTACATAGTTACCAGAGGCAGTAGGAGGTGTGCGAAGTATCTATCCTCAGAGACCAGGAAGGAACGACGGAAATATTTATGTTGGAACTACCAGGAATAATATTTTAGAAGGTTCTCTTCAAAGAAGGTTTAATCAAGTCGTGTTTGGCCATGGGAGGCAGTTGTGGGGCCTTGCTGTGCATCCTGACGATGAAGTGTTCGCTACTGCGGGTCATGATAAGAATATTGCTCTTTGGCGCAGGCATAAACTCTTGTGGACGACGCAGGTATTAATTTAAATCTTCAAATTTTCACATTCAAATAAAAATTGTTAAATCTTAACTAAAATTCAAATTCAAATGTAACGTTTGTTTAGGTCGGTTTCGAGTGCATTTGCATAGCTTTCCATCCTTTTGGAGTTGCCCTTGCCGCTGGTTCTTCTGAAGGTCATCTCTTGGTCCTCGCCGCAGACACAGGGGCAGCTGTAGCAACCCTTAGAGTTTGTGGTTCACCTTTATCATGCATTGGCTATAATCCAAGTATGATACACATATAAAACATGATTACATATTTGTATATTTTTGTACGTTGATTATAAAAGATATAAGATTCTATTTTTGTTGAACAGCGGGAGAAATCGTGGCAATGGGTTCTCAGAATGGTAGTGTATATCTCTTTAGAGTATCTAGAGACGGATTCTCGTACAAGAAGAGCAACAAGATCCGCGGAACGCAACCATTAGTGCAGCTCGACTGGAGTTCCGATAGCAGATTTCTCCAGACTGTTACACAGGATTACGACTTAGTATTCTGTAACGTTGCTTCTTTTTATAATTAAATTAGCTTTAAGCTTTAAAGAGAATAAATATAACTTAAAATACATTTTTCAGGGGATGTGAAAGCCTTATCATCGGAGAAGAGTCCATTAGTTATGAAGGACGTGAAATGGTACACGCACAACTGCATGGTTGGATACATGGTATCTGGTAAGTATACGCAAGTTCTGTAACAGCAAAAGCAACACTGTACATTATTATTATTACAGTTTCAGGATTATTAAAATAATATTTAACAATACTATTTACAGGAATGTGGAATAATCGTTACTATCCGTTAACGACTGTTCTAACTACGTCAAGTAGGTCAGCAGCTCATGACATGTTAGTCAGTGGTGATGCAGAAGGCTATCTGAGACTTTTCAGGTATCCATGTACCAGTGCTAAGGCCGAATACGTCGAAGAAAAAGTGTATAGTTCCCTAGTGGCCTGCGCCAGATTTCTCTACAACGATCAGAATGTCGTCACTGTCGGTGGGACCGACGCTGCGCTCATGCTTTGGGAACTAGTCGACGAGTAGATAAAAGGACTACCTCTTGTTATAAATTTTGCCTTTGTCTTCAATAGTCTGGTAACTAGACTATTAACGCGATTTGTACAAAATCGCGATGATTCGTTCCATTGTGAAACTTTTTTAATACCAATGAACAAACGCGACAAACGTTTATCTTCTTATCATTGCGCTGAATACAGTTCAGTAACATGCGTTCAGCAGTTCGTCCTCAGCGAAAGAATTGAACGGCTGAGTTGATACTTAGCAAATTTTGCAAACGTTTTCATTCAACTTGATTCGATTGCCAAGCATGTTTTTTCCGGCGATAATGTGTTCGTCGTTTATTGTCCAATATCCAACCTGAAAAGCGTTAAAACTGTCTGGCATGTTTATCTGTGGCCTCACTTTTGTGTCGATGAATCTTTCTAGAGACAAGGAGACATTTTTCACGTTTTAAGTATAGTTTCATGCAGCAGCAACGCAGTTCGCGCTTTACTCCCTGAAACGTTGAAAGAAGTAGTTTGATATTTGTAAACGAAAGGAAGATAAGATCTACTAAAAATATATTGCATCGCTCGACTGTCTTGAAGTTAAGCGTCTTGCAGGTGCAATACATTCACTTTTTACATCCGTTACCACATCATAGCATCTTGTGAATTTCTCCAAGACATCCACCTCCACGAAATAATCCGTACACGATGTTTTTAATTATTTTTACTTCTTAAGACCAACATTTGACCAGAATTTCTCATTACATGTTCAAAGATCGGAACTTCTGCTATCGACGATAGTAATAGCGAAGGACAAGAATCTATCTTCCCTTCCTTCAACTGTTTTGCCATTGTCGTATTACGACTTCTTGTATGCATTTATGATAACAGCGACAAACGATAATGTTATCACGCTACAACGATGCAGTACATTACTAAAGTCGTAATGAAAGCAATACAAATAGGCACACGTTATATGTGTATCCAGTAGGAGTATAAAAGAAAAAGAAGCAAAAAAAAAAGAAACAATATGTGCACGTTCAGGAGCGTGCAATTTTTGAGGCGCTGGCGCCCCTTGGTAGATTTTAAGTAATGGAGATAGATTTAAACAGAAATTGAGATGAAGATGATAAATATTACATGCACCTTTGTGCCGGGACGATGGTCAATTCGTTTTTCTTTTCATTGTTTCGAAGATTTTAGAGAAAATGCTGTTGCGGGTCAACGCGTCTCTCCGTCGATTCTCCCTTTTGTTCACACCCATTTCTAGAGAAAACAAATTGATGAAGTATAGGGAAAAATATACAGAGTTTAAACGATATGTTACTATTACAGAAATATATATTATATATATAAATATATACATATAGTAGTAGATGCAAATGATAACACGAGAATCTCTCATGTTAGCAAGCTATGCTCGGGATCGTCACTGCCATGGCATCGAGTTCGAAATTTTTTCACAGCCTGCATGCTTCAAAATACTGCTTTCTCTGAGAGAGAGCTCGTGTGATCGAATCTATTTCAGGATACTGATCACCGTGAGCCTTTATCCGAACCTTTAAACGAACTCTTATCGACGATTCAAACCTGCTTTTGCGTTCTATTATTTTATTATGTATTCAGCGAATATCAGACTACACTTGTTACTTTTCTAAGGAAATTTGAATATATGAACTTTGCGATCATTTTTAGAAAGAAGTTGAAGTATCTGCGAAAGTAAATAAATTCGTATATTATAAGAATCATTGTAAAAAAAAATGTTTCAATCGCAGGCGGAACTGAATTTTGCTCTTCGATGCGTCCTGAAACAAAAACGAAAAGGATTCAAACGATCCCTCAAATCTTTAGCATAAAATCGTAACAGTGTAGAAAGCTATCTTACTACAATAAATTCTGCACATTAGATATAAAATGATTGAATCATTACTATTAACTATTAGACGTATTCTAAAAATAATGAAAAATTTTTTTTACTACAGGTAATCAGTAAGAGTAAAGTATACACAACTAGTAACTCAAAGCGATTCTTTATTATTAATAATTTTATTTCTTACACTATGAGTGTTCTTGGTAAGCGTCTAAGTGGTTCATTTTCCTTTCATCCTCTCAAACGTAACACGTCCACGTCTCCTTTCCTCCTTTGAAACATCTTTCTCTCATTTTTTCACATCGAACTTCGTATCGCATAGCTATTCAAGGATAGAAAGGTATGAACGTGCCGGCCGCATTCGTGTTCAAAATGTCTATGCGCTACGAAAAAACAGCTGCTTAAAATTCGGCCAAGTAGAAAACAGGAACAAATACATAAAAAAATGTAAACCAGTACAATTTATATCAGAAAAAAGCCAATTACTAATTACTGAACAATTTCCTTATCGTGTTTTCCAATGCTTAATCGCTTTATTTCACGGGACGCCATACTCTACCTGTGATGATTTATTATTCAGTTTCATCATCAGTTTAAATCGTGATAAATGCGTGCAAAGTGGTTATTTTATAAATGGAACTTGAACAAAAAATGCGTATAATTACAATTGGAGCGCATGAAACATACTCGAACAGAAATGTTTCGCGGAACGTGCGAGAAAGTTTTGAATTGAAAACGAAGTTTCGTTTTGAACTACGAAGTTACTGTCAAGTGATTATTCCATTCTTCCTCTATGATATACAGACTAGATAATACAAGAAGGAAAGCCACCCGTACGTCCGTGTTTTGGAAGCTTTTGCCGTGTTTTCCTTTTCTCTTTTTTTTTTGTCTCTAGTATTAACAATCGCGCGCTTGATCTTTTTAGACACAAGTATCAGCTGTTTTTATCCATTGTCCTTCCTCTATTCCTATAAAGTTTTATTTAAGCCGAGTCTGTAATGACTATTTCACGTTTTATTTTTGCTTCAAAATGAATAAAATTTAACTTAATTTGTATACATTATACATTGTATACATCTGCTAACTAAGGACTGGTGTCTTAAAAATATAATTCCTTGACATAAATATAATATAATATAATAAATACATAATATAATTTATTACATTATTGAAAGTAGAGGAAAATAATGAATAAACAACTGACACGTGCGTTGTAGAAGACCTTATAATACGGTCCTACAGCGCCGCGGAATCGAGGTACGACGAGAGGTTGTTAATCCCCTCTGAAGACAGGCTCTAAGCGCGGCGCGGGGGAGCTCTGTGTTGTATTCCATTGAAATTCCCAGAGCTTCCTCGATCGCGCCGTGGTAGCCCACTTTAGAGGTTTTAGCCGGTAGGGATCCGGCACTATCTCGCAACCTCCTCATCCACATGATTAAGTTAGATTGTCGAACTTTTTCCTCTCTTCATCCTTTCGCTCCTCTTCTAATTTTCTTCTCTTTTCATCATTTCGTTCCTCTTGTAATTCCGCCATCTCCTCATCTTCTTGTTTCTGTCCCAATTCTCTTCTCCCTTCATGCTGTTGCTCCTGTTCCAATTCTCTCCTCTCTTCAATCTCCCGTTCTTGTCGTTTTGTTACGTTTTTCACAGAATTATCAGATCTCTCTTGCGATAGGCCAGCTTTGGTGAACAAATGGATCGGCCGTTGGAATCCTTTCGATGGATGTGGAGGTATCGATAACACCTCACATTTGGAAAAGCCAACTTCAGAAGATAAGAGATACTGCGTGAAACTATGCGGTCGAAATTCAATACTCTCATAATTCTTATATATCCGTTCCTATGGCAAGAAAACAAAGTAACATATATCAATTTTAGGATAACATAATGATTAAATATACCTTTTAAAACAAGTAGGGAAATACTTACTGTAAGATTTTTTTTCTTGGTGTAACTACTCCAACCTTGAGGTTCTAGTAATAAAACTCCGCCGGGGCGTAATTGTGCGTACATACGCCTAAAAGCCTGTTTTAAACCTGCATCTCCGAAATTCAAGTGTATCCATTTAGTTATCGACAGACAAAGAATTGTGTCGAACTGCGGCTGTTCTGTACATAATAGTGAATCGTCCTCGAGCACGTAATTACCCTAAAAATAAATATATTAAAATTTTTTAGAACTTAAATTTACGTGATATAATATATGTAATTTAATACAATACCTGTACAAAAGTGACATTGTAAGGGAAACCTCTGTGACTTTTATTCTTTGTGAAACCTGGAATGTCAACTGGACCATAAATGATTGGCATAGATATTGGAAAGAAGTTTACATCTTGGTGATCACTATCCTCGTTACCAGCAGGAGACTGTGCACAATTGACATAATGTTTAATATTTTTTCGAGCTATATTGATGAGTGTTCTATCAATATCTATACCAGTTACACTGCGGGCAGAGAAATCTCTTGCAACAGAAAGAGTAATATGACCAATGTTGCAACCAATGTCTAATACATCTTTGTCAATAAATAAATATTTGTACTGTACAAATACCGTCAGTCTTGTATCCATATCATTATGAGAATTACGGTATCCATAATACCTGTTGTAATTTCCATATTGATAACGAGCATCTTTCTCTCTGAACCTGGGCATTGTTTGTTTCTTCTTCTTATCTTGACTTGGCCTATGCAGTGGTCTAGTCTTCCAACCTCCAGGTTGTGGAATTACAGGACTGACAATTTTATCTTTAACATCCACTTTCCTTAACCTTTTGTCTTTAGGTTCCTCTAAACCTTTCAAACGTAATTTATTCTTGTCTTTCTGTGAACTTTCTGGTTTTGTCTCTTTAGGCTGACTGGATGAATTAGTCGGTGATGAATTCAGTGGTGGTTGTTGTTGCTCTGCCACAATATTGTCTAGAACACTTTGTTCCATGGTTTCTACAATATCAATAGCATCACAGTCTTTAATTTTGATTTCAGTGGAATCACTTGCATCATTCCCAGAACCAGAAGATGCCCGTTTTTTCTTTCTATTTCGTCGCTTAGAACATTTCTTAGTTGGGGATATAAGTTGTTTTTCATATTCCTCATTGTCATTACAATTGCTTAGATTCAAAGGGTCACAGATATTTGGTGGAATTATAACTTCAATAACCTCTGTTTTATGTCTAGGTGTGGGCAATGGGCTCGACTTAGGTGTAACAGCATTCATAGCTCTATTTATTTCCTCATCCTGCATGCTATTTAAATTTAAAGGATCACGTATGTTACCACCAAGTAAAAATTTTGTGGGTGGAATAATTGCACCTTCCTTCTTCCTACGTTTATATGGTGGAAAGAATTTACCATTGCTAATAAAACTCTGTAGACGTTTCCTACCAAACTTAAAATGACGACTGTCTTCGTGCTTGTGTTTTTTATGAGAAGAATTAAATGTCTTTCTTGATTTTTCATTTTCTTTCTTAGTAATATGACCCATTTTGGTGGACCGATCAACTTGTGTGGATGACATCTTTTAGAATCTAAAAAGAGAGTTACAGAAATTAGATTTAGATTTTGTGATAAAAATTAATAAATACCATTAAAAAGATAACAATTCGAAAAAAATCAACATAAATAGCAAACCTAAATTAAAAAATATTGCATGAAACTCGGATTATCTTTATTTAACATGGTATGTGTAAATTCTACATAGTCGATGAAAATTTTGGTAATAAAATTCCGAATTATCTAAGCACATAAACGTTATCAAAGAATACGTAAAACATAAAGGAAAAGACGTTGTAGTAGGCTTTAAGATAATCTCCTTCTATAATGAATAACCGAACAACGAACGCATTATCACATAAGAATTTATTACATAAAATCTTGTTCGTACATATTACGTACATAAATTTAAAAGAATATTTCCTAGTGGTTGAAGCAATTATTTGTCGTCCCGCGAACTATTTAAAATCGCGTGACTTCAAAAGTATTTGTACACCTAATATTTTTATAATAACTCAATTAAGTTAGTAAGCATTCATTTCGAATCAAAACAAATTTATGTATTAAAAATAGAAAAAAGTTTTTTATTTAATAAAAAATCAACCATCATAACCATCTCCTCAGTGACACTATATCACTTTTTTATTTAATTTTAAAGACGGCGTCGAGACGAATTCAAGGGTGTCATAAACAATTAATTTTTTCCTATAAATTCTTAAGAAAATCAAAAACAGATAAACAAATACTATTTTAACTGTCAAATTTTTATGTTTATTATATGATACTTTTATAACACATTATTGAAAATAGTTGTATGTTATTTTCATACGTAGAACATTGTTAATGTAAATAGTTTTTAATGTATCAATTGATAGTTTAAAGTTATTGCAAAAGATGTAGGTATACAAATATCGTTTTGACCCACGGTATACTTAACTCTCTGTGCAAATTTATCATTCCCGCGACCGCGCATGCGCAGATTATGGTTTATGGCGTTTTGTAAACGAATGGTCGTCTATGCCTACAGTTTTCGTTTTGGATTTTTCCCTTTAGATGCCTTGCTAAACGTATAAACTTACTGTCAAATGTCTTGCACCCGACTTTGGTTTCAGTTCGGTGTACTTCTTGCTCGCATTAAGCACAAAAATCCACGTTTGTCACAAAATATGTGATGCACCCAGCTTCGAACTGTCGTTGTGCGCCCATCAACGATGGCGAATAGCTGCTTTGCTTGCTTTGCTCAAACTCCATTTTCTATGTGGGTACCCGAATGAAACGAACATAGCTTCGGCAATTTTCGGCTCCGAAATACGATTTGATTGGACGAAAACAATTTTTTGAATACTGTATAAATGCAGAACCCTTAGAAAATTGCAGGAAGTTTTGTAATTCAATTGTTCGAATATTCCAAAAGGAAACATGTATATATATGAATATATATATATATATATATATATATATATGTATATATACACATATATATATATATATGTGTATGCCCATAGATGTATATAAATGCGTAATATTGTTCCGTCATTTGCATATATTTATACACTTTGAATACTAATAGAAATGATGTAAGTAATTTGTATTCATTTATTTATATATTCTGTATGAATGAAATGACTAATACAAAATTTAATTTGTTACTTTATTACTTATTATAATAGTTTAGACATAACTTATTAATGGAAATTCGGTTATACGATTCTAAAGATTATACAAAAAAATTAATTCAACACCGATCAAATTAACGTTCGTATATTATACTGAGATATCTAAGAACGATTAATTATCACTCAAAAATATTAGTTACTTAGCGAAATAATATTTAAACAATTACTTAGAAATAATCGCTAGAGTACTTTAATACGATGATAATGAATATGATGAAGTATTTTACTATTTAAATAATATATTTTATAATATTTGCATGCACTAAATTACGATGAGACCTATAACTGACGTAATGACGCAACTGACAGTTTTTTGAATCACGAACAAATTACAATATAATTACGCGCGACGAAATTTCAATACACCAATGACAGCGTTGGCGGCAATTGCCAGATTTCAAAACTATTAAACTAACTAATTTATTTGAATTTATTGGGTCGCCCGGAAAGTTCATTCTGATTTAAATTTTCATTCGATATACATTTATTGAATTATATAGATGCCATTTTGTTCTACAACCCTTCTCCATCTTTTACGCAATTTGAATATCCTTCCAGAACCTCTCAGGTTTTTCGGCGAAAAACTTGTCAGTATGACCTTTCATGTCGATCAAATTCCTTAAAAATCGGAACGAACTCCGAACAACCCAATATATTACCTTTACCGATTACACAAACAATTTAAATACATTCAAGGAAAACAATTTAAATAAATGGACAAGTTTATAAATTTAAAATTTCAAAGGCGTTTTTAAACGATATATTTTACACACACATACACATATGTTACTCATTTGTTAAAAAATCTAGACTTTCATTGGTTTGTGTTGCTTTGCAGTAAATACCGTGCAAAATGACGTGCGAACCCCATTACAAATGCTGCGGGTTTCTCGTTCAATCGTAATTTTTAGTCATCCCGCGAACGCGATTTTTTTCTAATAAAATCGAGCTGTTTTCGTTTAAAAAAGATAAAATCTTCCTTTTCGTACACAGTGTTATGATATTAAATGAAATTTGAACCATGCAACAACCAACTGAAAACTGTATGCAGGAAAAAAATTTTCTGTTTGAAAGATCAGATTTGAATCGACAAACTTCCAGGATGTTATTTGGAAAATGGAAATTTGGGCAAGTGAAATATTCTAATTCGTCAACAAATTTGTTTTCACAGGTATCATACTAAAATGGTTACTCTCTGCCAATACATTGAAGAATTAATAAAAACCTTGTCCTATCCTAATTTTTAACAGACCAATTTGTTTCGTAAACAATCATTCGAAAATACATCCGACTCGTTTGTTACACCACCAATGGATAAAATATGTATAACAACGCCAAAGGCACCAGTCAAGTATAAAAAGCAAATTAAGAAGGGAGGTTTAAGGCCAAAAAAGTTACATTACACCGACGATGAATTGGATGCCATAGATAGCGGCGTTTATATTCAATGTAACCAATCAAATGATATGTTTCACAAACAACGTATGGCAAAATGCAATAGATTCGATTCTTCGCAGAGTCAAATACATAGATTACGCGTGAAATTAGACAAGATTAAGGTACAAACGAACGATAAAGAAAACGATAAAAATGTTATAGGAAACAACAAAAACAATGTAGTACAAGAATCTCCTGTAGGTAGGTCTACAAAAAGTGAGAAAATATACATGCACGTGTCAAAAACTAAAAACATTGATACCAAAGGGAAATTAATTCATTTTCGCGTATAACAGTATATGTTAGCTGTTAATTTAATTATAATAAGTATGTTATTATTAAGGGAAAGATTGTAATAAGATTGTATGATAAATACCATTTTATAAAATAATAGATTTATAACGAGTAAAATTTATGCAAACTTAAAATGCCCCGGATATTTAATATATTCACTATAATATTGAAATGGTACCTTCTTTTTTCTTGGTTCCTCAGTATTCAATCCAAATGCAAAAATACTATCACAATGTGACAATAATCTTAATTGGAAAGAAAAATTATATTGGCTACAGCCTAGAAGGGATGTTGGCGTATGGATTGAATGCTGTAGAAAAAAATGTAAAAAATGGAGATACGTTGAAGATTATCATGATCCAGTAGATGTGCCTAAAATATGGTATTGCGAAATGAATTCTGGTCTGTACATTTTGTTTTGAAATATATTGTATGTTTCATATGTACATATGTGTTTAATTTTATTATATGATTTCACAGACAAATTGATGGCATCTTGTGATATAGCAGAACGTCCTACATCATGTAGCATCAAGACTGATTTAATTGAAAATGCTTATAACGCAGGTAGCATTGTTTGGGCATACGTCAAAGGCTACCCATGGTGGCCTGGTATTATTAACGACTGTCCTGATACTTGCACATTTTATACATTACCTAAAAATTCCTCTAAACCTGTAAGGTTATATTTTCTTTCTTATATAATATAGGTTCTATGTTGGATGCTAAAATATATATATATATATATAATTTACAGAGCAAATACTATGTCACATTTTTTAATGAAGAAAAACTTGAAGCTAATTGGATTCTGAAACGAAATCTTAAACCACTTGCAACAAATAAATATAGTACACTTATTAAAAAGGTATTTAATCTTATTAAATTTAATCTCCTCAATTTCACTATAAATAATAATGGTCTTTATTGCAGACAAAGTTTAATGGAATTGATTACCAACAGCTCTTACAAAAAGCACACAAAACAGCCACAGATGCTCTTGCATTATCAATTTTAGAAAGGTTAAGAAGATTCAGCTTTTTGGCACTATATGAAAAATTTTATGACATTAATAACAATTCAACACAATTAATTAGCAACACTACCAGAACCGATATTTTATCAGAAATGGATACAAATTCAGATGATGAAATATCCTGTTCACATCCCATAAACAAGCATTACACTTTGAAAGAATATTATTTAGAAGTAATATGTAAAAATCGAAACGCATTAAGTAATGTTGCGAAGTAATTTTTATCGTAAATTCAAAAACAATAAATACATTGATGTTATAAAATAAATGATTAATATGTACGTATGTTCATTGCAGTCAAACAATATTTGACATAATACTAATTATATATTGAATATATTTGTAGTATATAATTTCTTACATTGTCCAAATCATATAAAATAGAAAATATAACTTGCAAATTTGTTCTTATAAATTGCTCTTCACGTTCTTACGTATTTTGTATCGAATACAAAACATATGTTTATGGTTATAAAATGATCGATTTGCTTACCGACTTGGCATTTACCAAGCGAGTATTACTCTAATTTCTTATTTAATTCATGGAATACCCGCGTTGCGGCAGCACGTCACACAGAATGTCTACATATTAAAATTATGATATCAAATAATAAATCATCCATTTGCTAATTCTCGATCTTTTCACATAAAGCAATTCTTTGCGTTCAGAATTTTATGCTAAACTTTATGTTAATCTATATATAATTCATTGATATGAATTAACTATGAATTTATCAAAATTATGTAACGGTTACCGTTATTTGAGAAAAACATAGAAAAAAGGTATATAAATCAATTAACGTTTAATGTCTAATATTATATATATATATATACTTCGAATTTTAATATTTTTCTATGAAACAACTTATAACATATCAATCCTTTTTTTCGTTTCTATCTAAGAACCAAAGGTTTTATAAAATGCAGCAAAGTTACTAATGTTACTATAAACGAGATGAATAACCTATTATCGACTGTTAATGCGTTGATAACGTTGTAACATTTATTAAAATATCCGTCGTTTCTTACAGGATGAAACGATTATTCTCTATTGTTCTTCGAATAACAAGGCTCGATGATGAATCGTGTCGTGAATTAATTAAGATAAGTTGTCAACGCTGATTATCGACGTGTAACATCTCCTTCAAGAATCATCACAATAGGAACGACGAATTCTCGTGGATCATTGTCGAACACCTGTGCATTATAATTAAAATGAAAGTGTTTGATGGAGGCTAATGATGCTGTTTACCAACTGACCCCGCTTCTTCGTATTCGATGCCACCATTCGATTGCGGAACCTTCTCTTGAACGGAAATCAAACGTATATAAATGGTTGTAAATCGATATGTTAATGTGGCGCAAAGTTCGGCGGGGTCGGTTAGGTCAATGTGACGTCAGCGGATACGGAGACCCTCGACGTGGTGAACTGCGACAATATTTGCGTGTAAAACGTTTCTTGAATGTATGCATACGGTATGATCGTGGCCAATATATCGACTTGTCCCTTCCTTATTTCGGAATTCTGCCGGAAACAGGTCGACGCTAACTCTAGCAGTAGTCGATCATTTTTGCGATTTCTATGCTTCGAGGGCCATGCAGGCAATATGTATTAATGTTAATAAAGAATAGACACGAGTTTGTTTAGATCGATCGTATAAGAACAGTTGAGGATTCGAAATTTGACCTTGAATCTTTAGATTACTATTACAGAGGATATATAGAATAATTTACATTTTCTGAAATTTTTCCACGGAGGATCAAATATTAAGGTCCTCGGTCGATAAATTCTATGTCAAAAATAGTATCAGAACGTAGAATAATGTAATAAAGAAATAAACGAGACAATCCAAGTAATTATGTTCACATTTATTTCGTTTACATGTCTACAATTATGTCTAGAATGTGATTTCGTAAGATTGTAATATTAGGTTAAGGCGTTAAGGTATAGACATATACCTATATATACAATCTTACTGTTTATAATCATAAAATATAATAAAATAATATAATGTAATAATAGTCTTTTACCGTATTGTAGGATAAGAATAGATTGTTCAATGCTAAAAAATTATCGACATTTCTTATTTTGATGCCCTACTGTGTAGTGTCCTGTAGGACAAAGTGTAAAATGTGAATAAATAGATAATAATAAAAAAAAAAATTTCTTATTTATTTTAGGCGATTAATATTGAAAGAGAAGAAACGGGAAAAATGGAACAAGATCAAAATAAATTAATAAATTGGATAGTCAGTCGTTTCTTCGGATGACCCATGGTCCATTCTCTGATCCTTCGCAGTTAATACTCCTCCCTGTTGATTCCACCATGGAGAAAAAAAGAAAAACGATAACCCCAGATACCATAGCGAGTACATACGTGTTTGTTATCATTCTCGTAATACTCGGACGATCGTGTTGCTAACCGAGGTATGCTCGGGTTATCTGGCCTGTTTGTCCTTCGTTATAATTTCGTTACGTTTCTTCGCGCTTTTCCTCGCTTGCTCTCCCACAAAAAAAAAATCGCTCATTAATTCACCTCCGTAATCGTCAACAATTACCGGTAGTTTTCATTTCTTTTCTTACCCATTGAGCAAACGAAGGAAAGAAAACGTTTAGATTTTATCGTAGTGGCGCTTTATATGTCCATTATTTTCAGCGTGTAGGAAAATCGCTGTTAATTTTTCGACATTTGTAAATATCAAAGATGGTTACTGTATGTATAGAGCGACAATAAAATGGCGGAATAAACATTTCTAGACTTACTTAGTAATATTTCAATTAATCGTTTAATAGACTACAACGTTATTCGCATGTTATTTTTAAATAATTACTTTTACAGAAGTTCTTACGTTTGAAAATGATCTTGATGAATCATTATATGATCTTTTGATACTCGTGTACATATTTTTAATGCATTTTAAAGAGTCGAGCAATTTATTAAATTAATAGGCATAGATAAGAATGCAACAATTTTTGCCATTCTTATTTTACATATATATACAGCATATTCGCTTTACAAGCGAGTTTTCAAAACGGCCAAAACGTATCCAATGGATAAGAACATCAGGCAATGTTTTATCATACGATAAATCCAGCTTATCGATCATGCTTGCGTTTCGTTTCGACACGTTGTTTAAATCAATTTCGTTGATGGACAGTGCAACGCGATACCGTGACGGAGGGCCATTTTAATCACCATTAATGAGCATTTCGATCATTGAAATACGCTCTCTTCGGCGTTGCACAGACAAAACGGTTGGATACACGGGGTGACGCTCGTAAAGGAGACATTTATTGGTCGTAAAGGCATGCTGGCTGTATCTTGTGCAGTTTGGACCGATCCTTAAAACGTACAGAACTCGTCTTTCTGACGATCGTTTTGTACCAGCACGTTTAGGAACCATCATATGACAATGGGGGCGTACGTAGTTGACAAACATGGGAGCGGCGTATTGGGTCGATGGCAAAAGAAATAAAGGGAAAAAAGGGGAAGGATATAGCAGTTGGGATATATGTATGTATGCGAGGAAGAGAATATATTCTGACTCGACCTTTCTACCTAGCCTTACGTGTATTTCACTCGCTTTATACCTAGGCGTGGCCTATGTGTTCCCTTGCCTCTGTGAATTATCGCGCTTCCGGTAGAATCGTCCGGCAGAATAATTCGTTGGACGAAATTAACATTGAATTAAAGTCTTTTTCTCGAAACGAGAAATCGATCCTATTGTTTCTCGAAGAAGCATAAATTCGTGTCTGATATTACTTTCTCCTTAATTCAAATTATTTTATTTGGAATCAATGTGCGTAGTTTCGAAAATATTCGACTTTCTCCTGGTATTGATTGGAAAATTCTTTTCCAGGCTAAACGAGCATTTAATGAGCTTCAAGGAAGTATAACGAGTATTACGTAATGAGAATTGGAATTCCAGGGAAAAATGTGCTAATTCGCCAGAAAGGCATCGACTACAGAGATGTTCTATCTATAAGGATCAAAGAAAAAGGAACGAGAGGATCATCGAGCTGTGTGGCTATGCGTTCGCTTTTGCATAGTTTCATGGTTCCTGGATTTCGCGGCCGACCAACCGAAAAACTAAAATGATGCTATGGTAACGCCGTTTCTAAATGCGTCTCTGGTGACGCGTCTCGCAAAGGCCTCTTCTTACTAAATGTGACTTTAACGAGCAACATGGAGAACGAGGAGTACGGGGAACGACCTGCGCGCGGATTCGGGCGCGGTCAATGCCGTCTAGATGTTCGCTATTACTATCCGGACCTCCTGGTATTTTCGTCATGGCCTACTAATACACTCTGCAAATTCTTGCCCTACCACGGGGGCCACTGTTCGACAATGACGTAGTCGAGGAAATATGCCGATCGTGAGGCATGTCACTGACCGTGATGTCCAATTTCTTCGCTTCTTATTCTTTGAAAACGAGCCAGCCGAATCCGTTGTACCCTCTTCTTTGTTAGATGCGCAATAGATCCGAAAACAACAATCTCTTCTTGATTCGCATTTGATCGCTGATCATAACACCTGAAGCTTTTGTACAATTTGTGTATTGTACTTTAGAAATTCGGAAGTGAAATTCCTGAGAGTTGCGAAATAAATTTCTTAGGAAGAAAGATACACATACGATCGACGACTACTTCTATAGGCTTGGCTGTCTTGTGAAAGCATTCTTTTTCTGAAATGTTTAGTCTTCCTTGAGAAGAACTTCGAATTTTCTAGCCCAAGGAGTTCGACTTGCTATATATTCATGATTATCATCATTGCGAGGAAAAAGAAACGACAGATGCATTTACATTTGAAAGATGTGTAGGACAAGGAATTTTTCAATTGAATACACCATCTCCCGACGGTATATATGTATAAATATATTGATCATCCTCCTTCGATGGTCATGGTTTTTAGGAAAATTGTATTTAACCTATTTCACTACCTAATGCGGAGGTATGCTCATGATGTATGTATATATTCGGAACCGCGTTGCCCATAGTCAGAAGCCACACTCTTTCATTACGAAATGCTATTACCTTGTAGTGCGTGTCTTAAAAACACTAGGAAATTAAACGTTTACGCAATCTTCTCACTTTTAGAATTTCCTTCGCTAAAGAAAGACGTACAAAAAACATTTAATTTTTGACGATTTTTGTTATTCGAGAAAATGCGTTATCTACATTCAGTAAGCTATAAAGATATTGAAGTTAATTTTCAGTCTTACAATGAAAAACTGTCTTTCTATCTGCATCTCGTCACAATTGCCAACATGTGTAGAGTCGATGATGCAATATCAACTATATATATTTATTTCTCCGCGCATCGAACATTTATCTGTTCAACTCATTATCGATGAACGCCAGTCTTGCCCTATTTCGTAAGCCTCGGTCATCGTGCATTTACGTTATTTAGCTCCTAACACGATAAAATTTTTTGAATCTGGGACACGAGAAAACACAGGGTCGTTAGGTCGTCCCCAGTTGATAATATACTACCGATGTGAAATACATATAAGTGCATTGGTTACATGAATGATACAGCGGTGAATAGGGTAAAATTTCACCTAACGACAAGTCATCTACACGGTGAAGATGATATAAACCATCATTGCGACGAATCGAACGTCCCATTCGAATGCGCATTATCGCGTCTGGCAATCGAGGCAGATAAAGAGTTCTCTGTCGCAATCAACTCGTGCTCGTAATATATACCGTTGATAATTAAGCGATCATTGCTTTTTCTCGCGACTACTTTTCCTTTTCTTTGGAATGCTAAATGTGTATGGGACTTCATAAGGTAAAAACAGAAAGATAAGAAGTCTGTAACCACGCGTTATGAGCCTTGAACTCATTGTCACTGTTGTCAGTGACGAAGCACTCTGTGCCAACAATCGTCATAAAGTGCAGCAATGTGAGTGTACTTGCAACTTTAACGTTACCTTCGATGACTAGTGAGTTAATACGAATTCCGCTGGCTACTCAAGAAGTTAGTCACATTTTATAAGATGTGTGTAAAGTCGTAAAATAATTTTGTGAATTATATTCTACATTGACGAATATGGCTGAATCATTGAAGAACTGTAGTTTATTCGAATATGTGAAGAGACAAGATAACGATAACCGAATGGTTTCAATAGTAGAGATTCGTTAGTTGTTTCCTTCACTCGTTTCTACTAGTTTCGATAATAGGTACTGACGTTTAGAAAATTGAAATCTATATGCTTGGTCTATGTCGACTGCGGCGAATCTTAAACCTTCGATAAATCTTGGGATTCTTGAAAAGTCGATGAACATTCGATGTGTCATATATTCGATATTTTACATCTACAATCCTTTGTATATAAATTTATATTATATATATTTCATCTTTCTTACATATAGACATACCTTGTATAGAAGATGCCTTATATATATACAAGGATAAATGTAAAAAAGATTACATTGATTTTACTAAAATAAACATATATAATAATATATCCTTTTACTATGTATTGAAATGGTTGTTTGTTCAAAATGATCTCAATTGTGACTTTTGACCACGAAAGAGTTAATTAATAGAATATGGTAGCGATGTGCGAATGCAGTCATCGTCCGTGCCCGCCACCTGCATCATTCACGGGGTGCGTTAAGTCGCATCCCCGCTCCTGATATCGCGCGAACCCACTTCCCCACCACGCTTCCGTCGTTCGGTGGAACGAACGCACTCTCACGCACACGTTGCTCTATCCCCACCATTCAGCGGCGCGATGGAAACGCGCACTCGTGACTGGTGGAGTTCTCGTCAGCCTCCGCGCAGCTTAGTCTGCGCCGCTCATTCCACTGGTTTGGATCTTCGTTTGCCTTCGCAGTTGTTCCGGCAGTACGTTCAGTTTCGTGCACGTCGATGATTCCGTTGGTGTAACGGAGTTACTTGGTTATTTCGACCGCGGTCGTCGTCCCTGATTGTTGATCGTCTCGTCAATAGAGTTGTAAAGTCAATTCGCGATCGAAACCGGGAAACGAGGAGTATATATACATCGACAAACGAAAGCCGGTTCGCATGTTCCTCTCGCACACGCGTTACCGAAAGCGGAAGGAAGTCTATGGTCGATGGAAGAGATATAGTGAAGTCGTAAAATCGGTCAGGAACTAGAGCCACATAGATACCTTTTAAGGATTCAAACAAAAGTAAAGTAATTTGAGACTATTGATTTGAGAATTTTCGGGATTATAACGAACCTAGAGCCTCGTTCAGGGCCGTACGATGTCAACTCGGAGCTATTTCTTACCGCGTTTTTCGTAGATATACGTTTTAATTTTTAACAACTGTAAATGAATTTTTGTTAATTTTGGGCGATTGTTACTAAGAAATTGAAGGGAATTTAATATCGTAAAACTTTAACGAAACACTAAAAATAATACGATTTTAATATGTTCCATGTCGTGCTAACGTGATTTATCATCCAGACCGCGTGGATCATTGCCGAACCACGCGATACGAGACTTATTACTGCAAGATTTTTGTAATCTAATATTTAAAGGGCTTCTATGCGATACGTACATACATACTATGCAATACATAAATGAATCTCTCCGTTTAATGCTTTAATTTACGACTTCACTACGGCAGTGCCCCGTTAACTGGCCACGTTTTTACATAGATAATATCAGGGACTCGCTTTACGAATTTAATTGCAAGAATTAGTAGGGATAACGATGGTCAGTTAACGTGGCACTACGAGAGTATGGTTCCATCGACTATACTTCTCGTCCACGTCTCTCCGTTTTGTCCCCACTCTACTCGGTTCTTCGTTTTTCGCTCCGTTCGAAACGTTCTTTTCCACCTTCTGTCTCATTTGTCTCCTACTCCTTCACGTTCGTTCTCGATCGTGTGCCACGCTTCCGGCTGACAGTGCGGTTTTCGGGCCTGCGCGACTCGCCAATATAGTATCCTTCCTTCTCCTGTGCGATTCTCAGTGATTTACGAATCTTCTGACGAATCTATTTCTTCGAGCTTACTCGTCGTCGATAGAGTAAATAAAGGAAGACCGCGTCGAGACATCGTGCACTTTACTTAAGAGTGCGTCATATCTCGTATCTGGAAATGGTGCACCTGTCCGTCTTTTTCGTTCTATGTCTTCCAACGAAGGATCGATCGAAAACCTTGCAAGGATTTGGTTGTGAAGCCCCGGTACCGACGATGGTCGCCGAATATGTACTACTGGAAAATGAAACGCCTCGAACGTTTGGTGAGTGAACATTCTGCCTTAAATTTATAGCTTCTTTTATGATTTTTGCGCTTCCAGGCATTAATTTACGATAATGTGTTATGAGATCTTGTATACTCGCGGAAATCGAATTTTTATAGTCAAATATGTTTGTAAAGGGATGCTCACAAAAAGATAGACTGACGATTTTATTCGTTAGGAACTTTTTCAAAGTTGATGATTTATCGATACCCATGTCGGAACGGGAACGACGTGGGATTATGTAACGCGCGTAATTTGAACGTGTATACCACGTGTACACTTATGTTACTATTTTTACTTCATCATTTCTCTTCTTACCCATTTAAGATTGTTCGATCGAAACAACAGAAAAAAATCATTAATTTAATTGTGATTTAGCCGGAAGTCATATTCTTAATATGCCTAATAAACATACGTATTACGATTGAAACCGTTGAGTTGATTCGAACACGAGGAATACTGGAAATGGGTAGGCGGGTGTCGTTAGACACGGACACGCCCATTGGTCGGTCTCATCGTCGTCCGTATGTTTCGCGAAGCTTAATTAAATTAAACGCCTTGTAGTGGTTTTCTAAGGTCGTTTGGTGTCGCACCATATTTGGCTGCCTAAAGCACATTTCGCCCTTGTGGATTCATGTTTCGATATTTTTTCCTGTGTTTCTTTCCGTACCAATTATTCAAACATGATCTGGTCGGGCTATTATTAGATTCGTTTCGGTTGGGATAGTTGAGAAAGAAGGGGGAACGTTATCGAGAGGACCGCGTCTTGGCTTCGTGTCACGCTACGCGATACGTGACATGCTGTCGAATAATTTCTTCAAACGATTTCAGAACGTAGTTTGCATCTCAGAATCGTCTGCATATACGTTCAATTCGAGGATATATTGCAACGATCAAACTTTTGAAAAAATCTCAAGTTTCGAATTAAATAAAATCATCGAGTTCATGGAAAGTTGTTAAATGTACTATTTAAAAATTGAAATATTTAAAATCAGACGTTCAACGAATGAAACTATTGAAACGATTACAAACTAGAATCAAGAGTGTCCATCTCGTCATACGCACGCCCTTATCCTGTCGAATAAAACGGACGTTCGACACCAGAGCGCGTTGCGTCTTGTATAGCAACGCGTATAATATGCACAGCGCACACTGTGAACTCGTGTGCGAGTAGTCTGGCGCCAGCAGGTGCAGTTAAATATAGCTTATGCAACGGGTATCCTCCTTCCTTTCTTTTTCTCTTCTTCTTTATTCTCCTTTCTTCTATCCCCCTTCCCTTGCCCCACGAAAAATGGCACATAAACAAATGTGAATTAATAAAAGATACTAATTCCTCCTTATGAAGGATCCGATATTTTAGAATATTTGTAATCGACAGAGAGCACGTTCTCGTAATAAATTAATACAAATATTTTGTTTACACCAGTTCGCACGGCGGAAATATTGCGTTTCGAAATGTATCGATGTATCCTTTGTCTTTCGCGATTTTGACAAGTAGAAGGGAAACAACCGCGAAAACGATGTTTTTCGAGAGACATTAAAATCTAACACGGTTTTGTGTACCTGCGCGTGCGGGTGCGTTAATCTCATCTTTTCGGAAATTCTTCTAATCGCCTGCCAACATACATTTTCTATGTTTGCTTGTTTTTTGTTGTCATTCGTGGACCGAAATATTTTCGAATGTTTTCATTGAATTTTATCTTTCTTTTTCTTTTTGCATTGTTTATCGTATATTCGATAAAAGAATGGGGCTAAAATTTTCGTAAGTAGGCTAGAAAATTAATTCACGCTCAAGTTTAGTTGAAACGATTCTTATGTACGAAATGACGACTTCGGTTTACGGAAATTATGGGAGAGAATTCGCATTCCCGGGAGCACTAATTAAATTTTACTGCAGCCCATGAAATTACTCCATCATATCGCGGAATAGTGTATCGAAAAACTTTTTTATTCCTTTTTTGCGCGCAGGACGTCGTTCGATTCCTCCTTGGTGAACAAGACCAGCCATCTTTAAGTAAAAAAAGAACATATTAATGCTCATTATGGATATTAGCCTTCGGCCATTTGCATAAAGGCGGAGACGTTGATACAACTGGTCGTGCGATAACGAGCGACGGATGGCATGACTGGTTGCCAGAGAATTTTTATTTTTTTCCCCCTTCCTTTCATTTTTATCTTTCTCTTTTCTATTCCCTCGCGCGTGCGCGCTTGCATGACTAACAAAGGAAAGAAGAGAAGAATCGTGAATTGTCGAGATTTCATTTCGTTCTAGTACAGAGCTTACGAATATTAGTTTAGCAATTGTGCATAATGAAGAGAAGTTTATCGAAACAACGACCATTTTAAATTTTGTTGAATCTTTGAATTTTTAAATTTCGAACGTTAAAATTTAGCATCGTTTTTAAACGGTTTTTAAATAATTTCAAATTTATATAGACATGGCATTAGTTATATAAAATATAGTCTCCACATGATTGTGTTATTTCGTGTCTTTCCACGGGAGAAGAATATCTCGTAGGAAGAAAAATCTCTACTTAAGTTGCATGCCGTGAGTCGCTTCATAAAACCGGTTGCCAGATACATACACGGAAATGTAAATTTACAGAAGAAGCGGCTCTGAATACTGCGAGAGAAAAAAGAGAAGCTGCTTATGTTGAATGCAGCTTCTGCATACGTGAAATTACGTTAGCCACGGAAATAATATACATATGTTTAATAAAATCAAGGAAATGATCGTTGAGATTAACAGACGAGCTAAAATAAAAGGGAATGAAATATTTATCTTGATGTTTTTATTATGTTACGTGCGAGAGCAAAAAATGGCGGGAGTAAAAAAGGCGAATTAACAAGTTAAAAGCATAATCGCGGGTATAAAAACTTGAATACAAACTTGCCTTAATACTCTGTCACGACCGTTAGGATAAGTGTTTGGTTGTACTGATAATATAGGTAATGTCGGATTGTATTACTGGCGTATTGAAAGTTTTAAGAAAAATCGGTGACATATGTACACTCGACCTCGACTCCGTAAACCTCATGACGATATATACATATAAACTCGCGTATTATTCGGTTGGTTTAAGTATTAAAGTCATCCTCGATTATGTCGGTATACGCATATAGTTGAACAAGAAAGAGACAGAGAGAGAGTAATGTGGACGGATGGTTGGGAATGAATAGGAGAAAAGTGGATGTGTGCCCATAGGCGTCGCCATTTGCATTATTAAATGAGAACTCTATTTACTTCAAACTAAACGTAATATCACGTGAAAACCGAATGCAATGATATGTATTATATTTTTTTACAATTAGCTAACGTTTGAGTAAGGACTATGTAAAGACTATGTAATCGTTGTTATGTGTTGAAAAGTGCAAGCAGCACAATGGTGTCGACACTATATTACATAAAAAAGGGAAAGTTTGAAAGTCATTGATAAAAAAGGAGAAATAAGAAGTATAGATTTGGTGTGATTTTATGCCGCGTACGAAAGTCTTGCGACGCCCATGCGTATGAGGAAAAGGGTGGAGCGAGGAGGTAAGAGGTAGACGAAGCACAGCGAGATGCCTTAGGATCGAGTCTCTCCCTGACGGCGTTTATTTATTACCAGTATTAATACCAAGCCCCGCAGAGTCGGTTGGTGATTACATAAAACATGCTTGCCCCTCCTACCATCGGAGGCAACCCCCTCATCTCCACCCTGCTCGCCTTCTATCTGAACGATGCTATCTCCCGTGGTAATGGGGCTTGGCAAACGAATCTATTCGAAAAGAAAAGGAAAGAAGGAAAAGAATGAAAAAGCAGAGGAACATTCGTTCGGCGTATCTTGGGTCGATTTCGCGTGGAAAAAGAGGTGCAACCGTCGTGATCGCATAGTTCGGATTTTACGATCGACGACCTCTAGGTATTGAACTTGACCCAAACGCGAAACGTGGTTAGCAGATTCCATACTACGGGTTAATCATAAGCACTTGGTGAGAATTTGCAGCTATTTGCAGCCATGTTGCTTCTCTTGACTTGCTATATTCTCTGTGTATTCATTATCGATATCTTTTCCTTGGCAGATGTTGCTTGCTCTATATCTTTGTCCTCATTCTAACAGTCCTGAACGCTTTTAAAAAGCTTGAACTATATAAAATTAATAACGAACGTCTACGCCCTTCTTGTTAACAGTCCAATCGTAAATGAATAATAGTTCCTTCTTCCTGCTCTTCCCCAACTCCTCCAACGGTTTTCTTTAGTTCCCTGCACGTTTTCTTTACCGCACTTATTTGCACCTTGGCATCGCCTCTTTTTTTACGCTCGGTGCACTAAACGTATAAAGCGGGCAATGACTTCTACGCGCTTTATTGTAATCTCTGAGATCTCTGGGAACCACTTTTTCGCACGTTTAGTTGTTTCTTTACCAACGGACCAATGACCATTGCCAACTTCGAGAAAGTACGGCACTCGGTAACGGGAAACGTGTGTTGGTCCACGATTGTTTCTTAGAAGGAGAAAGAAAAAAGCGAGAGGATGGCGTGTGAGAGAGAGAGAGAGAGAGAATGAGAGGGGTCGGCGGAGTGAGTGAGGGTAAAGGAAAGAGCGAAGAGAACGAGCTAAAGAAAGAAACGAGCCACGAGAACAACGTGGACGAAACGAATGGACGAAGAAAGATACGAAAAGGGCAAGGGACGAACTCTGAGGACGGCGGATTAAAGCTAAAAACATCGGACGGAGTATCTGTTCACATCTTACCGGGCAGCATTAGATTGAAGTTGAACCTTCTAATACTGTCAGGTAAAGATGTCGTCAGGATTCCGAAATCAACGTGATTGGAATTGTCATCGGGCTGGGATAATTTCACTTGAATATTGTCGTTGTTCGGATCTGATCTATACTGAATTCGAAACAACCGGCAATTGGTGTCGTTAAAAGCGTGCTCTTTTTATGGATTGTATATTTCAATATGATCTAGTAAAAGCTAACTCTATATGCTAAAATATGTGTATAAGAATCGAAGTTACGAAATACAAGAACAGTTCAAATTTGTCGTAATCGGTTTTTATGGATGAATCGCGTATGTTATAAGTTTGAACTTTCCTTGTATTTTTCAGATCAGATAATATGTAATATAGAGAAATAACTATGTTAATGTAGTATTTTATATTAGTTTTAGGTATAGACTAACGTAGATGTAAGTAAATTAATTAAAGAATAGTAAGTAACTGCCTATTATGTATATTAGAAAACTGTCCTGTATTACAATTTAAGTTCTGCGCGACATGTGATATGGTATGATGTGTCGGATCTCTAAATTTCTTATTCTAATATTATTTCATTAGTATAGCTAGAATTTCAAGATCGAGGTAGTCGATGTGTATTTTCGTGGCACGCGTGAGTCAAAGTGTTGTAAGGGAGGGGGCGAGGTCACCTCTAAGTGAACCGAACAGGAATGATAAGTAAAATAAAAGGAAAGAAATATTTGACTTAAGAAAGATATATTATAAATTCACGAATAGGATCTTCTTGAACGATTGAACTAAATCTTAGGCGACCAAAACCTATTCGTGGATCAAGCTACTCATATTTTCTTACATTTCCATCTTCACCTGTTTCAACCTAATGTTCCTCGACGAAAAATAGCTCCGACTGACTGTAAAAAATGGTGGCTGGAAGTCACGTGAGAGAAATGGTCGGTTAATAATTTTCCATCGGTGGAATTATGCGGTGCGTGCGGCACATGCATAAATCCACTGCACGTGTACACGTGACACAAGTGTATACTATCCCTATAAATACATTCACGCGGAGTGAGTGTGTCTCGATTCGAGAGCAACATGTATGATTCTCTCTCTCTCTCTCTCTCTCTCTTTCTCTATGTGGCTTCGTAGAACGTAGAGTGTAGAAAATCGGTAGGAGGTAGAAAACGAAGCTTCTAAAAGTCGCGGCCTCGGTGTCCTGGAGAGAGAAGAGTGTGTAGGCGCGTGAGGAATGTAATGCTTCGAAAACGTTGCCGCGATCGTAAAGCATCGCGTGGGTCTCTTCGTGAGGGGTTGCGCGAGCAAATAAATTCGTTCGGCCGTCACGCCGCCATTTTTACCCTCGTCGATCGGTTGGCTGATGATTTCGCTCGTATTGCAACGTACTTATATAGATAGGTGGTAAATTCTTCGATGAGCTTATTGGAGAATCATTGTGGCAGAAATTGTGCGGCAAATTGTTGATGCGAATCGAGGATACTTCGTGACGCTAATGGTCGAGTGTTAATCTTAATTTTCAGTTTTCTTTTTTGTAATCGTGAAATGATCTCTGCGTTGGATATTTGTAGGTAAATAGGCTTCTGTATTTCTATGAAGTTATGTACTTACATATTTGCGTTGTTATATTCATGATAAATTTCTTTATTTTCGATATTTTCGAAAGGCTGTTATCTAACATATATCGCTATTATCTTTGTGTTTTAAATGTTTCTAGATTATTCAGCTACTTCGGATAGTCTTAGGCTAATCATCAACGAGATATTTTTGCAAATACTTGATTTGAAAAAAAAGAATCATGGACTTCGGGTTGGTCGTTGGTAAGCTGGAAAAAGTGAAGAAATCCGGTTCAGAAACGGGATCGTAATAGCGGCGTGTTTTGCACAAAGGTGCTAATAAAAAGAGGAGTGTCCTTGCAACCAAGATGGAGGGATATAGGAAAAGCATAAGTAATTGAAATAATCGCACGACATCTTATGCGCATCTTAAGCAGCTGTTGCAACAGCGCGTGTATTTTATAACTGCGAAGTAACGTGCATGGATCTCTTTATTCATTTATTCGTCTCGCTTGCAAGAGGTAGGCACATAAAGGCAAAGTGCATACTGTGTAACTCTACGGAGAGTATCAGCTTAAAAATTGAGATTGAAACGATCGGATAAAAATAATATTGTTGCAGAGATAGAACCACTGTAAATTATATAGCCTAATATATACAGGCAAGAAAATACACCGAGGCGAAAAAGGGGAAGAGTATGACAAGGACAAAAGTATTCATAGAGCTTAAATGGCTATAGTGTAGAGAGATATATTACACGAGGAATTTATAGTATTGAAAAATCATCAGACAGAAACTCTTAATTAACATAAACAATTCATTGCATGAAAAATACAGAAGCTAAAAGAAACATCGTATAGAAAATCAGTATTATAAAGAATCCATTGTATAGAAAATACGTAACGCAAGAAGAGCTAGTGACATAAAAAAATCATTCTACATATCGTGCGAACAGTGTAACGCAACAAAACCTGCGACCAAGGGGTCGTATGGAAAATTTATGCCACGAAATATAAGTGAAACATGCACTATAAAAAATTGTATGCTATTTTAATATTTAAGAAGACGCTGGTAATAATTACTTTAGATACCTTCCGCATGAAAATTCGATCCATCAAGAATAGAGTCAAAGCTCCCGTGACTTTTCCCTATTATCCCCCGCACTCGTGGATGTCGGTTGACGCGTTCGAAGCACTTTGGCCAATGGCCAGGGCCGTTTTAGAAAGATATCTGGCCGGATCGACGGCTCAAGAAAGTACCGTGCATAGATGCCTCTCGAATACAACGGCTCGCTTGTCTTGTACGAATTGTTCCAGGAAGAAACAATATTCCGTCAATAGCCTGTATTGTCTGATGGAGAAAAAAGGAGAAAGATTAAGATGATCGACAGGAAAATGTTATAGCGTTCGAGGTGAAAGAAATTTTCTTGCATTACTTCTTATATGACAGATAGAATGAAATCGAATGCGCGATAATTAAAATATCATTGCAGGAAAAATGCATTTGTATTGCATAAATATATAAATAAATTGTGTATCGAACTGTATATCGATCAAGACAGATTAGTATATATTGATCAATACACATATTTGCATATTTTTCTTATGTAATCGCATTTCTTATGTAATTACGGAATAGTTTGAAGCAATGGTTTGTGCAATATATATATATATATATTATAGCCATTTAGTTTCGCAGGATTTACTAAATGTTTCATCTTTTCTTTCTTTTTCCTTAGGTTTTTAATTATGGTTAGAGAATAATACTTGAAAACGTGTATTTTGAAATCTGAATTGTGCACTTGGATTCGATTGATCCTTCGCACACGTGATCTACTGAAGTTGCTACGAATCGATAATAGGTCCAATGTACATTGATCAATGGCGTCAAACATTCGCAAATGTGAAACAAATAAGAAGTTCAGTCAATTCTACAAGTCTGAATATTGTAAATTATTTTCACAGTGATACGTCGTGTCTTTTTTCTCGTTATCGTTAAGTGCATCCGGCATCAATGACTTGGTCTTTTATCAGGACGACTATGTGCTAATTTATGTTGGCTTTTTTAAATTTATTCAATCCTTCGTTCGTACTTCTTTTTTAATCACTCTGCTCGCTCATCGTTCTTAATTTATTACATTTAAATTACTTGGCAATTCGCAGGGAATTGAATAATCCTACGAGATTTCAGCCTTCTTCTTAGAACTCTTAAAACAGAGACATATGAAAATACGTTGTATTTTAAAGTTCATGTGTACTTTTACGTATCTATAGAATAAATAAAGATAGTATCTAGGATAAGATTAAATAATCGATAATACGAAAATCAAACAAAATTTAATTATTTGATATACACACATTTAAGTTTACACACGCTTAATTGCTACTACTAATTAAATAACGGTGGTTTAAAAATAAATTGCTGAGAGGAGAAATCGAACATGGAGACTGGTTTCGTTGCGAATGTTTTCCACATCATCGTGTCATCATTTGGTTGGTCCAACGTATTAATAATTGCCCGATTGTGTAATAATCAAAGGCGAGAAGGACAGTATCGTTCTCAATCGAGAATGATATAACATAAATACCCTGGAAGAATATATCTCGTGCCGTTCTCTTCTCATTTTCAATTAGCTGCAGAATATCGATAGCGATCTTTGATGATATATCGCACAGAGATCTTACAGAATGTTTGCGAAGCTTGGATCCGTCTTCGAGATTTCAGATGAAAAGGGGTACGATACGTCTGGAAGGAAAAATAAATTAAAGGTAAACGGTAAACCAGACTGAAAAATCTGAGAAGCAATAATATTATTACAACGGAGAATAAGTTTTTACGGAATCCAGAAAAAGGTGCGCGTAAAAATAAAGATCGTAAAGATGGAGGGTATGTTTCGAGATAAATTAGATACTTTGATCTCAAACAATAAACCTATAAAATCAAACTCGAACAATATTCGTTATTCCATTCGCGATACGATCTAGATATTGAAATTGTTAAAGATTTGAAATTTCCATTAGCTGATCGATTTAACTCGTTTCAATTCAATTTAAAATCCTCAATTATATTTTAAGCGATTCAGCTACATCAGACTCGATTCAGTTAAACTTAACTCGATTCAATATTCACGGGATGCGAATCATTAGTATATACATAATTCAAACTTCGTAAGGAAAGAAGCAAAATAAAAATGTTGTTTGTATCTGATAAGAATCTGAGAAGCGATTTCGTCCCATCGATCATTTCTTGGTTGGTTTCCGGCGACGTATCGATCAGCTACGCCTCGTTCAGGCACCTGTTCCGATAGTTTTTGGCGCCGTAGCGTCGACTGAACCTCGCGGTTATTTATTATCGTCTCGATTCATCGGCACGCAGGTCCAATGTCCTTATCCTGCTGATAAGATAAGGGGAAGCCACGGAGCTCCCGGGTCTTGTACGTACACGCGCGGACTATAAGCAATCTCTCTTTATCTATCAACTACCGTCAACCACCCTACCACCATCATCGTGTGTAAAGCTCTTTTATCGTTTTCTAACTCTTTAGATTACACAGACCTAACGATTTTTATAGGAGTCCAATATGGAAGATATTCCAGATTTATGATAATAAATGTGATAAATTTTTTCCCCTTGCTAACTTAAAAATATGAATATGCCTAGAACGAAAATTTTATTACTAAATGATAGATAATCTCGAGATTCTCTTTAGACGGAGACGATAGAATTCCAGAATTTAATCTTAGAACTCACTTGTAGATAATTAGACAAAGTAAATCCATAAATCACACAGTAAATACACAGTAACTCCAATAAATCACCATTTACTGGGGCGAAATTTTAGCTAGTGTTTGGTTAATTCTTTCATGATCGGCGTTGCATAAGTTCTTCTTCAATCTAAAGAGTTTATAATGTGGTTTGGCGACGAGTTTATAAGATAGTGGTTAAAATCAGTTAAAATGGTTAAAATGGTAAGTGGTTAAAATTAAGTAATCTTTATTACACCATCTAGTATAGTAACTGTCGCTCGACAATTTATGCGTCTTATCAACGTTATCATATTCACTCGACTCGTACTCATCGCTCAACGAATCTTTCCCAATGAATCTTTTGTTCGTTTTTGTACGAAAGAAACGAGACACGAGGAAGAAACGGAGAAAACCTGTTTATCGAGGATCTGATGAAAATTACACGGATTAATCGAGGGTAGATTAAAAATGTGGAAAGGAAAGAACGAATGGATACGAGGAACACGGCCCTGAATTCCATTCCAGAGACTTTTGTCCCTGTGTTCGCGTCCCTGAGACCGAAGCAGTCGCATCGTGCCACGACGTAGACGTTCAGTTACACGCCACGAATGTTAATCCCCCTCGTCGTGTCTCCACTAGACCCCTCACCCTTCGTAGATCCGCGCCAAGATCTCTTCGTGTCGAATATTCCACCGTATACCGGGTGACAAATTCTACTGGACTATGGAACGAAGAATCTCGCTAGTACAGAGTTGAATTACTTTTACCCTGAGAATTTTGGATTATCTCAGAAGATTAGGAGACGGAAGTCGAATCTTTTCTTAGGAATTAAGTTCCTTGGTTATTTTTAGAAAGGCTGGTGAAGTACGAAGAACAATGTGCGAAGCAATAAAATTTTGTTCCTAGCTCTCGTACAATAAGAAAAAGGAAGATCTTGGCTTTTGTTACAATTCCGGATATGTATAATTAAATAAAATCATGTTGATAATCAGCGAGGAGAAATCTGTTTCAGAAAGCGTGGACTGTGCTTCCCTAGAAAGCTGAAGGAATATATCCAAATCTTTACGTTGTCATAATAATCGCTATATAAACAAGAATTAATTAGCAAGGCCTCGTCGAGTTGGGTGGTTCCAATCTCTCGCCAATATTTAAGTTCTTCTCATAGCATCTAACGAGGCGTCGGATTTCTTTGTGTCTAAAGAAGAAAAAGCATCGTCATAAATCGGCCTAGGTATTCTCGTTAATTTCGAGGTTTAATTCAGGCCGAAGTCTTCGAAGCAAGCGTTGCGTTTCTCATCGAATCCTGTGGAGGCTTCGTCCAGCGTTAAAGTCCTGAAAATAACGAGGCAGCTGTTGGCGTATCCTGCAGAGCTTCTTCTTGTCCTCTATCACGTGTTTCCAGCCTCCCTTTTTAACCGTCTTTTCTTTTTATTGCCTTTCTCATTCTTCTCCTTCTCCTTCTCTTCTTTTCTGTCCCCCTCGTTCCTTTCTTTCCCCCCCCCCCCCCCGTTGTATCTCGATTCTTTTCTCTTTTCTTTTTCTTTCTTGGTATCACACTTGGTCTTCCGATATTTCCTGTTTTCTTTAATCTCTCTCTTGGATCTGCATCCCCTGTGCACACGGGGATTTTTGCGATTCTTTAAGATGAGAACCTTTGGGATTGAGAAACGGAAGGGGATTTCTTAGAAATGGCAGATGTTCAAACTTCTCTTGGTATTCGGATCTTTCCACTGTTCTTTCTTTTCATTTCTCAGCAACATTTTCCTTCATTCTCCTCTATTCTCCTTCATTTCTTCTCTGTTTCTATTTTCTTCTCTCTTTTTCAATTATTCTCAACTTCTCATCTTCCACCGACCCTCATTATCTGTTCCTTCTTCCTCTATTTTTCCATTAACTTTCAACGACTTTCAGTAGCCTGTCCGAAGTAGGGCGAAAGTCGCAAACGTTTCGAGTAATTACGCCAACGAGTTTATTAAAATTATCCCGGCAATCGGGCATCTCGATTGTAAACGTCCTCCTTCTCTCTTACTTTTCGCTTCCTGCCACTGGTTTCGAACAGGTTGCAGAAGACGCTTTCGAACGTTACGCAATCGAAAGTGACTTTCGAAAAGCGTCGTCGTGTCCCGAACGAAATTTATTTTCGGTGATAGAACGATTAAAATTAAACGGAGAGGAGGCATGAGACGCCCGTGTCACATCGACGATTCTGGATTTCGAATTGAAACCGACTTCTCGTGAGAAACAGGTGGATTTTATGGAGGAATCGATTCGAGGTCGATGTCGTAACCTTTTCGATGCTTCACGACTTTCCTAGCGGGATTTTTACGGGAGAGATTGTGTATAAAATCGTTTTTGGATCGGAGAAGATGAGGCGAAACGATAAAGAGCGAAGATCGAAAATTTTTATTATCCTAGTTAATTTTCTATAAATTTTACGACGTCAGCTTTTACATGTCTACGTATATCGGTAATGGGCATGCAATTTTTTACTAATTTCATCGATAAAATATACATTATACATCATATTATATTATATATATTTACTAGATATCATATTATAAGAAATTTCAATTGCCCGTCTTTCGTTCTGAGTTCCATAATGTTCAATGGTGAAATAATTTTCCATAGTGGACTGGTCGTGTTCTTTGAGTTCGCATGGAGAATGAACTTTTTTTCTGGCGTGGTCCAGGCTGGATCGAAACTAGGCTTAGCCAGTAATCCAATGACTGTTGGGAAATTCTCGCAACCGATGTATCGTAATCGGACTCTGATGCTATGAAAGCTATACCTATATTTGTGGCTCGTAACTGACGTTGCTGCTGGTCGTCTGGATTTCCCACGTATCACTCCGTTTCGAGTAAATTTAGTCGGTCGAACCAGCTCACCGCCTCATCTTCCCGCCTCCGGATCCTGTCCAAAACGAAATCTAAACGAAATTTTCTCCTAACAAAAATGTTCCTAGGTCCCGGGATAAGTTTCTAAACTTAGAATGCTACACTTTTTACGTGCAATCTGCAAGAAAATTTTTAAGCCAACTTCCTAAGCGTAAGATATAATAACGTTCCGGATTAAAAATTCGAATATTTAATCTCATTGTGTAATAGTTCTCGCATGCAAAATTATGAAGAGGCTCCACTATATTTTTTTAATAAAGTCCGACGAAAATTCTCTTATCAAAGAGTAAAATAGAAATATCGAGTATATTAAATAACGAATATATTTCGTGTAATTAACTCGATATCAAAATCAAAGAATTACATATCGAGATTGGTAACCAGTTGAAAATCACGGAGGACGATTCTTCTCCTGATAATCGAGCTCTCATCACTTCAAATGAAGTTTCTCGATCTATCGAGAGTAGATTGAACCGAGGACAACAGGTAGGGAATAGAAGGAAATATCCTAGGTTCGTTTATTGCTAAAGGATCGTTTCGTTAAATTATTGTTAATTAAAGAAAAAGCGCGAGCCCGGTTCACTCTACTTTGTACACGTGTAACTTCGAAACGACACGTTTTACGCCTGTCACTTCTTCGTACCTGTCCTACCTAGCCTGTTTTATCGTGCACCTCGTACGATCATATAGCTACAAAAAATCCTGCTGAAAAAAACGAGACATGAAAATCCGACGGTTTATCGAGGCAGATATCTATATTTATTATGCAAATTCGTGTTCGTCTTAAGTATAGATCATTTATATTTATTATTTGCTAATTCCATAAGAAAATAAAATTAATGAAATTCGTTTGTGGTTACTATGTGCTTGTTGCTTCAGTGCGCATAATGTAAAGTAACAGTGACTAGCAACACGAGCAAAGAAATTGAAATAATGAGTGCTGGTTACACCACGTCGTGCAACTAACCGTGAAGTTAGTTGCAATCACGGTACAAAGGTATCTAGCATAAACCTAACCTCGTGTATCTCTACTCGATAGATCCAATAAGAATATGAGTATATGTAATCGCTAATTAATAGCTCTTTACATACTAAATGTAGCTAAACAGTAAACGTTGCTAGCGTCAGATATTTCGAATCACTTATTTCATTGAATTTTGGTGAGATGATATTTACATATATGTGGAACAAGCGTAATTGTAACTGTAGTTGCTGACTAGTATATTTAATCGTTTATTTTAAGCTACACATATAATATAAGTAATAATTAGACCGCGAATGTTTATGCAAATGCCTATTTTCGTGGAACTAATTAAAAAGATGAAAATTAAATAGAAATTTGTTTCACCAACTGCGTATCGTGATGTATGGTACGTTCAAACATTGTGTCTATTATTGGTAAATTTGTGCGTCTTTGTATTTCAGGTAAATTCATAAAAATCCGTAGTCTAGTAATAGTAAATAAAATCGTCACCATCTCGGATGACGTTGAAAAGATCCTCGTCTCGTCTAAGTGCGGCTGGTATGGCGTTCGAGCTGCATACATAAAAGGAAGACTCGCACGGCAAAGAAGAGCCAAGAAGAACGAAGAAAAATTCGAAACTGGCCGTTAGGCGTCGAACGTAATTACAGAGCATGGTAAGACGCTCGTTAATGGCCGTCGCTTCACCACGATGGACTTAATGGCGCTAGACAAAAATTATTTTCCGTGAAGCGATAATGGTGTTGGTAGACGCACAAGACGTAGGACTGAACCAAACGAACGCAAGAGGATGAAAAGAGGAGAGCCTTCGAAACCTCTCAAACGGTCATCTCTCTGTATCGGGCGAATCGTGCGCGACTGGCCAATTTATACACAGGCGGACTCGTGCGCCTAAAGCTCGTTTCACACGGATGAAATTCCGATATGCAATATGTAAGCGTATTTAAGAATTTAGGTATTCGGCGGAGATTTAAGTATTTAAAGATTCTGTAATTTTGGAATTTATTAATTTAGACGATTGGAAATCTGGGTATTCACGAAGAATATTTAAATTTATGAATTTTTAGCCAGTTATCATCCATACCATCTAGGAATTTATCGATATCAAAATTTACGAATTGTGAAATTTACTCATTTGATTATGTAGGAATCTAGAAATTTAGGGCTTCGGGAATTGTGAGTGTTGGGCTTTAAAAAGCGATACAAGATATTAGAGTGACAATATCGATAGTTTCTTCGGCAATGGAAGTCGTGAAACGTTGAAACCTGTTGTTCGGACCAAGTCGTATGTCTAGAAACACCTCTTGTCTTGGATATTGCCGATTGACGATCGATAAAGGTGAGGCATTTAGTACGATGGACTGCCTTAGAATTCCATTTGAAATTCTAAAAACGTTCTTCGTATCACAAATGTCAATGAAGTTGATTCTCCGATTAGCAAACCGATGTTGGTCTTCCATCGTTAGAGATATTCCTGTCTTTTATTTACCGTTCAACGCGTTTCGCGTTTACCAAGTACATTGTAACGAAGAACCTTCAAACCATTTACATATTTGTTGTTTCGAACACACATTTTCTATCGTACAGATTATATTTGAATATTTCGTAAACACTCTAAGGAAAGTCAATTTTCCATAGACCAAGACACGTTAAAGAATATATTATGTTTGGTTCAAGACAGAGCATTCGCATTCACACCAGGGCTAATATCGTTGCTTTTATTTGATAATCTAAGGGAAAAGAGATAAAGCATTGCATGCTCTAAAAATTCTTACATCACTAGTTGAAAATTGCCACGGTATAGAAATATTATTAACGCTTTATATGCCGGTGTTTTTATCGACAACTCTTTCTTTTGGGTGCTTTTTTTATAATAAATATTAATAAAATGAAATATATAATTTGCTTGATATATTAGATTAATCGACGGTAATTTTATGGTAATTTTACGATTTCTCATACGAGCGAATGTATCGCGTCGTGTGGACTCTCCTTAAGAAAGTCACGGCGGTCCTCTGGGCTGGAATATTGCCTCTTGTAAGTACGTTATGTAGGTACCAGCGTGCAACCTGCGGTGCAACTTGTCAGCCAACATCATTATCGATGCCGGCTCGGGTCTCGGTCGAATCCCGTGCGTTTATCGCGACTTCGTTATTTATATCTCGCTCCGCTTGGCAATAACTAATAGAGATCCTTGCCTTCTCCGCGTTGCGTTGGCACAAGTCGATATCATGGTTTGATTACGTTTCATCGGCCATCTTGAACAGTTTCTTTCCCTATCGCGTCGAGGCATCCGCGAGTTCTTTTGCGACCAGTTTCTTTCGAGTTAGGGAATGGAACATGGTTCTTCATGTTCTTTACTACTTGCGCTCGATACCTTCCTTTTTTATTTTCTCTGTCTTTTATTGGTCTCCCTTCTTTTCCTGTCGTTTGCTCTTTTCGCAGCCGATATTTTTCGTTTTGCTTGTTCTTAGTTAATGGAACACTGATAGGGAAATTGAACGATTGCGATTCGACGAGGAAGCTGCCACGCCTGTAACTGATTCTAACGTCTCTTCTCCTCCTCTTCTTCCTCTTATTCACCGGCCCTACGATCATTTTCCCTATTTCCTTTTATCCACTATTTTTCAAAATAAACTGAAATATTTATTGTTTGATCTGTGGTACTTTCAACTTTTTACTTTTAACTTTCTTTAACTTTCTTTTAACTTTCAAAATATTCGCACCTATCCCGAATTGTATTTGTTTACATAATCGATTTACCATCAACCCCTAAGTCCAAAATATCCACACGTGCCGACAATAATATCCACTCGAGCCTAATCGGAGCTGATGAATCATTCAAATCGACATACCGCGGGCAACCAATAGAAAGAACCATTTTACCTAACGCTATAGATGCGCACGTTGATCTAGAAAGAGATTTCATTTTAAAAACCTAGAAGTTTGAGACACCGGAGGGTAGAGACCCCCGGAGCGAAGACGCATGTGGTTCGCACGTGTTCCTCCGCCACGTCTCCCTTTACCCTCAGCCTCGACCGACAAAAAACGCGAAACCTGCCACTCTGTGGCTGGTCTTCGTGCATCGTGCACGTGCACGATAGTGAATGCAACGCCATGTGCAACGAGCACCATTCGCTTCAGACAATATTCTCTAATTGCACGTTTCGCTATGGATGCGCAGAGAGGGGAAGAAATTGGTGTGTCGGCGAACTCAGTTCCCGCAAAAACGATGTTCCGTCTGGTGGAAGCAATGGAAGCCGTTCCCTTTCGTCCGAGCCTGGCCCCAGAGCCACTTCCTCTTCCTTTTCGGGAGCCGGGCACGCCTCTCGAGAGAACCTTCGTAAGGGCTGCCACCGGCAAAACAGAAAGCTTCGCGTTTCATTTCCTTTCCAGCTAGTTCTTGATCCTGTATTCGTAGGTTGACCTTTAGGTTTCACTGGATGAGTTGGTCCTCATCGTGCGTGGATCAATGCCTTTCTTTTTCGCTGCAATAAGTTGTTAACGGTCTTGTAAAAATTGTTAATGGAGGTTCCGTGGAATTCTCTGATAGTTGTTGGTCGCTTATGGTTGTGGAAATGGAACTTACGAGTCTAAGGTTGTGTTAACAAAGGGCATAAGATATAGAAATAAGAGCATAGAAATATAAGAAATATACTAAGAACGCAGGGATGTGAGAAGGTAAAAGAAGTACAGTAGAAGATACGTAGATGTAAAATTATAGGAACGTGGGAACATAGAAATATACTTGAGTTACTCGTAGAGACAACAGGGATATAAGAAAATGGGAAAATGGCAACGTGAAATTCGAGGTATATGAGATCAACAAACGGTGTAACAATAGTATCATAAAAATCTTTAAAATTGCTATAAACGTAGGCTCTCTTTCATGAAATCTTCGCAACTTTATTCATCTGCCGTCGTAGTTAAACATCAACAATCAAAAGTGATAACCCAATGTGTTGAATCGGATCTTACGACGAAGACAGTCTCGCGCAGACGATGTCCAGCGGCGAGACAAGAGACACTCAGGTTCTACCGGTTCTTTTTTGGGGGCACAAATTGGGTTGCGCCTGCGGTTTGCGGTAGCAAGGAAAGAGGTTGTTGAGCGCACCAACACCACCGGGCACGATACCTGTGCACGGGTCGGAAACATGCGCCTGTACACCGGCCACGCCACACCGCTGTAAGGAAGAAAGAGGTCGATCCGTCTGCAACAGGCAAACTCCGATGAATCATCCTCTCTCGTGTGCCAGTCTTGCTTTCACGCGAGTTTGTTCGCACAAATAAAGTTAACGTTTTCACATTTGTGCTCGATCCTCGTACAATTAAATCGATCGACAAATATCGACAATAGACGTGATTAACTGATTCCTGTAAAATTTGTTTGAAGATACCCTGATTCGTTTTCGGTCATACGAGCTTCTTCGCAGATTCGCCATTTTATGTGATTTTCACATTTTTTCGCGAATATTTATGGTAACGACGTTGAAATTCGAAATTCGTAAAACGACTTTTGTCTTTATGCGATGTCTTTATAAAGGTATCACCTGAAATTTCTTTAGGTATTTTCTTTCGAAGCGTCGTATCGTTTATGGCAGTGAACGAAATTAGAACGAGGTACATATAAGAACTTCGGTGAACCTGGCTGATCCGACCAGGTGATTTTTTTTTTTTTTGCCGACGCAAAATGCCTCCCCGTGAACGAGACTTTACACGGCATTGACCGCGCGTGGTAACTCCTGAACAGCGATGGCCTCGAGTCGCTCTCGCTCTGAAAAATTCCATTTTAAGATTAAACGAACCATCCGATATTTCGAAGAACCATCGTTCTCCAAAATCTCAGACCTTTTTGCAATAAATCTGATTACGTTGTACGGCAAAATATTACAAAGACCCGCCAACGTTTCGTCGATTTATATTTAAAAAATCGTGCGTTCAAAAGTTAGAAGGGCGAGGTATCCAACGCTACTCTCGAAGCTCGCGTGTGTCTTTCTTTTTGCGCCTGTTTCTTCTTTTTCCTGCTGTTTCACCGATCCGTCTTAATATTCGATCCAACGTTTCGTATCCCAGGGGCCGGTGGGTTTCGTTGCTCGCTCGACCACAACCGCGTATACGTGTACGAACACACTAATTTTTTTCCTGATGGTTGGCGTGCTCGCGAAATTTATACGCGCATGCCTGTTAATTAACGTCACCGAAAACGATCGAGTCGCGGCACCACGATAAAAATGTGCTGATCGATGAAAAAGACCCACGGCCACGCGAAACGCGAGGCGTATCCATAATTCTAGATGTCTCATCCTGCAGGAACATTCATCGATGTCGAAAGAAAACTTTTTTCCAAATGCATTATGTTAATCGATAATTTTAGCGAGAGAAAACGCTTTTAGTCCTTTCTTAGTCCTTCCATGATTTGTAGATTAGAGTACGAAGATTTGTTTTCTTTGGAAAAATTGTTCACAATGAAAGAATTCGCCAATATTTCGATATTTGCTAATATTCTTAAATAGTGTAAATTATTTCAACAAACCTTCCTTTGCATCGGAGTCATAAATTCGTTGGTACACTTCTAATTCCCATCTTTATGATAGTACCCACAGTCAAAGAGGAAATAGCAAAATATAGCGACAGATATAGCAAAAGAGTCGACAAGCACCGAAACCCCCTAATCACTGGACTACTTGATACGACGGACCAGATTCGCAGGCTGAAGAGGCACTACCCGCTAGACCTAAACGCTAAATTCAATTAGTAATCTAAATTAAGTAATATTTACTTATTTATAATACTTACTTATAAATTATACTTATCTATAATAAGTATTAACTTATTATAAATAATCAGCCATGTCACTGTGCCACGCCAGAAAAATTACTGAAAATTCTCAACGCGAGAATTGATTGTAATTTTAATAAAAAAAAAAAAATCTTTATGATATTAATATTCATATGGCGAGTAAAATTGCCAAATTTTCCAAATCGATAACGGTACTCGTAATCAAAGCTATACCAATTAACAAGGAGAAAGACACTTTCCAGTTTTTTCGTAGCTTATTGCATTCCAAAAGCGAACGGCTAGTCGAGCAGGCAAATTGCTGTGATAGATCGAAAGAGTGGTTGCGATTCAAAGCGTCAGCGTGACACGGTGTCTCATTATTTGCGGCTGAAGGAGGAGGAATCAGTTGTCGGGACACGTATTAGCCGGCGTACGTGGCGACATCCGCTAATCAAATACAAGTGTTCGCCAGCCGTGGCGTATTATAGAGACGTAGACGTAGCGAAGGCTGTTTGAGTCTTGATATCGCGATAAATACGCGTTTAAGCGGTCTATAATCTATAATTGTGGTCGCGTGCGTTGTATTTTTAAACCTGAACGCCATTTGCTGCCTTCAAAGAGGAACTGTGGTAACGCGGTCTTCGGGATAGCTGGATCCTCAAATTTTTCTTCTCTCCTTTCTTCCTTGTGTTTTACGGTAGCTTGTTCCTTTAGATCTTTTTATCAAGATATGAAAAAAAAAGTTAGAAAGAGAAATCTCTTAAAAAGAAGACCTAAATAAAAAAGATTCGATCGATTTGCGTAGAAATTAAAGTTCGATCGCGACGGAGCTTCTCGGATGGAACGATAGCGTGTTTCAGCTTAGCTGTATCATGGTCGACCTCAGCGTCGCCGTTGCATCTCGACCGTCCGATTGCGCCGAAGTGTATTTTTTTTACGTGCAGCCGGTTATGGGATCCCTATGGCACGTGAGGTACTGTTACAACGGTCTGTTCAACCGACCCAACGACCATCCGTGGCCCATGATCGGTCAACTCGTTCGCAGTGCCGTATATTTCTGGCGTCGACCAATGATCTTTTCCTTGTGACGGTATGCGGCATATCTTATGACATTATACGTTGTATAAGACGTTCCTGATAATAGCTTTATATTTGTTGGTAGATAAATTTGCGAGATGAGTAGAAAAGTACTATTCTCTAAACGTAATACAATATTCCGAATAAATCTTCTACACTTTCTATGGTTTTCAAAGCAAGTTTAAAGTCTAGAGTATCTTAATCTACGATCTGTCTTACGTTATCGGGCGATTTTTCCTTAATACGTGCTTGGGTTATGTAAATTTAAACGAGCATCGAACACTTTTCAATATTCAATCCAGATGATGTTACTCGATTACGACCAATAAAACCATCGCTCGAACTAACGCGGAAGAATTCCAGTGGACACTGCATGATGCCTGAATGAAAAGTACTGCAAAAATTTAGCGAAGCTTTGCGAAGAAGATAAGAAAGAAGGAAAGAAGAAGGAAAGAGAAAGGAAATAAAAAGGAAAGGAAAGGAGGACATAGGGGGAGAGAGGTAGGGTTTGTTCGTTCGTAGCAGCTGGTCAAACAACTCCGAAGCCTGTTCGGTATTCGGGGCCGGATCTCGCGGAGATCCACAGCCCTGGCTGTACGTACGAGCGCACACGCGAGCCCCACCTCGTCCTCGTCTTCGACCTCCAACTTTTAATTACTAGCCAGGATATCATCCCCCTGCCTCGTTGAGGTCATTGCACCGATCGCCTCTAAGAAACCGGAGAATAAAGATGGGGCTTGAGAAATGTCCCGATTCCTCCGCTTCGACGAAGAAATACGCTGATAACTCGTTCAAATTGAACAAACTGCTTTCTTTTCTTAATACGTGCTTCTTTTATGATTATCGAAGCTTTTTTCCTCTTTTGCAGGAACTTTCTCTTTTTTCCGAGATTATCAATACGACAAATTTCTTTATTAGTTATATCAGTCTTTGAAAGGTTTTGTATTTTAAAAAAATCGATGTATTTGTTTCCCTTTTTCTTTCGTTTTCTTCGTTCTTCATTCGTTTCCTAATAATTCATCGACTATATCGCTAAAAATCTGACAAGGAAAATTTTAAATTTCCGAGCTTCCTATAACTGAAGAACTTGCAGGATTCTTTAAGTTATTAACTAGTTGGAGGGGTACAATTATTTGTTCGCTAGAAGTATTATTACAGATTACTGACTGAAAATGTTTATCCAATAGTCCGTTTGTACCGTCGTAAGGGCTCGAAAGTCGCGGAACCTTCGCCCAATTACCTTCGAGGATCCTATGGAATTCTCTCGTGTCTTTTTTCTCTTCTACCTGCAGAAGAAGCCTCCAGAAAGGGTCTCCGAATCAATCTGATTCATCTTAACATCCTTTCTCTCCACAACTACGGCAAAGAAAAGACGACTAGTTCGGTCAACCAATTGATCACGATCATCTTTTCTTTTGTGCTTGTAACAGAGAGAAAAATAACTAGGGAAAATGGGTAAATAAAGAAGAGGGTGGAGAACGTAGAGACGAGCGAACGAGCTCGGTGCAAACGTTGGCCGTTTGCAAATGAAACACGCCCACGATCTTCTCAGGGCGTGCGTGTTTGGCCCCGCAAACGTGTGACTCGTGGTTGATCTAAGCGATCGTGAATCACCTGGCTGCCTCGGGGGTTGCAGGGTACACGGAGAACGCAAGATTCATGCGTCCAAGCTCGTAATTCCCCGCTACGTTTTGCATATTCCGTGAAACGACACAGAAAGTTGAGTTATGTGCCAGCCTCCGAGTTTCCTTCCTTCTTTTAAGACCTGTTCGATTATCCAACGATTCCGAAGACGGGTTTAAATTTTACTAATTGTCTCAACTAACTAACATCGAATTATCGACGTCTTTTTCTGCAAATCGATATGTCGTTGTTATTGTCAACATTAAGACGAGTTGAATAAGTTGGATGCTTGGCCATACAAGTACGGAAAGTTTGATCGTAATTTTAAATTAATAATGGGTATGCAGTGTAGCGTATCGCAAAATGTAAAACGAAGCAAAACGAACGGCAGACGAATTATTGCGTTCTTCCTGGTTACCGAGGGACCTCGAACGGATTCTTTGTTTCAATCTCGATCTCGAATCTCGACTCGATCCGCGACTCGAGGTCGTCGAGCTCGTAGGTTGGCCCAAGGGTGCTGGCTAGAGGGTTGGCCGTTTAATGCGCCACTATCACACTATGTGGCGTGACGGTCCACCACCACAACTCTCGACATCCACCTTTAACATCGTCATCGCCACCACCAAACCAGCTCTCGACTTGCACTCGACGCCGATAGCCAGCACCCTCGCCGTTATTCCTGGCCTCTCTGCTTGGCCAAGTGTTGCAGTACATATAACCACGTCGTCGTACAGGCCGACCGCTTGCCTTCGTATGCAACTTTCTATCTATACGATAGAGGGTTTGCTCTTCCCTTTATGCTTAACCTTTTCAAATTATCAATTTATTATTTCCCTAAAAGAAAACCATTATATTTCGAAAATAAATTCTAGAAAATGAAGGATAACATTTCCAAAGATCTAGAAACTGGTAAAGCGTCTAAAAGATGAAAGATAATTGGCGTTTATTTCTTCTTTTTTTGTATCGTTGTGTTAGGATAATAGACAATATTAGAGAATGTTTTCAATGTCGAAATTAATCGATTTCGATTTTTTATTCTGGGACCAGAATGTACATTATCGTTAGTATTTAGATATCTGATCGATACATAGTAAAAGTACGTGAATGTACTGACTGTCAAAATAGAGTTATATTCGTTGTCCTCCATAGTTGGCCATAAAAAGTTGAATTCTAAGAGATCTTATTATTATCATTTAACACTACTGACTAGAAATTTATCGATGTTGCTCGTTGTTGAGAACTTACCATAATTTTCCTGTCAGTTTGCCAGCATATTAAGTTTGAAATGGCCTGTAGATAGTGGACACGAGAACTTTTGTTCGCAAACTGAAAAAGCATCGAAGTCGTCGCTGGGCATGCTAACACCCTCGCAGGGCGCGGTTCAATCAATTATTGTGCCGAGGGTGCGGTCGTTTCTACGCGAGTTCCACCCCTTGCATGGCAACAACCCCACGACCAACCTGGCGATCTTCGTTTCGTTTCTTCTCCCCTTTTTCCGCGCGGTTCTCCGCATTCGTATCGTTGTTCGAACCCCGTCGACCTTTCAAAGTCAATTCGCGAGTCGCACTTGAATTATTAAGAGGAACGACAAAACGATTAACCTTGGACTCGATCTTTTTCTTTTCGTCTTTTTTCCGTTCGAGCCTTCTTACGAAGTAGTTGGTCGATCGATTTTGTAGCCTTTTTCTTGATAGTGCCTTGCTTCCTATATCGCTCGCAGTATTAATCTTCCGCTGATGTTTAATTTCGATGCAGGTTTCCTCGCGTTTTATAAATTCTTCGATCTAAATTTTAGTGGAAAAGAAGGAACGATAGAAGAGGAAAATTATGCAAAAGGGCCGATGCCCGTTTTGAAATAGGAATGCTTCGATGGGTCTTCATCGGTTATTTTTTCACGAGATTGGCCTATCGACGCTGCAACCGCTTCCTCGTCGCGGTAATCGTAGAATTGGCTAAGATAGAAGTTTATTTATGCGTCACCAGTATTAGCACGATTTCCGCGACTCGTGGCCGTACGAAAAAAGCACTCTAAAATACGAGACAAATGATGTCTTTCTACCCTGCGCGAGAGGGGAGTACCGCGATTTATTTCCGTTGTTCCGAGAAGAAGCCACCATCACGTGGCATACTTTCGTAACCTTCTTTTTTTTTGCGCCTTTTTAACTACTTTTTAATCGCTTTTCGTGACTTCTACAAAGATTTTTTTATCTTAATTTTTGCCTGTAAACATGTTGACCGATAGAGTGACCGAAGTTACGAAATTTTTTAGACTGATTAAAATAAGAGAAATTTCATGGACCAAAGCAAATTTTTAGCAACGCGTACAATCTAGATAACGTTATAAAAACTGTACAAAACACAAAAAATAATATTTTTCAAAATATGTTTCAATTTATTGCGGCTCCTACGGCGAAATAAATTAGCATGATAGTCAACGTGTTAATTTTCCAACCGTTCAAAGAGTATCGTTAAGATGGCTAATATCATGGATTCCAAGAGATATGACAGCGAACAAAGTCTACATATCTGTTGGTACAAATTTTCCGGAATATCTCTACTGTCGCATCTCCATCTTAAAGACGAAGCAACGAACAATAGATGATTCACTAGTAGCGCTGATGATTTCGTATAAATCGGACAAATTCGTGGCTCGTTAAGAGATTCGTAAGGTTGACAATGGGTGTTACGGTTGGAGAAAAGAGGATAAAAAGCAACGAAGAACTTCTTCCTCTTGGTGGCTTTCTGTTTGTCGGATGATATAGTGCAAGAGACAGCGGAATCGGTCCCTGACGACGCCACGTCTAAATATATCCAGCCGTGACACTTGTTTCATGTAAATCAAGTCCGTGGACGACGAAAAAGCGAGGCAATGCTGGAGGAAACGACCACTCGGTCTCGGGAAACGAATTCGCTACAAGAACAAGTCGGACTTCTTTTATGAAACTATTTTAACATTCGTGCGATAAGAATATTTTGATTATTTTATTATTTTTTATTAGGATTATGTGCAAGATAAAAGGTTCCTACGCTTCTTCATGGCATTTTAATTTGTCACTCTCTAAGTTTTATTATTATGATGCTGAACGACTCTCGCCATTTTTGACGAAATATCTTGTGTACGAAATTTCATAATTGATTCAATAATTATCGTATAATCGTGTCTCCTAGCAATTTCTTTTTCGTCTTCTTCGAAAGAAGTTGGCGTAAAAGGAATGGAACTCACCGATAAATTATATTTGTCGCGTGAATCACTTGCACCACGGGGCCACTTACCTATATATCTTCTCTACTTCGTCCGAGGACACCTTTGTTCAACGGGAATGACCAAATGGCAAATTATGGCCGTCCCTTGACTCCTTTCCTCGTCGACTTACCCTTTCCTCTGCCCTTTCTTTATTATTTCCATCGTAAACCGAATCGTTAACGACCCAAGCGAAACACCCCTGGAATTTCTCCGAGAGGAATCTTTATCTTTACTTTTATAAATGAAAAACGTCTGAAAAATTAGGGTTAACGAACATTCGTGTAACATAGCAGAGGCATTGACAATTATCCCGTAATTCCCTTGCATTTTTTTAAAGTCTAGAATAATTAGAAAAGCGAGACACAACCGACTCAATTTTCCTTTGCAGCATTAAAATGTAGTTCTTTCTCTGCATTCGTAGAAATTTGGAAAAATTAATAGAATTTCGATGTTTGCAAATCAGAGTGCACCTGAAAACAATAAGTGGTAACCTCAAAATAAGCTTCATTTTATTCAAATTTTCTATCAAGTTTGGGAGAAGATTTAATCGGTTAACTGCATTCGATGAGTATACTTGTCATTGGCTGATTTTAACTACCCAGACCGTAAGGGATTTTTGGAACTAAACTTCGTAGTTAGCAAGTTAACGGAATCTGAAACTTTCTCCAAGAAGAACTGCAAATCGTGTTTGTTTCACGAACAATATTTGGCCGTCGTGTCAGTCCAAATAGAAATAGGGAATTCTTTTCTATCTCTTAAGGTTTCGACGAAGGAACGATCTAAGAAATAGTCTTCTTCGTGTCTGTTTTGACGAGGCCATTTTGCAAATATGGCTTAGACCTGAGATAATACTTCCTTCGAGGAGATAGAGTATAGTCGTGAGTTTAGGGTCCGATCGATGATCGATATTTTCAAAGGTCAACAGATGATCTTACCCTATGGTTTGCCGAGCTTTCGTCCGAATGCGTTCCTCCTTGATGACAGATAAGGGACGATAGCAGAGCGGAAGTTGAGACGTGGGAAACCACTGATGCATTCCTTTTTACGTTTTATCTTGTTTGATATTCGATATTTCTCTCGAAGAACATGGTTGGAAATTTTCTAGATATCTTCTTTTTTTATTACATGGCGAAGGAATTTGGTTCGTATCTTCTATGTTGAAAGAACGTAGGATGCAAAAGCGCTAACAATAAGATAAGATTGTCTATCGATCATGAAAAATGTAATACAAACAGTATTACAGTATTAGGTTACTGCTTTACGATGTAAGTCATAAAGCAGCTATCGATACTTTAACGCCTTGACATAAATATCTTGTTGTAATCTTAATATCCAAAAGTACAAGATTACAAAAATAAAACATAGGATATCAAGAAAGTAGTATTTACGATCTCTCCAAGTGGATCGTTTGCTCGTGATCCGATTTCACCAAGAGCAACCGGTCTTCCCTGGTGGATCTACCGGATCATCTGAACAAACACGAGACACATGCTCAAATAGAATTATTCGTCGATAAGCGGCTTTACACCATTCGAGTAGCAGCCCGAAGAATTAATTACTTCTTCCTCCGTGTGGGGAACGTCTCTTAAAACCAGCGATAGAAACACACCTTACATAAAAGGGCATAAAGTACGCATATATGTACATAAATTTCAAAAAGAACCCTAAAAGCGTCCCTAAAAGCAAAATAATCCCTTCTTATTGAAATAATAACGCGTTTTATGCGCAACGTAAATTTACTAGACGAAGACATAGATCGATTTAGTAGAAAGACGTCGGAACGTTGTTTAAGGGGATACCACCGTGAACAGCATTGCATTCGTCACGTACCGCGCCTCTACTTTCTTTCTTCTTTTTCTCGATCGGATCGAAGAATTAGCGTGTCGCATCGGCACGCGGGTCCTCGTGATCGTTGTCGATATATTCATGAAAACGAAAGCACGGCTGCGTGACTGCAGTCCTCTTTGAAGGTTACATAATGTATCAGAAGACAACGGAACCGAACAGTCGCATTATGCGCGATCTTGATTACGTCTGGTAATCGATAGATCGTCTGGAAGGCTGTCGAATCGCCCGAGAACCGCATAACTCGACCACGCTGTTTGACAAATTTCGAAATCATTTCCGTTCGCACCTCATAAAGAGAACAGAGTTTCCTTTCTTCTTTCAAGATTCGAAAATGGTTGCGATTTAGATCGAAAATACGAGACGAAGAGATACAAAAGGGTGGAGCATGTGGGTATGGAAAGGCGACACTAGCGGGCATCGGAATGATTTATGGGTTACGATACGGGATGGAGGATCGCAGAGAGGGAATGGAGCGATGGACTCGAAACGCTTCGTATTTCTTCTTCGAGCGGCCGAAGAACCGAAAGGTCTTTGTATAGAACGAATTCTTTAGCGGAAATTGAGGCAGAAACTCGGAATGAAGGATCTTCGTTTACGAGGTAATTGATTTTAAATATTCATTCACCATCTTGTTAACTTTAATTTCTATGAAATTAAAACCCTTACGAAAAGATCTTATTCTCATTTTTCATAAACAGTCTTCTTCTTTCGCCGAACATTCTGAAATAATTTGAGCAAGATCAAAATCAATTATTTTTTGGGAAGGAAGACGAATTAGTTTATTAATCCGACGCATTTTTATACGGATGTATATAAAACGATTTGGAACTTTGTATAAGTGATTGTTCGTTGACTACCGAAACAGTTTCTCTTCGGGAGGATACGAGCGACTGTTGCAGCCTGTCCCATACTTTTTTGCCTACCATAATGCGGTGCACGGAGTGTTTCGGACCCTCGTCTCTCATCGAATCAGCCTGTTCCTTCTCGTTCCCTCCGTCGTCGGTCTCGCACGACACGCTCAATTTTTACGACCAACCATTTATAACCGACCGTCCACAGGAGAAGACCCGGGTGCAACGAACACGTTCCTGGTCCTCTCGATATGGTTCCTCGCAGTAATTACTGCAAGAATTGTGCCCGAAATTCTAAACTTCTTGCCTATTTCATTAACCGCAGATTTCAGCTTTTTTTTCTTTTTATTTATTTATTAAAATTACAATCAATTCTCGCGTTGAGAATTTTCAGTAATTTTTCTGGCGTGGCGCAGGGACATGGCTGATTATTTATAATAAGTTAATGCTTATTATAGATAAGTATAATTTATAAGTAAGTATTATGAATAAGTAAATATTACTTAATTTAGATAACTAATTGAATTTAGCGTTTAAGTCTAGCGGGTAGTGCCTCTTCAGCCTGCGAATCTGGTCCGTCGTATCAAGTAGTCCAGTGATTAGGGGGTTTCGGTGTTTGTTGACTCTTTTGCTATATCTGTCGCTATATTTCGCTATTTCCTCTTTGACTGTGGGTATCTTGAGTGGGTCGCGGTGTATTGTTTCATTGGTTACATACCAAGGTGCATCAATTAGGGGTCTTAGCGTTTTCGATTGGAAGCGTTGAAGTATTTCAATGTTGGAGTTACTTGCTGTTCCCCATAGTTGGATTCCGTAAGTCCAGACAGGGGATTTCAGCTTAAACGTCCATCGATTACTCAAAAGAAAATAGAATTTTTTTACAATCTACTGTATTTGTTATCCGATAGATATACAACTATGGTATTTTATGCATCACTCTCAGCCATGATCCACAAACGGTCAAACAGATAAACGATGCAGTTTAGAGAAGCAACTTAGTCAGCGCGTGCTAACTTTTCAAAAATTATTTCCGAGTGAATCACACTGTGGCCAAAGGCTAGAGGACTAAGGTCATCATCTTCACACTCTGCACCTAAAACGCAGCATACAGAGGCCGTAGAAAGTGTTTCCATACTATTGCATTTTCACGACTACATGCGTAGCCGCCAAAAGGCACGGTTGAAGATTCTCCATGAGGAGCACGAAATTATTCCTATGAAACTTTGATGTTCTGTAACTACCATGTAACCTACGTAGTATTTGCGATAAATTGCAGAAACCGTCTGCGAATACGTCATATAATATATATATACATATATTATATGCATATATATACATACATAATTAGAACGTCTCGGCATCTGGCTAACGTAATCGTTACCGTTACGCTCGACCGTTAATATAACGTGTCCGCGGGCAATTAGAAGCAACGACGGGCAATTAGCAACACCCTTATCGTTCATCGGTTCGCTGCCGCAGCCGCGACCGCGGCTGATTGCGAGATTCTCGCTGATAACATCGCCGAATAACACCGTTAATTTATCGACGCCGATCTCTGGGAGTCCACTCGGCGAAAAATCGATCGAGGTCATCGATTACTTACGCGAACCATCTTCCTTTTTATTGGTGAAATAAACGCGAGAACATCTGTACGATAGCGATATTCCGCTTGTTAACAGCTAAGCAAATAGCTTTTATCTGGTGGAGACTATTTGAATGATAGAATGGCTATTAATCGTGGAAAATGGTTGTCAAAGTGGATAGATGAGCAAGATCGGATTTTTGATTAATCCATTAGAGAAGTGAGATTAATAAAAAGTTGATCTTTAATGTGTTTACTGGCATCTGAATTTTATATATTTTATTAGATAGATCGAAATATATTAGGTACTATATACCATGTTTAACGTTTCATTTTTGCCAAATATTACAGCGTATTTCTGCATTTTTTTTTTTTTCGACGATGTTATCTAAGTTATTCACATTGTTGAACATTCGCTAGTCCATAAAACTTATCGTATATCGGTCATCCTAAAAAATTTAGTGGAACGTTCGCCGATGACCACTGTGACAGCCAATATCTTAAACGATATCGTAAATTTCTTGAGCTAGGTCTACTTCGTCTTAATTTGTGCTTTACATAAGAGGGGGCAAAATACAAGTACACGTCAAATATTACCACGATCGGGTGCGAAGGGCGAATTTTATTTTAACACTACGCGTGTAAAGGAATACAACCTTTCTTCGAGAAATTCCAAGATGAAGTTTAATGAATGGTTTGCTAGATCAAAGGGACGAAGAACTCAGTAATATGACGAAAACGACTTCCCCGAAAACACGAAACCGAGGGAAAGATGGTGAAGATAGGGGTACGTAAGACGAAGCGCGTTTCCAAAAAGGGACACGAAGGAAAAGCAATGAAAACTCGATCCAGAAGCGTAACAAATGTGATGGAGAGTCCTTCAGAGAAACCCTGATTCGTTCTATCGACCCGAAACCGTCAAACTGCTCGTAAATAATGGCAAAAACCATGGAAAAAATTAATTATTTATGTCTTTCTACTAGGCCCCCAAAACTAGAGACTTTTTTCTAAAAATAAAAAAAAGAAAAACGAAAAGGAACGAAAAGAAGGAAAAAATTTGAGATAAGGGGTTCCAGTGACGACCTGACCGACCTGTGTAAATCCGTTCCAATAAATTAACGTCTTTTTAAGAGAAACAAAGAAAGCGAGAACGATATTTGGTCGACATACGAAATACGAAAGTGTGCGAGAATCCTTCCTTTCTGTTTTTCGTAATGCGATATTATTACAGAAATTATTTTATTTTCAAAGGAAATTAGAAAAATATGAAACGTTGAATATCAGCAAGCTTTTGTAACTTTGAACCATCAGGGTTTTCAAGATTTCTCGAAACTTAAAAAAAATCAAAATCTATCGACGCTTACGATTCAACGCGTTTATTACGACTTTCGAGAGTTTTAAATACGAAATCGTGTTTGGAGCGATTCGAATTATCATGATATTGCGGAACTTTGAATAGGTTCGAAATCGAGATTCAAATAGTCGATACTCAAGATAAAATATCCAAGAGAAGCCCATCATGGTCGGACATACGGAGATTCAAGCCACAAATCCGGAATCTGGAAACTGGAATTTATTTAAAAATTGATGTGATCGAGGATCAAGCTCGTCAAGTGCAACTGGCAGCTAATTAGCATGGCATTTGTATTTATGGAAAATCAATGTCTCTGAAAGAACCTCGACCGATACGATCGTCACTGCCGGATTCTGGTTACCCGAGATCCACGATAACAGTCCCTCTACGCTCCAATGACGGATGATCGAGGATCTACCAGCTCGAAGTCTACTGCATTCGAACTGCCTTCCAACCTATTATATGGTCTTCGCTATCGAAACTAAAAACTTTCAAACAAGTATGGTAGAACACTATTTATTTGAACCGAGTTCGTATAGTTGGTTTGCTAGAAAAATGAAACGTCTAAAAAGTCGCAGACGCGAGTCTTGATCAGTCGGAATAGGCTTAAATTAAGGTTTGGACAAAGTTACTAAACGTAAATGAAGTTAAACTTGAGGAATTTCCTACATCCAGAACTGGTATTTTCGTGTTCTTTTCGCCGCATGCTGTCAAAAAACGCGCAGATTTATCGAATTTGTTTTCTTTTTGTAAGTTGCTTATCTATCGTGTTGAGATTATGATCCAAGTATCGTAATAGAATCGTCTTTATCTGTCTTTTTTATCCGTGGTTCTTGACGAAAGGGAGAAAAAAGTAGGAATTTGGTAAAGATAGATAGGTATATTTTTTAGGTGTTTCCCTGCAGGAAGGGAATGGAAGGTTAGCGTGTCTCGTAGATCCTTCGGTTTATGGAACGGTGCCGTGGCACGGCAGATGATTCCCGCCACTTACGGCATCTCGACCCGATCGTTCGAGTGCTTTTACGTCGAGGTGGCGACTTATCGATCCGGTCCTTATGGCTCGTACACACCGTACATAAGCCCGAAAGGTTGGGTTCATTTGCATAGCCCGCATTCAGGCTCGCTACTTTATACGTAGTAGGAATTGAAATTCTTCGTTCGCTTCGAAGCATTTAGATCAGAATTCTAGCAATTATATCGAAATGAAAATCCTATTTGAAAGACTTGAGAATATTCGATTACAAAATATAATTTAATTGTAAGTATTCTGAGAATTTTCAGCATCTAACGATGTAAATCAGAACGGTAAATGTTAAATAATTGAAACAATGATTCGAGGAAATAGAAAGATGCGTTGAAGCAGCTTCTCGTACATACGAAGCCTGAGCTTTGGACTGGATTTGGGTGTCAAGTTCGGTTTGTCGGTTCACGAGCCTGTTATCTATAGTTAGAGCAATGATAGTAGCGATGTTTAATGCGCTATATTGTCAACGATTCTCTTATCTAATGTTTGACTAACATCAGTCAAGGATCGCTCGGTTCTTCGGTTCACGATCCCTCGTTGCGTAATCGTTCGTCCACATCTTACTTAATATACATATATATTATAAGTACTAATTTCCGACTATTAGCTACCATCCGATTTCGTAAATTTTCGTTTTACAAAATTCTACGCTATCGATGGAAATTTAAGTTCCGATTGCTGCAGGATGTTGATATCAACCGCACAATATCGCCGCTCTGCGTCGCAACGCGTCTATTTATAGAAGAAATGCGGCAAATCGCTGGATGCCATACGCTATGACCGATCCACCAACCGACGTTTATCCTGCCAGTATTTCTTTCTCCCTTCTTTTTGTACATATCTTAGGGTGCTTCTTTCCAGAGAAAGTTATTTTCACCGTTTCTTAAATTATATTTCGATGATTGTTCATGTATTTGATTTTTCGAAAGATCGAGTTATCGAGTGTTTTCTTAATCCTTTAATCTTTGAGCCTTTCTTCTATTATCGTCACATGTTATATCTTTCCACACTTGCGAAACATTTCTTTAATCATTTTTAATCGTATTTCGTAATTTTAGCTCCAAAGAATTTCTATTTAATCCGTCCTCATAGCGTTTTCATTCTTTCTGTCATGAAATCAATGAAATCGTAAGAACCATCCTGTTCAACGGAAAATCCGAAATAACACAGTCATTAACGAAAGTAAATGTTTATTCTATCTTTCTGCATCGTTCCACAGTCATGTTTCTTACTCACGAATTCATATTTCTCAATCAAATAAGATAATAAATACATAAGATTATAAAACCACGGGGTCGGTTTACTTTATCACTTTCGTCGATCTGCTCTATCCAGGTCACTACGTGTACGAGCAATCGTCGGTGGGTACATAATGCAAAAGGAAGCGAACGCTATCGTATTTTTTTTACGTTGTACATACGATAACGAAGCAAAAATTATATTCTTACGAAACTCCTATCTGCGGGAGGTACCTCTCCTGTTAAACGTACGTTTCGAAAAATATATCAGATATTTATCGTGTATTTATTTGTTTGACGATAAACAAACTTCTATCGTTTCTTTTTTCCTGTCAAAGTTGATTTTGACCCGTTATACATGGTCGCCATTTTGCAGTGGAAGAAACTCTCGTAAATCAATCAAAATGGCGGGACAATGAAAAATAGCGGAGGTCCACGTGGTCGTTGCGCTATCTTCTCAGCTATTTATAACCACGAGCATATCGCTACAATGACAGGTATGCCGGATGATAACGAGTGTATAACTTAAGCATCGATATTTTCCGCGTTTCGAAACAGTGGAAGGCAGGCGAGCAAGACTACGAATGTAAATCGCGCGTAATAATGCCAGAGATTACGGGTCCCATAGCAGTTTACGACTTTTCACCAAGAATTGTGAATTTTAATAGGTACGATAAAATTCTATACTACAGCTTGGAAACTGGTAGGTAGCCGGTTACTACTTCTTGCTAACTATAGGTCTTTGATGAGACGACGAAACTTTGAATTCTTTTCGCAAGAAATTACTATTCTTATCTGCGTCAAATTTTTATACAATGAAATGACTAATTTTATATAATTAATATAACATGTTAAATAGATAGACAGACGTATCTACTGGAATGTATGGTTGAATAGCGCAAATCAAGGGGGGGAAAAATAAATGGCAGTTTATTTACTTAACCGAAACTGCTAGGAAGTTGGAGTTCTGCCACGAGATTACCTCTCGAACGTTACCTCTGCGTTCGCACGAGTTGGAAATCTTTGGTCGACGACCATGGCGTCGACAACCTCTTTGCACGCATATCCACTCTCTTATTTACACTCGGGCTGACTGTAAATTATGTTTCTACTGCGTGGCGGGGTGCAGCGTAAACGTCATCAAGCTTCTTCGTAGGCGCGACTATTACCTAGGTGCCATTTCACAATTCCTTAATTCACATTGCAAAGTTACTCTTCGCTCTGAACTTTGTCAGATATTTACGATTTACCTCTTACCGAGAAGCGACTCCTTAATTAATCGTACAAAATATCACAGCTTACGGTATTATGCAAGGTCGTTGCATAATATTAAATATACTGCGATTGTCTATTCATTTATGGGAAACAGTTAATCTGCGAGAATGTATAACGTACATAGAGTTCGGCTACGTATGGACGCAAATCGAAGAAGAAGAAACGAGGCGATAAACCGACGCGAGGCCCAGGTTGCAGGAAGGAAGGAAAGAAGGAAGGTGGAACTCTGAAACGGAGCTGACAAAAAGGAAGAACAGTCGATCGAGGATTAAGTAGTCGACGTGATCCCATGCACTTAGGGCTACAAGGGATAAAGCTCCGGCACTGTCAGTGGGCAGGGTGGGACGAAAGGGTGGACCAACCGGTCCTCGAGGTTGCCTCGGCTTATTCAGTCAACGAACTCTGCAGGCCCACGACGTGACACTGACCCCTCCAGGGTAAACGTCCCTGGCTGGTCGCTTTATCAATGTAAACGCGCCGATCGCTCGTGGAAATAAATGGAAGAGAGGAGGAAAAAAAGAGAAGGGAGAAAAGAGTAGAAGAAATAAGAAGAAGAAAAAGAAAGGGGGGAAAAAAGAAAGTGGAAAGAGGCACTGATTGCGTCGTCGGAAAGCAAAGAGTGGTGGATGGCTGTAACATTAGCAAGACGATGGGAGACGATGATCCCTTCGAGGCGTGTTTCTTCCGCCAATGTATACAGTGGTAGGTTTGCATTATGAGAGCTGATAACGTCACGAATTTCCTCGTGTTCTCTCTTCTGTTCATTTGGTATTCTCAAGGAGGAATAGAGGATCGTTGGATCATCGAATTGGAAGATCGTTATCTGTGCAAGAATAGGATTGGGTTTTTGTTAGTCGGCGCAGCTTAATGGAGTTTCTTTTGGAAATGTAGAGCGTTACACGCTGTGTGGACAGATAGAATCTCGAATTTGGGAGTCTCTGTTAATTATCGCGAGTATTTGGTTCGATAAGGTCTCTTCGAAAACAAGATTTGCATAATTCTAATATGTAATTCGAAGCGTGGAACGTAATGGAAAAAACCGAAATGGAGAAGAAGTTCAGGAACGAGGATATCTCTTATCGGTGATCCAGAGAACACAGTCGGGTTAACATCGTTGCTCTCGTATCTGCTTTCTCGTGCGACGTTGATAAACTAGCTAGAAGCTAGGGGACAATGATAAATACGATAATAACGACAACTACGAATCCTAGTTTACGATACTCCGTGGCAACTTTTACTGTCGTCATCCCTTCACTTCCCAATTCTTAACCTCGTCTTCGAAAAAGGAGAAACTACCGTTCAGAAGTAGGAAAATTATTTCCACAGAAACAGTGTACACGAACTACATACTGGCGGGAATAGACAAAGGGGGAAGCTCAATTTGCATCGGAGCAGATAATCGCGACCACGGGCGAGTCTCGGTAAGAAATCGAGCGTAGGAAGAGGGCGGAGAAGCACTCGTAGCAAGGTTGGTTCTGTCGCTGATTCATTAATTTACCGATGCCTAGAGGAACGAGCGGAGAGCGGCGCAAAAACCGTTGCAACAAGACGGAAAGGCGGCTGCAGGAAGCTGCCTGGTAATTGACGATTCTTCATAACGGAACCCCTTCTCTTTTATACGCACGCAGGACGACAGAAGCTGCTGCCTCGATGATGAGTCTATCTTTTTCTTTTTTCTTCTCCTTCTCCTTCTCCCTCTTTTTGCTCATCTTCTTCTTCGTTCTTTCTTTTTTCTTTTCTTATAATACTTTCTGAACCTGATCGTCCACTCTGAGCATTGGCTTTTTCCGCCTGAAATTTCTTCGACCGTAATTTCAACGAACCGTTCGTTCGAGCGAAATCAGGTGGACTTGAAATTTCTTGTCGCCATTTTCAGTCTTCGTTCAAAACATGTTCCTATATGGAAGTGACAGTGGATTCATTTGTAAACGAGGGTGAAACTGTTTGATTTTTGTAGAAAGAAAATGAACAGTGTCTAATACGAGATTGTTAATGGAAATCTTTCGAGAATGACCTCGGGCTATTTGGTTCAATGGCGGTTGATTCAATCCTCGAGCAGCGAGGCTGAACGACTCTTATTTAGCGGAGCTTAATCGAGCCACTATCAAATTAAAAGAAACCTCTGCGTCTCGAGATCTCTGCTGGACCAATTGAATCTTTCGTGGTGATTCTTTTGTGGCAGATTGGATGATGGAGATTGAAAATCGACACTGGTGTCTGTTATCCGAGAATAAGAATGGAGTAAGGAGAATATTATATAGTTTTTAATAATTTCTATCGGAATGAAGGATACTTGGTTTCCATGTAATTCAGAACGAGCTATGGTAGAAAATAGTTTATTCGAAAACTAGTTGACTATTTTTAAATATTCGATACAATTACTCATTTAAATTACCCATGGACAAGTATCTGTATAAATCTTTTAAAAAATCTATCGATCGCAAAGCATTAAAATATCTCGTGTAAATTGACGATGAAGATAATCGCCACGAGAGAAGAATCGTTTTATCTCTACAAAATTCAACGTTAACCGGAGGAGTGGAAAAAAAATATCGCGAATAACGCTGAGAACTATATTTGATCAATTCGTGTCGTATTAATAATTAATACACCAATGATCGCTGACGTAATATTACATCTTTCTGTGATTAAAGTATAATTAGATACGTCAGTTATCAGTGATTCTAAGGAAATGAGAATTCCTTGTATTTATTTGCGTTAATGACAACGCGTTAATGAAAGTAAATTCTTTGATTACGCAAGCTTACGATTTTCTACTTATCGGGATGGCTTCTGATAACATTACCGTTGACTCTAATCGAGGACATATAATTTTAATTATAATCGTCCACGTGTATGTAAAGCCTCTGCGAAGACTGTCAAATCTTTTTCAATTTCGTTGCATAAATAACATAATTAACGTTCGATTTTCAAGAAACGGGTGATTTACTTGTATAAGTCTATTTACCACAAGCAGATGATACGAATAACAAATTCGAAAAGTAATTTAAAAAATAATATCTGTAACGTTATCTTTTTCCATTCTTCAATTTATGGACTTGATCTGATGGATTGGATATGTACATTATATAGCTTGGAACAGGCACAAATTGCGAATCGGCACATTCAATATTAAGAATCAACATAGATTTATGGTTGAAACAGCGACGAAACAATTGTCGGTTTTGCATACACTTAATGTGTCATTTCTTCAGAATTCGCAAGAAAAACTGCATTGCATCGAGATGTTCGCCGCACCCTATACGAATAAATTGCTGGAACGTAAAGTCTCTCTCTCTCTCTCTCTCTCTCTCTCTGACTCGCTCGATGGAAGGATATCGAATTGAATGACCATCGCTGGTACTCGCACCTTGCGGCAACGAGGAGGGACGCGCATAGTCGATTAAGTCGATTGGATAAAGACCGAGAGAGAGCAAACCGGTGATCTCGTTCCTCGCGGTGGCCCCGATGTATCTATAACCGTGTTCCACGGTCATAGGCGCGAGTATTGCTGCAAATGAGAGTCCGAGGCGTCGCGTCGCGTCGGTGACTCGTCGAACAACTCTTGCCCCGCCAGAAGTCGTCGTCGTTTCTGCATTCCTTCCTAAGCTTGTCCAAGCCCTCTCCGTTTGTTATCGCTAGTCTTAGTTTGGGCCTAGTTACGCGGAATCCGACTCGATTACACTCTCTTTCTTACCAAGATCGATAGAACGGATTGAAGTTTGTTACAATATTAAAATTCTGTTACGTTGGATTTATCTTTGCGAGTCGTGTAACCGCGGTCGTTTCGCTACCACGGACGTTTAAATTCGATGGATGAGATTCGACAGAAGCTTCATTTCGGTCGATTCGAAATTTGAGAACATAACAGGCAGAAATTAATAGGAATGACAGGTTCTGTAACGAGGGGATCCGGCAGAGGTGGATACGTGCAAACGACATGGAAAGTCCAACGAGACAGCAGTTGGCACTCGGTTCGGCTCTCGATTCATGCAACGTCACGTGTCGCATTCGCAGGAACGCTCTTTCTTTGTGTGGCATTAACGTGTTCGGACTCGGACAGTGCATCGGAAACACCATTCTAAATTCGTTTAGAATCTTCTTCATCTATTTAATGGTACACAAATTGTTTAATAACGTGTCTATGATTAGTCAAGATTTTTTTCAAGATTTCCATTAAAAGACAAACGCGAGAAAAATTATGAAAGGAATAACCACGTAGAAAATATAGAATCGATCTAGCAATTAGATTTCGCTTTAAGGGGAATGCCGAAGGTAATGCAGACGAAAATGGAAAGGAAAGCGAAGCGATTATTGGTGAGAAAATCACAGGCCAGGGAACAAACGCGGAAAATCAGACGCTATTAATACTCGAACTGGCCAGACAACATTCTAAGCGGGCAGAAACACGCGTTGTTTCGCGCGGTTGCTCGCCAAGCAGAACGGAGAATTTTAACGCTTCTCCTTTTCCCGCACCTGCTGCTCAGGCATTCAGCCAGGGACACGCAATTACCGCTGTTTTTCTCTCGCGAAACGATTAATAACGCGCCCCGCGACACGCTCTGCAATTATAGCGCCAGGCTCCATGCGTGCCTCGAGGATTGGATCTCCTTTTGAATAATCGATTTTTGCTGGCGTTCGATGCCTCTCTGATCGACAAGCGAGTAGACGTCTAAGTGTCTGAATAATTGACATATTTTTTACTTTACTCGCCGTTGAAAGTATTTTATAGAATATTTAGTGTTTTCAGAAAATCGCTCGAATTTTGTTCGTTTAAGTTCGTATTATGTCCTTATTAAAATGCTAAAATGAATTTATAACTGGCGCGCGGGATAAGTATCCTTGTGTGTGCGTGTGTGCGTGCGTGTGCATGTGCGTGTGCGTGTAAATATTATGGACAATTAACGGAAAATTAATTTTGTTACTAGCGATATTTTCATTGAACGCTGAAATTATTTATTTAGGTAATATTCAAAGGATTGATACTTATAGCTGCGGTATTATCGAGTATAGTGCGATGGTAAAATAAAGGAAGACGGAGGATATTACGCAACACGGAGAACGGCTCCTGCGGCACGCGGCTAGCAAGAAATCTGAAACAGCGGGTCGAAGGTTGCGATAGGTTCGCACTTTGCTTTGCGATCGTAAACACGTAACGACACGCGTGTTATGCCGACTGGTGAACACTAGAGGAAAGAGACATCGGATTCGTCACTATTATTAGCTCGTCGTTCTATGCCTCCGTGATTAATCTTTTATCGATAGATGCTCGTTCATTGGATACCTCGAAACGAGTCTTTTCTTTCTTCGCTTCTTAGGGACTTCTGCGGTCCTTGAGAAAAGGAAAAGGAGTTTAAAAAATTGCTTGGAGACCTCTGCTTCTTCCGAAGACTTTTTTATGTTTCAAGTAGCTCGTGAAAAAGAATCGGACATTTTACTTTAGCGAGGAAACGCTTAGCTAAAGGTTAAAGATAAAAACTTGCTTTTGTGAAAATTTTCTTATAAAACGAAGATCGATTTCCTTTCGAACAAAGGTCCTTAAGGAATTTCTTTACGTACTGGCGAGTAGAAAATTTCAATTTTTTATGTAAATATAGGCAGTTCATGTAAAAGACTTGAAACGACCGTAAATTGAATTGTCGTGTAGTTATTGTTAAGTTTACCGTTGGCCAGCGATCTTGTACTTGGCTTGGAGTAACAGCGTACGCTAGGAGGCACGTACTCTTGCTTGTCTAACTTTAAACTTCTTCACGTCGAAAATAAACTGTGCGGCTTTTGCCTGGCGTAGTCGCGTTCACGAGCGACACGGCTCTTCCTCTTCGTGGGCGTAAATCCGTCGAAGGAATGCGCGCATAAAATTACGTTAAAATTTTCTTTAACGCCTGTCCGAGCAAGATTTCGTTCGGCGGTCCATCTGTTGGTTCTTGATGGATCGATTCGGCTAATGAGACACGTGTCACAGTTTCCTAACATTGATAGATGCCACATTGGTGAGGATAGGTTGTACGTAATTTCGAATCGAGTGAAATCGAATTTAGATAGTAGACGTAAGTTATGCAACATCTAAATTTCATAGGCCATTTCGTTATTTACTATCTAAGTTTGATAGCATTCCGGTATTATAAAATTTCAGTTTCATAGAATCTTACAGCTTAGAATTAGCTTAGAATTCCATACAGCTTAGATTTTATAGACTTCTAGAACTAGGATCTAAGTTCGTAATAATCTGAGTTTAGTAGGATTTAGTTCGACAAAATCTCAATTTCATATAATCTAAGCTCCGTAAGTTGCACGTATCAGAATTCTTGCAGCTTCTATCTTACTTCAATTCTACTCTATCCGAACATCGATGAAGTCTACTCTCAGTTATTCCTAATCCGTAAAATCCGCAGAATCCTTGAAACATCTCTGCCGGTCACGTTTACCTAGAAATAAACTCGCGAACCACGATCTCCAAAGATCGAGACGAACGATGTTGGCATTGTTCAACGTGGATATTTTTGCTCATTCTCCATGTAGAATTACCGGTGCGACGTAGCTCTCCTCTGTAACTAACGTCCTCGGAAAATATCGACGCGATCCACCATACCGACGTATGCATTATTCAAAGATGAAATCCGCATTTAAATGTTTGCCCGTTTAAAATCCTCGCGCTGTACAACCACTTTTATTACATACTGTTCATACAATTCAAAACAGCCGGCCTAAACCATCGTTCTTACCCCGTTTTTTCTTCTCTCTTTCCTCTCGCATCTTCCATTTCCCCTCTGTCTATTCGAACGCGTAGCAAGAACACCATCTTTGACCTGCAATTAAATTCAAGAATATCGTCCCGTTAAATTCTGTTCTTCATATGAAAGGGGACCCCGTGTTCAGAATTGCGATGACCAAGCGAGATAAAAGGTTAATCGAGAGCCTCGTTATCGATAGATCACCCTTGTGTGTATGCATAGAATGTGTGTGCATGCTCGTCGAACGGCCGTGTGCAAGCCTATGTAGCGTATACACGGCGGAGGACACGCATATAGAGGCACGAGGTCGAGGGCCAACCTACATATTCATCGACAGCGGGACGCTTGCTTCCGCTTTGCCTGTACGCTTCTTACTTTCAAATCACAGTTAATGGTGGCGGCAGTGTGGCGACGTTTTCTTTCGGTTGGCATTCGATTAGCCACGAACCTCATAGCGGAGGTGACGATAGATGATTTCCTCCGGGACTTTCCACGAAACCGATAGGCTACCGTTAGCGGTGCCTTCCGGTCGCTATCCACCGTTTATGGAACTCGATGTTTCAACTGGGGGGACTTGGGCGCTTGTCGAGTGATAACCTTTGCTGCTCTTTGCTAGGGGAAATTATCGGATTATACTTGCGTCTCTGGTAGGATTTATACGTCGATTCGTTCGTTGGATCGTTCGAGATTCTTCTATAATTGTGAGTTTGTGATAGATGATCGATGGAAGGGGAAAATGAAGCCTACCTATTGTGTAATGGAGATTCGCGTGATACACATGTAGAGTAATCTAAATATGGAATGATTTATGCCAGTAGTAGCTAGGGTTATCGTAGATTAGGACTGGTGTAATTTAAATTTAATATTGGATTGACCCAAGGTAGATTAAATATGAGGATATCTACATATGTGTATTATATATTTAGATCCGGCGAAATTCAGCTCTAACATTGTTTAGAATATTTCAGAATGTTTGCATCCTACGTGTAAGGCTCGCATAAGGAATCTAAAAAAGACAGCGCATCGCCATCTACGACCCCACGATTCTTCATCGAATAAACATTTTGAAACGAGTCGCTTCATTCGGTGAACGGACCACAGAGACGAAATCTAATGAAACTCGAAGCCGAACTGAATCTCCTACCACTTTAAATCATAGCAACGTCTAACTACGTCAACGAGCAGATTCCGCGGATCAGTAATCGTTATTCTGGCATAGCAACCGGCCCCGCAGTTCACGCATTCAAGGATTCGATGTCGCGAGGCGGCTGGATATGTGAATCAGGTTTATAAATACATCGACACGAGTAGAAACTCTGTTGGATCGCGAAACCGATTCGTAGAGAGGTTATCGCCGAGTCTTTACCAATCGAACCAGCACAGCGCCGGGGTGTCACGGTTCGCCGCGTAACACCACGTAAACACCCTATCTTTCTTCGTTGCGCGCCGTATTAACGGCCTGATAAAATGTGGAAAGCTTTGCCAACCGTCGCGTTCTAGTAGTGGGGAACCAAGCCACAAGACGATGGAGAACACACGAGCTCTGCTTGCCATACTTCTCGCTATGAATATTCCTTACCTTCTTCTGCTTAAAAATTTGTTTCGATATAACAGAGAATCTTCTACGTCGTTAATCCTGCTGCGTCTTGTTGATCATTTTCGACCACTGCGGCTCTACTCTAATTTAGCTGAAGTATAATGTAGATTCAATGGAACTTAGAATCGAAACCATTCGTATTCGGTATAACTAAAGTTGAATGCAATCTACTAGATACGATGGAATCTAGACTCCGAGTACTCTAGATTCAATGGTACGTAAGTAAGTATAGTGTAATAATGGTATCAAGCGAACTTTAGATTCACTCATGCCTACATAAGACCAATGCGATCTACGTGGAGGAGATCGTAAGTGAATGGGGTAAAGTAGATCGATGCAGATAGAAATTTGTAAGTGTTCTGGAATGGTAACGGACAGCACGTCGTACTCGTTAGCGGGCAACGAATTTGCATAGAATTTTTACGAGCGACAAGCGAGTTGGACGAATAATATATGGTCTCGTTTTAATCGATACTCGGGAAGCAATAATGCAACAGGTTTTAGAAGATTGTCATTGATTTATATGTCGATTAGTTTGTTCGATTTACGATTATTTGTCAGACGATCGACGTGGAAGAAATTAGCTTGCATTTTCCTGACTCGTTTGGGTCTGTATGGTAACATAGTGGGAAGTATTTTAATTCAATACCAGGTATATTCGGAAGAATTCGAACCGACTATAACCCAAACCCGAAAAAAGGAGCCACTCGAGTCGAGAGTAACTCGGTGTGGAAATGAGAAGCTGGTTCGGATAAAGGAATGCGGATCTGATTGATTATTTCTGATGGGTCCAATACAATTGTAAAAATAAGCACACGTATCGACCGAAAGCGTCACATGTACAAATAAAATCATATACGTGTGATGGTGAGCGATAGAGCGTAGCGCTTCCCTTCTCTCTATGCCATCTTCTTACAGTACCCTGGATCTAGCGTAATCTGAATTCCATGTAACCTAAGTTGTGATGCAATTTACGTATACGTAGATCCAGGTGGCACAATGTAATTTACGTGGAATGGAGCCCAAGTCCGATGCATTCTAAAAGCAGTGGAATGTAAAATCATCGATCTTTCTTATGTCGAAAGCGGTAGAAAAGTCTCACGATCGTTTACAATCAGAAATCCAGTCGATAGTTCTGAAAGGAGCTGTAGCAGACCGTAGTCGCATTTGTGAGGCTACCTACACGAGCGGCCCCGAGGGACCGACCGGTCTGGCCATATTAGTCCACAGAGGCCACGAGGAGGCTGACGTCACCAAGGGTCGCGTTCTCCTGCTGCGTCGACATAACGTCCTAGATGTTTCTCGTCTATGGTTATGGCACCCCGTGACACACGCTGTCTTACAGTTTTCCAAAGATTTTCTCGATTTTAGTGACCATAGAGACTGGTCACGTTTGAATTGTTCCTTAAGCGGCGAGCAATGAAACATGACTCAATGGGAAGCCTTGTTAAGTATGGTTGACCTCATTTTAATTGGAAGAGTAGGTTAACCATGGAATTCCGTTGGTCTGTCCAAACTAGGAACCGTAAAACGATGTTAAACGTCTTTTATATTTAAAAGAATCATCCTTGAAAATGTTCAACGTTCGTTAAACATAGAAATTTATATAATCGACTGGACGTGGTTGCACGTTCAGGTGTAATTAGGTAAAAGAATATAGAAAGAAATAAGGTACGATTAACTGAATTTTTTGATGAATCGAAGAAGGCGCAAGGTATACAACAGGAAAATTAACCAGCAAATCGAACGGTATTCCGAAGGAACGAACCTCGCCACTAGTGGAATTTCTTCTCGACTTCCGGCTGCTTGCAACAAAGTTACCAAGACGTGACCAGTTGATTAAATCGTCGTCGTTGTCTGGTCTCTTTATGGAAGCGTTTTACGTGTCATCCTCTAATGAGTTTTCGTTAACATTGTTGGGTAAGTTTGAACACTTCGAGGCGATTAGATTCTTCGTTTAATCCTAAAAAAACAGTTTTCAACAATAAGATAACAAGGTACAAACTATCGGAATAGCGAAAATAACTAATTTATAATTTTCTCGGTTAAATTTTATGTACTTGCGTTAGTGCGTTCTCGTGAACTCGAACATCGTTTTAACATCGTTAAAGGATAGAAAGATAAAAAGAAAAAGTAAAAATTAGAAACAAGATATTAGGTTGATGCAATATTGGTCCGTAATGGATTAATCTGGACAAAGAGCGGTGGAGTTCGCTATAGAAATTCCAAACGAGCGCTTTTGCTGGCAAGGCTGTACGACGTTCTACCGATGCACGTGCAGATTTGCACGGATGAAATTCCAACACGGCGAACGTTTATGGGGGGATTGATTGTTTAAACAAGCGTTTAAGCGTTCGCGGAGGTGTCGCAAAATCTCGACTGTGTTCCGTCGAAGGCTGGCCAAGGACGGAGATCGCGACGATTCATGGAAGAGAGAGAAACGAGCAAAGCATATACATTACATATGCAGTTTGGCCGGATAGAGAGAACCTTGTTCATAAAGAACCTTTTGACCTTTGCGGAAGAGTGTCAGGTGAGCTCGTCGTGCATAGAAAAACGTAGCCAGCGTAATTTCCATTTGGTGTCGAGTTTTGCATTACGCTGCAAAAAAACGGACAGAGTCTTATTATATCCACGTGTTCGTCCGGTGTTTTCATTTCCTTTGTTCTCGCATTTCCTATTTACATTTTCCCGCGCACTGGTCTAAGACGCTTGGCAACCGACGTGTCTTCGTTCCCTTCGCGAAGAAAGAAGAAAAAGGAGATGGGAAAGAATACAGAGAGCTAGAAAGAGGAAGAAGAAGGTGAAAAGGAAGGTGGTAAGAAAAGTGAGGGATATCGAGTAATGGAGAGGGGAGAATGATAGTATTAATATTAATACGAGGCGGTGAGCGTCAATCGAATTATGTATACGGGCTTGTTTACTCTAGGCCGTGTCTAACGAATCGATTCGTTAAGTCTTGGAAGGTTGCTTGAGAAAGACGACTTTGGCTACGCTCGTTGGACGAACGAAACAGCCCTGATGTTATAACACTTTTGGAATACTTATAACAGACATATGGAAGATTCAAATCTCGTGAATGTAAGTGGCAAAGTTCGATATTCGAATAACAAATACTTTAATGATCTCTATCTGAGTACTTTGTTAAGTACGTTGTCGTGATAGGTGGTAAATAGATGTCGTTCGCGATGAATCTTTGGAGACTTTGATGAAGCGAAACGTGGAATTTCCGCCATTTTGCCCGGTTGGGGGTTGGTCCAGAGGGGATGCTGCGCACATTTACTTCCGTATCATCCGCACAGAGGCAGAGCAATGCTCTGATTGGACCTACGTCCCCGGTTTTGGAGGGTTGTTGCTTCCCTCTTCTTTGACCAAAACGCGAACATGGTGTATCCTCCATTTTATACCATAGTAACTGCACACAGATTCTATACAGAATATCCTTCTGCAAAGTTCTTTGATATTGCATTGATATCTCTTCTATCTTCCTAGCGACACATTACATAACTTAATCATACCAATCTCTCCTATATCGGAAAAAACAGCTTCCATATGACGTACATAGTCCCCAAGTTATCCTGCCAAATTTCCAATTCATTTCAAATTATCAGTAAATCCCAGTTAATTGTAAAAAGTTAGAAGAATCGATCGACAGGAGAGTCAACAACCTCCTAGTTGAAAATTCTGATAAGAAGGCTTGGAATTAATCGTCGGAGCCTGAACAGGGGCAAACACAGAGATTCGGGGACGACGACTGCGCAGGATTTCTCTCTCGATGCGGCGTGTGTCGCGGTGGCGGTTGGCCAACCCCTTGATGGCAGCGGAGGGTGGCAGAGGGTGCGGTCTCTTGCTCGTAATCAATACCGGTGTCGGCTGGCCTCGCTCCGCCGTTCTCTCGCCACCCACGCGAAATCCTGCAGACACCGGCTGCCACGCCACGAATTTTTCTCCTTGTCGTCACCGACTGTCGCCGCCACCGCCTCCCTTATCGGCTTTTGTCGTCGCGTCATTCCCTTCGCGTCGTCACGGCTTTCTACCCTCTTCCCTCGTGTGCCAAACTGCGGGTCGTTGTCGTGCAACGAAGGAGATACGCTGGTTCGTTTATCTGCTAGTTTCAATTTTTACGAACCAAGTACGTAACGAGAGCGTAAGAAACCGGAGAGTTCAACGTAGGCGAAGGCGCCACTATAAATTCAAGTTTTGAAACATATAGATACCATGAAATCTTGGCACGACCGTATGTAGACGCCGCGGCAATCAAGTTCTTCGCAGAATCTGCCAGCCACCAGAAACTTAGACGCCACCGAGTCTATAATCTTGCTGTCGTTAAAAATTTGTTTAGTAACGTTGCAATGATATCGTGATTCGCCTGCGATGAATTCTATAGCTGGCATCGAACTAATCGATCGCTCAGGGCCGTCGAAGAACACTCTCGCTACTTACCATTCTCTCTTCTATTTCTTCTTTGTTGTTCTATACGATCGTTGCCTATGCAATCATCCAAAGAAAGAACACGTGTAACGTACATATATATATGTTTAGATGTAAGATTTAGCGCAGTTAAATTGTCGTATAAATATAACGGATAAAGTTAGTCAGCGAGAAATAAGAGAAACGCGAACGAGCCACGGACGTTGATTCTCCTCGGGGGCGCTTCCTGAAAGGCGAGCCGTTAATCGTATAAATGATTCTCACGGGAGCATCGTAATTATACCGCGGCACATTCCTTGGCCACGGCTCCGGAGGCAGCAAACGTAAACGTAGATGCGTGAGAGTGCGTACATGCGAAACTCGGCCGCGTGTTGCTTAAATCATTAATTAGTGCCGCACGCGCTACGCTGCACTGTTGAAAACTAGAGTTTCGCAGGGGGCCGCGCGTATAAATGCTGCCGCGATGATTAACTGTTGAATAATCGCGCGATTCTTCGCTGTTAACTGTACATATTCCGCTTGGAAATCCAACATTTAATATCTTATCCTGATTTCAACCGCGTCTAAACACACGAGTTCGATGTAAATCACGTCCTGTTTTCTCCTATTCTCGCCTCCACCGAACGGGAGGAAAGTCTTTTAGCTAGCTAGTTGACTAGTTTGAATCGATTAACCTAACGAAGTTTTCATATTCATTACTATTTAAACGCTAGAAATAGAAATTAATGTATACTCTATCACACGATACTTCGGATTTTGGCTGGTATATAGTCGCTAGTAAATTATAATTTTCAAGGATTACTGTGCAACATCGTAGAAAGTGTTTTGACGCAAGCAGTTAAAGCTGAGACGATACGTTCGGTATTCACGTGTAAGAAGTTCTATTTTCGAAAATACCAGAATTGCGAATCAGACCCTGTTCGTCTTCCCTAAATTTTGACCGTGTGATTTTTTTCACTGTCTTCACTTCGCTCGTTGGACAGATTATAGTTACTTTCTCGAATAAACGCAAGCGCATATACACGATGAAGGTAACGGTAATGGCGTCCAAATTTCTAACGAGTCATGCCATACTTCTTTACAGTTCACAAGGATGCAGCGTAGGCACGCTTACAATCGTCGACGTTACTCTCCCTCTGGTGAATCTTTCGTTTTCTTTTTATTCCTCGCGCTAAATGCGTATTCTGTTTATTCCTTACGAGTAGGAGTTAATTTTATTGTAAACAGGCTGACAGTGAAATATGCAGCAGTGCGGCGTTGCCAAATAAACGGCGCACACAGAAAACGCTCGAAATCCCGCAGCAAACGTTTCGGATGAAAGTGGAAAAAATATGTCGCGGCGTGTTGGAGTACGGCCTCTGGGTATTTTCGCTGTCGAGTCTGCAGAATTCCTGTCTTGAAATTTTCGAAATACATATTCACGCCGCCATGTTGGATATAGAAACGACCGAAGCGCTATATCGCGAGAATCGTGCTTTACCAACAGCGCAAAAATTATTTCTCTCACATGTATCTGGCCTCATCTTATGTATTATGAAGTATCTCTTTATTTTTACTCTTTTTTTATCACGGCTACTTTTTATTCCGTATAATATTCGCACTTGTCATCGGCGATTTCTATTAATGCCGGTTTCAAGGCGTTCTCTCTCTCTCTCACTCTCTCTCTCTCTCTCTCACTCTCTCTCTCTTGTGTTGACATTCGAATGCATTTCGCATAGTGGCTACGTATGACTCTGCTTCGACGCATCTCTGTAACTATATTCCACCGTCCAGCGATCATACCACGCTTCATTGAGATTGCACAATCTGCTGGCGCCTCCCGTTAACAAAATATCGAGTTGATGAGAATGCACTTATATTTCGTAGGCTACTGATCTGCCCTAATGAAAAACTATTCGTTGATTGACTAAATTAAGAGGATTAAAGGAATTTTTATCGAAGATCTTATTTCAAGGATTGGGGAAGGAATTACATTTGATTATCCAACAGAACACATTAACAATTGCATGTTTTATATAGAAAGAATTATGTTCATACAATGAACTTTTGATCTATACATGCACATACATCTACACATATTTTAAGAGCCTCTAAGAATAGATTTTGTGCGATTTTATCGACTGCAACGTTTTAAACATACAAAGATAAAGTAGAGATCTGACGAATTTTCTTAATATACGTATATTGATAAAAAAAGTGTAGTGATACCTACTATAATGACACCTGATAAAGGCAGTGAAAAGAGCGTGAAAGGAAATCGATAGAGGGCGGGCAGGTTCAAATGATTGTCGTGACATTCGGGACCTGTCGGCACAGTTTTTATTTCGCGTATTCCGCGATCGAGGCAATTGAAGGGTCGAAATGTCAGAAATTCAACGGGAATCTACGAATGTTTGTAATGTCAGTTACAAGTGACGCATTAGCGCTTCCCGCGGCGCGTTCTTCACGCGAAACGATGCCAACAGGATAAATTATGCCTCGAAAAGAGAACACGTAAGTGTCTATTAGCCAGCTTCTAACCTCGACCACTTTTATTACCAAGATTACTCCCCTTCTCTTTGCGTCTTTTTCTCTGGAACAAGAACGAACAAACGTAAAAAATAAATTAAAAAATAAAAAGTAAAAAAACTAATGGTCCGCTCGTTAACGTGGACATCTTCTCAGCAAAGCGAAAACATGGGAGCGAGACAGAAGAAAACGTATGAACGCTTACTTCAAAACTCTGGCAGACCTTTTGCCCCCGCATCAGGAGGGTCGCAAACGCAACAAGGTCGACATCCTGATTCACGCATCGAAGTATATCAAAGACCTCCATAGCCGTACAGAGGAGTTGTTTTCTGCTCATGCCTCTAAAGCGCATAGTAAGCAAATTTTTTGACGATAACTGTAACTTGTTTGTGGTTGAGATTATCTTTTTTCATATTTTTATCATATATTTTTGATGATAGAGGAGGAATTGGCTCGTCTGAAAAAACTTGTAACTCAGCTTTTCTCTCGTACTCAACTATTATCTACTCTTCTACGAGATGCTGGTATCTCTGTGCCAGCAGAGCCAGCCCTTGAAAAAATATCTCCCCTGAAATGGTCGAATAAAATTAATGTAGAGGATGCAGAAAAGTATTTCAGCAAAACGGAAGAAGTTACGAATAATAAAGGTAATATTTGTAAATGAGAAATAATTTTTTTGGGTTTAGGTGTTTGTAAAATATATTTGATTTCAGTGAAGAATTCTGAATGCAAAAGGGAGAAGTCTGCAGAACTCAAAGTGCCTTCTAAGAGAAAATCAGTTACTTCTTCTCATTCGTCTAATAAAAAATCAATCGAAAATAGCGATATTTCTAAGGATGTGAATAGTTGTTCCTTAGAGAATCAAGAGAATCAAGTAAATTCTGCAAACAGCAATGATGATAATTCAGAGGCTACAAGTAATGCATCAGATACAAGATCCAAAGAACCAGAATGTTGTCAAACGAACACAAGTAAACATTTCTACTTAACTCTAGTTTTACAACTTGTTTCAGATAATGAAAGTATGTACTTCTTACTATTTTGTTAATTAGGTTGTGACATAGCAGTCAATTGTCCAGTAAATAGCAAAACTAATGATGGTAGGTATAGAAAATATAATTACACATCAAAGTTTCTCTTACCAATTTATCATATATAATTATAAAATACTGTTTTAGCATTGCAAAAAGTAGAATCTCAAAAAAAGGTAAAAAGGAAATCGAAGAAAAAGGAGGAGAAAAAATCATTGACGCAGTGTATAAATAATTCCGTGACTAGTTTGACCCCGAATACCCTCATATTATCTGGTGGTAAATTAATGCCCTTGGTAACTCCAATGACATCGAACATAATTGTAAATACTCAGCAACAACCAGCGAATCCCATAATCCTCGGTAACAGTCAGCAAAATCAGATGATTGTGATGCAACCTTTGACAAATCGTGTACAAAACCCGGTTGTTTCCATTTGCAATCAAGCTGTGATTAATACGGTTCAGAAAGTTACGCTCAATACGGTCCCTAGTATTCGCACGAAAATGGTAGTGGATTCACAAAATTGGACATCCAATGTGAAGAACATAATCAATGCAACAAAGATAGGTGGCCACAAAGGCATTTTGCCTAAGGGTAAGGAGATTACAGAAACAACGATGACATATAAAGTTCCTATTCCGGCGGTTCATAAGGAAAAAGCAGAAAAATATAAAGAACATGGATCTAAGAAGGAGATGGAAGTTAGATTGAAGGCCAACAAAAGTCACAGTAAGAGTTCTAAAAATCAACAGCCTACAGAAACCGTTGAAGAAAAGAATGAAAAAGAGAAAGTCACAAAAAATATTGAAGACGCAAATTCTGTGCAGAAAACTGTACTTAAACGTTCTGCAAGCACAGAAGCTGGATGTGTGGATGAACCTAGTGATAAAAAACGAAAAACGGATGAAAACCGTGAACACAACTCAGCGGGTACGGTATCTATACCGAAGTCGGATTTTGCTGTCACTTGTAAATCTATTGAAAGTTTGAAACACGTTATAGAAAAGATAGGTGAAGAAACGAATGAAGAACAAGATAAAAGTAATTCTCTGAATGATTCTGAAGAAAATACAGAAACGAACGTAGAATGTTCCGTTTTGTTAAGTACCAGTGGTACTAACCAGGTGGATATTTCTGACTCTTCAAAATCAGCGGAGGTTCTGACAGCGGATAGCATCCATTGTAAGACAAAAGGATGTCGAGATGCATCAGTTTCGCATACAACATCCCCAGTCACTTTCTCGGATGAACACTTAAAATCTTCCAATGAAAATGTTTCAGTTTCACCTGAAACTGATTTTAACATTACCATAAACAGTACATTGGAAAAGTCAAGCAACAATATCAGTTGCTCTGATTCTAAATCAACTTTGACAGAAGTAGCAAAAACGGTTGAAAATCCTGTGGCTAAAAAGATGAAAGATGTTTGTAATCTTGATACAGAATTTGACAACCTCTTACAGGTGGCACCAAAAGAGCCAGAGGTTGTTGAGGGAACGACAACTAACTTAGAAAGTAATAAAATTATTTTAAATCTAGATACAAATACCACAACGACTTTGAAACCAGAAACAAGTACTGCAGTTCAAACTCCAGATATCACAACGCCGTCATCGTCATTGCTTCCGGTTAATATAGTGGAGGATGAATCCAAGATAGCAAAAACATCAAAGGACGAAGTATCAAAATCGTCACTATCATATAACACGGAGAATACTTTTGTACCTATTGGTAATAGAGCCGATGGTCTTCATTCTGATCTTTCAAATGATATATTTGCATCTCTTCAAGTTCCTTCTAGCTCTCACAATCCAGAATCTATATCTCCTACAGCAGCATTTTTAATGGCTTTCCCATTAGTGTCTTCGCTAAATGGTAAAACAGAAGTCTTAGAAGAGGAAATGAAAGAGGATTTCAAATATCATAGTCAAACGCCACCCATGCTTCTACAGATCGGGGCAATGGAACCTAATAGTTTTAAGCTAAAGGCAGCATCACCACCTCATTCCACCGTAGAAAAACGTCTAAAAGTAACATGCGAAGAAAAAAAGACTATAAATCCTCCCGTGAGCGAGACAGTGTCACCAAACATGATGGTGGAATGTACTACAACTGCGAAAGCCTTGCCCAAAGTTATAAACGACGAACCTCTCAGGGAACCTTATAAAATTGTTGTAGAAAAGTCTACAACTTCTAGTTCTTTCTCCAATGCGACTATGTATTCTATTTCAAATGCTTCAGGTACTACTTCAGTTATCAATACTTCAGAAACGGGAGAAAATTGTCAGAACCAACTCACAACAAATTTGAGAAATGCAATCACAAATACTACTAATGAAAATGTTGCTGTTTCTCAGATTAATACAGTCTCTATTTCAAATAAATCAGATCCAACTAATTGTCCTGTACAGGCATCAACCTGTGACACTAATGTTCGATATAGCACTTCTCAGGATTTTTTATCGAGTTACTCGACGATCGTTGAGAACAATTTGACCACTTTGCAACAGAATGCAAATTCTTGTACCAGTTCGGCGATTCAAGAAACGAATGCATCTGGTTTGACTCAAAATGTCGTTCCAGATGTGTCGCAGGCACCACCTCTAGTTTCACATTTGACTAATACTAACACAACAACAAATACTTCGTCCCTGCCTTTACAAACATTGCAAATGGAATATACTTCTCATATGAAGGATAAAGAATCTCACAGTTCCCGTGTTGCTTACGGAGTTCATGGCAAGGATCCTCTAGTAGATTCTAACATAGTTACCAATAATCGTTTGAACTATACTGGCCATATAGACAGAGTCCTTCCCACTCCTTCTCAGAATATCCAGCAAGAGTATTCAATGCGATCTAAAGAAGCGACTCTACCAATTCTCCCTTCACAACCCATGCAGACTGTCTATGAATCACAACCTAAAGATAGTCACGTTCTAACTACTCAACAAAATGTTCATCAGAATTACACTTCGGTTCATGAGAAAGATCATATTATTCAGAACTCTCACAATGATTACACCATTGATCAGAATAAAAATCTGCCTCGAAAGGATTCGTATTCGACAGGGAGTAGTAACGCAACCACGTCGAACAGGAATCCGAGTTACCCTTCGAAAGATTCGATATCAAACTCATCCGAGGATCATTTCCAACGCAGTTATACGAAGATAAACAAGGAGTCTGATTCTTCGGGCACCAATGTCGTGAATCAGGATCAAAAATTGAACGATGTTTTGAGATCAAAAACTCAGGAACCACAAGGTCATAGACGTGATACTAATTACAATTCTGCAAAAAAGATGGATGTCGATCCGTTTGCTCAAACATTTTCCTATGGAGTGAAAGAATCTATGAGCACCCAGGCCGAGCAGAGTGTTTTGAATCAGAACACCGACAATATATATCAAAGTAAAAGGGACGAGACTCAAAATTATTCTACTTATTCTAACAAAGATACAAAGAAGATCAACACTAGTTCTTCTAATAATATAAGCAACAAACCTCTCATTCAGAATACTCCTGTTACACGTTACTCGCAACAACCGACGTCGTTCGTGGCTACGTCCAACTATGAGCAGAGTACGGTTACTGAAAATCATGCAAAGTCAACAACCACCGTTGCTCATAATTCCTCCAATTTCAGCATTTTGTCTTGGACGACTTTTTCTCCTGTAGGCGGAGGGAATAATAATAATCTGGTACAATTTGAGCAGGGACCAAGTCAAACTGATAATACCGAGGCAAAAACGATATGTGAGAATTATAGTTATGTTCCCCTCCATAAAGAAAATCCAAATTTCTCCAACGTGTTGACGAACGATGTTTTTTCTGTGAATTCTACTATGGCTAATATGGACAAATCAAGAATGAAATCGGGAATGGAAACACAAAAACAGTCCTTTGTGGATCCTTCTAAAACCAGGAATATTCAGACCAATGTTCCACCATCTAGTAAGCAAAATCGTATGCAGAATCAAACTTCTTCCAACAACAATGATTACAACAAATTTAGCACGGAAAACAAAAACAAGTCTAAGTATGGAATGGAATCAGAGTATATTCAAAACGAATATTCCGGTATGGAGCAACAATCACAACAGCAACAGCCACATGGACCAAAGAATCATCAATCTATGGCAGCGAAGCAGGACAAGACAATCTATCCAATGTCTAACTATGACTCTCAAGTAAACTTTGATTTGTCCGAAGTTAGCGCGCAAATGAAGTACCCTGTTGAGACTTATACAAGTTCGAATTTCAAATATCCTGACAAATCTCAGCAGCAAAGTCAGAATAAATATCAACCTTTGGTCCAAGGACAGGTCTCATCTCTTCAACATGACAGCGGTACTTACAATAACGATGGGAAACATGGACAGCAACAAAGTACAACAAAGTCGAAAGGAAACCAGCAACAACACGCAATTAGAGCGCCTGTAAATTGGATGATGACCCCAGAGATTAAACATAATGCCAATATTGCCGATATTATTTTACCACCTATTGGAAAGGAGCTAGAATTTTGTCAGAACAATCTGTTTGCTCAAACACCATCCTACAATCAAGGAACAGCGAATCAATTTTATAACAATTACGATGTCGCAGCTCATAGTTTTTCTAATTTACCGGTCTTGCAGGGCGAACCAAAAAGAACCTCAGAAGTGTTCTATTCCGAGGAACAACCATTCCCCTGGTCTCCCACGAAAACCAGCATTCATGTTGAACAAGCTCAACCAGTCAAGGGTATAGATCAGCATATCGTACCCTCCAGTCTTCCAACGTTGGTCGGTGATCTAGATTTAGGTACCAATATACCCGAGAAGCAGAATTTCTTATTTGGGCAAGTACCTTCGAGAGTACCTTCTGATCAGAGTAAAGATTCCATCAAGGATAAAGAAGGAAATGTTGTGGGACGTGATTTTCATACTGTGTTGAATAATCAGACAGTCCAGCATCCAACAGCTGGATCCTCTTTCCTTTCAGTGAGTCAATTGGTGGAACACGAGAAAGCTGAAAAATCTCATCAGCAACACCATCAACAGCACCATCACCACCATCACCACCATCATCATCATGCTCATCAGCATCAACAACAACAACAACAACAACAACAGGCGAGGAAGCATCAAAGGAAAAGCAATACTAGTCCTAGAGGAAACAGTAAAAGGCAGTTGGATATCCGCAAACAAGGATCAGGTAATGATCAACTACATCAAAGACACGAGGAGCAAAAATCGTCCGGGCACACCTTTCCTGAACAAGGATACCAACAGCAACAGCAGCAACAACAGCAAAAGTATCAACAGAATAACGTTCATTGGAGGAACAGGAATTGTAAGAGCAATTACACAGCCGAGGCACTGATAGGGACTAATAGTAGCGTACATGACACAAACCAAGACAAACACGCTTCGATTAAGTTCTCCACAAATTATTCGCAGAACAAGTTTCAAACAAGCCTGCCCACTGCGGATGCAGTCATGCCCCTTAATTATTTCTCAAATGCGGATGATGGAAGTGGTTATGGGCAAATGGTGAACCAGAACTTTAATTCGTATACATACTCTTCTAACGCTAATATTTATCCCACTTCGAATTTTATAACCAGTATATCAAACACACCTACCAGTTACATGATGCCATTGCACGATAACACTGACTATATGGAAACGAATGCCTTCTTGTTGTCAAATGTGACTGTTACCTCAACTACCACCTCTTCATCCTCGTCTACCGTGACAACCTCGACTTCAAACGTGAATACGAACGTAAAGAACCATCAACACTATGGAAAGCAGCAAAATTGTGATAAAAGGCCATATCCTACGAACGCAAAGAAAGCAAAAAGAAAAGCTCTCGATGGAACCATGCAGAACTTAGAGTTTCCTTTGTCTGGTATCAATTCACCCCTAGAGGATTATCATCACTCTACTACATTTTTACCGCCGCCACCGCCGCCACACGCTAGCCCTCTTTATCAGAATCACACACAGACAAATGTATATACCAAAGCGGTAAATGGTCTACCACCGCCACCACCTGTGACTGGTCCTCAGGGTGTACCTGCGGTAGCAACAGCTGGGTTTCCAATGAATCCAAACATGCCAAGAGGAGGCATCGTTGCCGGCAATCATATGACTATGAGCCATCATCCTTCTGGCACGAGTTTAACCAACTTCAATTTAAGTACCATTTTCCCAGAGATGAATGACAAAGTATGTGGACCTTTTGTTCACTCTAATCCTTTGTTCTCAAATTGTCCATAAAATAATGCCCTATCGATAATATTAAACTCGCAATCAAGGGATGGTACCCTTTAAAATGATTGAAGGTGAGAAATAAAAAGATGGGTACAAAGGATTAGAATTGATGTTTTACCGCTTAGAGTGGCACATTGGATAACTGTTTAGCTTATTTATTAGATCACTGGATATAAACCACCAAACGGTATACCACCTGGCTTGTCGCAGCCGCCAAATCAGTCTGCAACTTATGCACAGAGGACTAATTATACAACGAATCCTCTCTGCCATTTACCACAGGTTTGTTTAATAACCAAAGAATTTAGTATTCCCTGTGAGCTAAAATTAAACAGGAGCGTTGTCTTCAGGTGTCGGAAGAAAGTCAATTTGGTAATAGCGTTCCTCCTCCTCCTCCTCCACCTCCTCCTGGAGTGATTCATTACAAGAATGTATGATAATGTAAGTATGAATGTAGTGTAGTGTATCATACTTACATTATCATTACGACAATGTATGGATGATGATGTAAGTATGAGAAATTACACATTAATCATTCTATTATTGTATATATGTAAATAATCGTGTAATTGATTAAATTAAAAGAGGTTGATATGTATTTGCGATATGTTTGATTTTGTATTACATTATAAGGTTAGTGATGAATGATATTAAAAATGAGTTTACAAATAACTTGTACCAACGCAAATTTTGCATCTTATTGTATATTTTGTTACAATTTGAAAACGTTGTCAAGTTTATTTCACATTAGTTCGTTAAAAGAGGATTTCATCGAATTTTATATAAAAATTGACACACTGTTGGTAAATATATATTATTTATTACTACAATCTTGTGATTTATCTCAATTATAAAGGAATAATATAGGAAACCAGTATCACAGCGTATATTCCTAGCTAAACCACTTTCACGCTGCATTATCTAATGTCTTTGGTAGGCGGTTTCAGCGGAATCTTTCCAAAAATAAATTTCTCCGCCATGTACATGTTCTTCTCGTCGTCTGTTAGTTGATTGTCTAACGAATAAATATTGTCGTCAATAACGATTGCCGTCAGCGTTACTCCGAATGTCGATTTTCCAAACGGTTCGTGCGTAGACGTAGCAGTACTAGAAGTTTGATTTCGTGCAAAAGTACCAAATGGAGAAGTAATTTGTTGTTGCTGGGGTGTAAACGAATTTGTGGTTGTAGCTGTAGATGTAACGCTCGTAGGACTAAATGGTGAGCTCGTTATATCGCTAAATATCGTCGATGTGAAAGGAGAAGTGGTGGTACTAGGTGTACCAAAAGTAACTCCGGTATTTGTAGTACCAAACGGAGTGCTAGAGGAAGTAGCTGTAGTAGCAAAAGTTTCACCCGCAGTTTCCGTAGCCATCCCAAACGTAGGCTTCGAGAAGGCTGCCGTACTGGTGGTTTCAAATTGCGAGGTTGCGGTAGCGAAAGGACTCGTAGTCGTTGAAGGTGTTGCGCTAAATGGCGAAGCACTGGAAGTGGCCATAGAGGGTGTGGTACCCTGAGCATTTCCAAATAGATTTACGGAAGATGTAGAAGTGGTAACGCCAAAAGCGGTTGTAGGCTGTGCCGAACTGAAGGCAGGTGTTGTGGTACTGGACCCGCCGAAAATACTACCAGAATTTCCAAATGCCGGTTTCTCGCCAAATATCGAACTGGGATTGTTTCCAAAAGTTGCTGAAGCACCAAATACTGGTGCTCCCCCAAATGCAGGTGTTTCAGACTGCGAGAATATGCCTGAACTGAAGGTTCCGGTAGACGGAGTCGATCCGAAGATGGAGTTAGTTGTCTGTAAATTTGAAGAGCCGCCAAACGGATTAGCAGTAGAAGTTTTAGCTCCGGCAAATACAGAAGCGTTAGATTGAGAAGAAGTTCCACTGAATAAAGAGGGAGAAGATGTTGCTCCGCTATTGAATACTGATATGGGCGCCTGGGACGTTTCATGCCTGGCGAAAACATTGTTCACTGGATTGCTGGTTCCAAATATGCTAGGCTGCCCGAAAACGGGTTGGGAAGCTCCACCGCCAAAAATCGAGCCAGACGATCCAAAAGTCTGCGTGTTTTGTCCTGCATTAAATGTAGAAGTGTTTGTAATCCCACCAAATACAGTATTAGTGCTGGTACCACCACCAAACACTCCTAAATTACTGCCAAAAGTTGGTGTACTACCAAATACAGAATTTGAAGTTGTAGGTGTTCTCCCAAAGATTGATGTATTGCTGGTGGGCGGGAAACCACCGCTGAATGGATTGCTCTGAGTTCCAAATGTCTTGTTTCCAAATACATTGGAGGATGGAGTACTGCTTGGAAGTCCAAGTTGAGGAGTTGCAAAAGCAAAACTAGAGGATTTCCCAGATGTATTATCATTCCTGGCATTCTTGTGTCCTGTACCTAGAATCTCTTTCTAGAAGATAAAAATAATTTAAATTACATTTATAACGACCAATATCAACTTTTTATGATGCATACAAGCTTAGTTAGTGTTTCGCGGGTAGGATTCTTGAAAGCTTCTCTTTTTGCCTTCATATCTGTACACAGTTGTTGGAAATGTAATTTCTGAAAGAAATATAAAAACATAGATATATTGAAAGAATTCATAACTTTATAACAAACAGAAATTATTATGTATACTAACTGCCTGATCTACCATCCCATTATTTTGAGCTTGGTACATCTCCCATCGAACTTCTTCCGGAGACAAATCTTCCATGCCAGGAATACACGGTTTGTCCTTAAATGGTGCAAAACACGATAGTAACCATTGTCTTCCTCTTTCTGCATTGAGCATTTCTTTTGCAACCAACACCCTTGATTTACAATAAAAATTAAATTAATTCCATACTTTGTTGGCATTCTTTGTTGAATAATTTTATAATACTTACGCAATATATTCATCCTCATTGTAAGAGTCAACTTTGTTATTACCTCCTATAGAACGAACGATGTTTAAAATGTTTAAACATCAAAGAGAGAAAAATATAATTTTCTGTACTATATAAACTTTATATCTTACCAAAAGTATTTATATGTTCGAATTGACAATATTGTCCAAATCGACAATTTCCTTGTCGATAGTATTTACAAACAACCATCTTGCATGTAGTTCAATCCATTTAATCTTATTGTGTATTCCTTGTCATATCGATAATTCTATTCACTTATGCACGCACACAAATCTAATGTAGGTCCTGTGATCTACACTAGAGGACGTGATTATTTCGATTCAACCTGCGAACTTAGATTCTGATTTTATAAAACCTAGCTTTCTACATGATACAGGTTTATCAATCTTCGGAGACAAATATTCAAATGTAAAACGTTAATTTCTATAATTCTGGTTTATTTTTTATAATTTAAAGTATTTATCTTTTAAATATAGTAACTTTTATAGTGGACCACGTGGTTGATCAGTTACAATTAGTTCTGGTTACAATCAGTTAGAGCTTTGCAATATCCTAAACTTTTATGATATTGATATCCTAACAGAAGAGTAATATACATTACATCTGTAATAAAAAGTTAGAAATATTTGAAAGAGCAATTTAAGCGAATGATAATTTTGCTTGATTAGTGATAAGAATATCATTTGATTCTTCATATTGAATAGAATTTAGCAATAGCAGGTAATAGTCATCAGTTAACCCATCTAATTACGCATATTATAGGAATGCAGACGTATGTGCAAAAGTAACACGATGATTCATCGTACATTTAATTAAATTTGTTGATACGATCTGCATTTGTTTCAGTAAGAATTCGTAAATTTAAAATACATAAGAAAATATAAAAATGCAGTCATTCTGTCGTTAGAGCGTACATTAGAAAGAGAATTAACACATCTCCAATTGAAAGAAACAGAATTGTGAAATTTGGATTTGTAGAAATGTGAACTAAATAAAATTGCTAGGAAATCATAGACATCTAGCGGCAGCAGATGAAACTATTAGCGATAGGAGGATGCCCCTCCCTAAGGAGATGGCCCCCCCAGCGTATCTCACCGCCTGCCACCATTGTTACGTCCGGATTTTAGATTTCGGTATCTGTGATGAGACAATTTCATAGTTTTATAAGAATGTATTTGTAATTTACAAGTGATAGCATTTATTGTTTTCTAAAGTCTACGTTGGAGGTGTCGTTATTAGCTGCGGTATAGCCGTAGTCGGATAATGGTAAGAGCTATTTCTTAATGTCCGAGAAATAGGTTATATAGTAACTTGTGCCTATCGAAATGATAAAATTCTTTATCAGTCAAGCCGGATGCCGTCGTATCTAATTTCTGTTTACTGTTTGATATATTTTTTCTCGACCGTTACTAACTTAAATAACAAATATAATTTTATATTGAGCAACGACATAAACTTAAATTTCGTGTATATGTTAGCTATGACTTTTGAATTTTTTAATAACTTTACAAATTACTTACCGTTGATACGTTTGTTACAGTCAGGAACGCTAAAACCTTACCTGGCAGCAGTGAGGAGAACACTTACTGCTGCTATGTGTTTAGAGAACTTCTCCTCTCAAATAGTTGAGAAACATAATAAACCTGAAGTTGAAGTGCGAGCTAGTAAAGAACTTCTTCTGACACCTATATTAATAAGCAGAAATGACAAGGAGAAAGTATTGATCGAATCAAGTATAAACAGTATGAGAATAAGCATTGCTGTAAAACAGGCTGATGATCTAGAAAAGCTACTATGTCATAACTTCACAAGATTTATGACAATGAGGGCAGAACACTTTATTATCCTCAGGAGAAAGCCAATAGAGGTAAATATTATTATATATGTCAAACATTAATAACACAAGAAACAAATAATCAATGTTTGTAATATTTATTATTCTATAGGGTTATGATATTAGTTTTTTAATTACAAACATCCATGTAGAGCAAATGTACAAACACAAGATCGTAGACTTTGTGATTTATTTCATGGAAGAAATTGACAGAGAGATCAGTGAGATGAAATTGTCAATGAATGCAAGAGCTCGCATTTGTGCAGAAGAATTTCTAAAAAGGGTCAGTATCTATGGATATAATAGGTGGAAAGATATGTATGAGAATTGTCAAAATATTGCTTTTGATTTCAGTTTTAATTTTACGGACACGACGTGTTAGCAACATAGCAATAATCACAAACGCCAGGTCACTAAAAGTAATAGTGCCCATAAATCAATCTGGTTAATACATAGCCAGAGGATATTTTAACGGATTAATATCTTAAATTGACTCCAAACGCTCCTTAATCCAGACACGCCAATCCCTACTATCGTCCGTTCTCGAAAACAAATTCATTTGAATATGAATATACATTTATCGACTAATCACTGTCATCTCCAGCTCTGTGTGTAACGAATAACAAGTCTGATGTACATGTAAGTACCTTAACGGTATTAAATTCTGCACGCGCAGTCCGCGAACGATAACTCCGAGCATACTTGCGATCGTGCGTTTCTTTCTCCCAAAAAGAGGGAAGTTGAAACACTTAATGGTGGTGTATGAGTAAAGCGTGCAATTCTTTTTTGCATTTATAAAATTCTATTTATCTTACGAAACACTGTATCCATATGATTTAATACTAATGTAAATACAAATAAACGAGAAGAATCGTAAGGCCGTAAATCGTCCCGTACCTCCAACATCCAGAAGATTAAGCCCTCCTAGTGTATAATGTTATTTAAATAATAGTAATAATAATATATGTATTATTATGTAGTAATGTAATTGTAAAAAAGAAATATTATTTAGTAATAAGTTTGTATTTATGAAATTCTAAGAGTATAGTATCGATTTTCAGTTTTGGTATTTTAAGTGCTAACACATATAAGTTTGATTTTCGGAAATAGTATCAGATATTAGATTACTTATTTGCTATTCATCGCTAATTATTTCGCATCAACTGTGTTGACCTATAGGTTTTATATTTCTAAGTTTACATATAGACAATATAGAAAATATTTAATATTTATGTTATTAATCACATTTTACGTCAAAGATATTTATTAGTTAAATTTCTAAGGTTTTTGATACTTCTAAAGACGAATTTGTTAAGCTAAACTATATAACAATTTAAGTCTCTTTAATTTTAAAACTTATCGCCAGAAGATTGTACCGTTTTCCGAAAAGCGCCTTGCAGACTGCAACACTTTGAGCAAGGAACGAGGGCCCCTTTGAACTGTGGAATCCATCACGTTCGCGGCGGCTCCTCTTTCTACGGGGAAGGGTGCCCCGATGGAGCTCAGTCGCTCGCCGATACCATTCACCAGTAGCAGTTCGCGAGTTTTCCGGCCACCAACCGGCGATCTCCTCGCGCGGTTCGATCGCGCTTCTTCCTTCGCCACGCGACGGTAAAAGTGACGTCGTTTCTGGACGTAACAATTAACGGTTAACAATTGACACAAACTTTCATAAAATCTGCATCACTAGTGATCAGCGAGTATCTTCGATAAGATTAATATAAAATGAAGAATAATAAATAAGATGCGTCATTTGTCTTCTAATATTATCGACATCAAACGATTATCGTCGAGTTGAACGAAGAATATTTTAGAAAAGAAAGATCATAGAGAAATCGAATTCGGAGAATCGAAAAATGGAGAAAAATAAAGTTTTCCCGCGTGAAGAATCGTAAAAAGTAGATGGACGATCTTGCAGCCAGCCAAAAGCTAAAACGATCTCCGCAAAAGCTGGTGAACGAGAGGCCAGCCTCCGAATCCTCCTGTAGTCAGACGAAAGTTTTAAGCCTTGTCGTCTCACGACTAGTTACGAACTTTTCCTCTGCGTTAGGCGAGGGTAGTTTTAAGGGGGCACGTAATCTCGTTTCGCTTTGGCCGCGATTTTGAGATTACCGCGTTCCAGCCGTCGCTATTTTTGAGGTGAGGCGCGGGTGGAAGATTGTTGACAAACTTCCGTATCGCGTGGGGGCGTCGTTTCTGCCTCTATATGGTGTAACCGGGGTATTAGTTAACGTTGATCCCCTCGAAACACCCTCCGTTCTCCATGTTGATCACGGAGAAAGGGGAGGAGCTATGGCTAGAGGAGACCTTCGAGTCCCACAGCGCTAATTCCTAACGAGCGCCCAAAAATACACAGCGCAGAGAGACGGAGAGAAAGAGAGGACTGGCTGCATAGAGGTGGCTGTAGATAGCTGGCAAAGAAGAGTGCCGAGGAAGAGGCAGGTAGAAGCGAAAACGAGCCGGATAAATAGAGGCTTACGAATTACGGGTCTTCTGAGCTTCTCCTACTTGTTCATCCTTCGCTTCCCCCTACTCTGTCTTTTCTTCTCTTTCTCACTTCCCCTCTCTCCTTCTCTCTTTCGATTCAATCTTGTTTCTTTCGTTTTTTCGTTTCGATCTCTGTTAAATTACGCGATTTAATTAATCTATTAACGATTGAGATGAAAAGTAATAGGTAAACGTTGTGTGAACGCAACATTTTATCAAGACAGATAGACTGGCGACCTAAGAAAGATCTCCACGCCAGAAAGAAAAATCGTTTATCATATCAAAATTATAAAATTTACAGGGATGAAAGAATATTAGATTATTCTTTAGAATTCATTTTCGTAGCTACAATGTTCGAAAACAGAATTTAATAGACTAAGATAACTGAAAAAATATTGCAAATGGAATGTCACGTTAACGAAACATTGATCTTTAAAGGATTAAAACTTGTTTCTCTATGATTATTTGCTGATATATGTATGAGTTGAAATTGTGAGGTTTGGTGGTCTGACTGGATAGGCTCATTCTACTTGACGATGTTTAGCTACTTTCTTCGGTAAATATTCCTAGCTACTTCGGCAAGTTTGCTCTAATCTGAGTTTGATTAAATGTAGTTCCGTGCTAGAGTTGCTCTGGTTTCTCCCATATATATCTCTATTTTTTTCGTGAATGTAATTCGTATTTGTTCTACAGTAGATTACTTAACAGCATAGACTTATTTTACGTAACTTCAGTTATTTTATTTCGCCAAATATTCTGTCATAGATATCGTCATGAACTAAATGAACTTTTTCTACTTAACTATTTTCTCAAACAAATACGCAAATATTCGGGTTTATTTTTTTGTCCCCCAAGTCTACCACTTCCGGTTTCCCTTCTTCAATTTGTCGCCTCTCTTTCTATTTATCAGCTCGCGCTCTAATTCTTCTTCTTTTACTACCACTCTTCCCTTGTTTATCCGACACCCTCTTCTCCCTTCCTTACACGAAATCAGCTGTTCCTTCTCCTTCTCGCGATATCTTCCTCCCTCTTCCCTCTCTGTGAGATCGGGTGGGATGGGGTGTGTGATGTCGATCTCTCCTCTCTGTTGGATCACCAACTCTCCTCTTTGTTTTTCGTGGTGGCCTCTCCCCACTTACTCGCAGCGTGCGGACTCGTCTAGGCGTCCTCGCGGCGCGTCGCGGCGCGCTCCCGGCGAGCTTGCGCTCGAGCCGTAACTTTTTACGCCGACGCCGACGCCGACGCAGCGCCGGTGACTCGGAGTCGGCGTAGTCTGGGACCTGGCGTCCTCCCGATCGGGAACGGGAACCTACAGGGAGCCGAGGAAGAGAGAGAGGAGCGTCCGTATTCGTGCACCTCGACGTTATCCTCTTCGTCGTCATCCTCTCGCACGTCGTGTCTCGTAGTTCCTCTCGTCTCTTCTTCGACGCTTTTATTCGCAAGAAAAAACCAAACAGAAAACGTGTCAAATCAAGAAAACGATATATACGAATCGAGTAAGAGACAAAATCGAAGATAAAGGTGGACTACGAGAAAAAGATTCGAGTAATCGTTCAACCCCTTCGAAGCGAAGAGTAAAAGAGAAGAAACGGGAGGGAGAATAGAGAGGAGGAGAGACGAATAGACGGTCCGTAAGGGTTAGCCGGCCTGTTCGCGACGGAAGGGAGAGAGCGTCGCGAGAGAGGGAGAGACTGCAAGCAGAGGGAGCAGGGTAGGGCGACGAAGAAGAGGTGGGGAGGTTGCGAGAGGGGTAAACGGAGGAAAGAAACGAGGAGAGAAAGAGAGAGTATTATACCGAACTGAAACGAATAGAGAAAGATATACATAGAAGGTTGGGTGGGTGGAGGGAACCGGAGCAAAGAGGGTAGAGAGGGATAGAAGGACAGCGAGAGAGAGCAAACGAGCGAGCCCCGTGTCTTGCGTGCCACGAGAGAATACAGAGAGGGCCTAAAGTCGAGAGTTAGGAGTTGTGGCTCGTGGTTAGATAGGATGCGTGTGCCTGGGTGCGGTGTTCCACCACCACCCGACAGCCGACGGTTCAGTAACAACAGCCAGATAACCAACGACACTAACTGCAACGACTGCGACAACAACAACAACAACAACAACAACAATATCATTATCATCATCAATATCAACAACAATCACAACTACAACGACACTGTGAACAAGATCGGTTCATTATCCGCGCAAAGGGACGACATCGAGTACGACATAAGTAATAGCGCGGTCGCGCGCGGCCAACAGAAGAAAACACCTGGTGGTTGCCTCGAGCACCACGGTGCCGGCTGTCTAACGGCGGAGACGGCTCGACCGACACCACTTCCGCCACAGAAACCCAGAGAAAGACCGTTCACCGAGTTCACTGGTATCTGGACCATCTCAAAGAATAGCGGTTCGCGATTCGACCTTTTGAAGATCTCGCAAGACTTGATTTCTTTGAAGAATCCCGTTGTCTTCCGGCCTAGTTGGAACGTAGTCGAGGTGTAGTCGAGACAGCGGAAAGCTGGTCCAGACCACGTACTTTCCGTGGACGCGGAGCGGCTGGCCGACCAGCTGGAGCACCAGCGTCCCACGGCGGCGATCGTCGGCGTCGCGCGGCGTCGGGACGACGCTACTGGCGAGCACAGGCTCGCTAGAGGAGCGCGCTGCGAGCCGGCTTCAGCCTGTACCACAGCCGACGTCCCAGCTACTCATGTTCATCCCGGACACACTGAGGAGCTGCATGGTGGAACCGGATGTCTCGACTTACCTGCAGGCCCCTTCCGTAGGACAGGTGCCTTCAAAAATATCTTCAATATACATACATATCTCGTTTGTCGCGTCTATTTACCGGATCGGAGATTAGTAAACAGAGTGCTCCTTTAGAAAGTTTTACGAGCTTTCCTTTGGCTTAGTTGTGCTTTCTATTCGGTTGACAATTGATAGGATGCTCGGGGATGTGCCTGACGCGCTGTGCCACGCTCATGCTTTTATTTGATTAAGTTGAATGTGCCATGCTTTCACGCTTCCCAATACCGCGTTCTTTGGTGAGACCGTGTCCGATATTCCCGTGAGTGATTTTGGTGGAGTTTTGTTTCGAATGAGCGAATAGTCGTAGCAATGTTTGAAAGTCACGATCTCGTGTTCAGAACGAAGGATTGTTCTTTCGAATTATTTGTCGTTTCTCCGATTTCCTTGTTCCTCTTCGATAGGAAAATACTAGTTTGTAATGTTCCTTAATTCTTAATAATCTCCGTCTTATCTATAAGGGAGCTCTGTTTTAGACAGTATCGAAGGTTATTTCAGTTTCCTCTCGTTTTCGTCGGCGAGGGACGAGAATTAGAAGAAAGGGTTGAAAGACGGGAGAACACGTGCAACTCGCGTGCACCAGCGTCGAGTTCCTTCTCCCGATCGTTCGCGGACAGACGTAAACACGAGTGTTTTGCTTGGAGAGTTCGCGATTACGGTGGTTTTCGCAGAAATTCGTTGTGTTTGTGATTCACTCGTCGAACAAGTGCATCGTGAACCTGCGTTTCGTCGAATAGATCGGATATTGTTCTCCATCGAGCGGAGAAAAACGTGACGAATGATCTGTCTGACACGAGCTATCTGAAAATTACGTAATCGTTCTTCGCTATCTCGAGAACTCAAAGTTTAACTCTGTTACATTTTTTCGGCCCTTTTTGCCCTAATCGCGTTTGTCCGTCGTTAAAGAGGTTTTAAGTTCAAGGAGGATACAGAGGTATCGTTGCCGATACCTGTGATTTATCGTTTCGATTTTACGTCAAAGTTTTTCTTACAGGAAAGTTAAAGGTTCTTCTGTTCGTTAAAACAGGAGCAAAGTTAGGACATGGAAGTCAGAAAGATGGAAGAAGTGCAGGAGCTAGAAAAGAAATTGCCGTGGAATAGGTTTAATCGATAGGGTGAGGTTCGTAACGGTCGTAATAAGGGTAGAAATTGCTTAGATGCAACGCGATGCGAAGCGTCGCGACGCGTAAATAGCTTTCGCGCGTATAAACACATAGTGGATCGTGTGGCGCACACGCGATCCATATTCGTGCCTGTCATATCCTGATCGTCGTTCGGTTTCGTTCTCGATGTCTCTTCTCGTCAGCTGATTTTCAGCAATGCGGCTTTCGTTTTCGTGGCGCGCGAAACGTTGTAATTATGTAAGAAAACGCCTATTTATACCCGATAATCACGGTTCTTACGTAACGCGACCACGGCTCCGCGTCACATGCTCTCTATGTCCACTGTGATTTTTTATATTTAGATTGCATTTGCTTTTATCCATTTACGTCGTGCCGTAGTTGTATAGTTTGCCCTTCGAGTTTGATCTCGCTCTTCTTTCTTAGCGACGGTAGGGAATGATCTCCTGGATGCTCAGAGTTTTTCATTTATTATTCGTTTTATGTTTTGGGAGAATGAATTTATGTTCAGCTCGCTAGGGAACATTATGTTTTATTTAGAAGTTTATGGGGATGATTTTAAGTAATGTTTGGTTGAAGAGCGGTGGAACATAGAATTCTTAACCTTTAGGTCTCCAATTACATTATCTTTTTTTTTTTTATCGCAACTTTTTCAGATATTTGAAAAGTATTGAAATGAAACAATACATCTTATTATGATACATATATTTTTTAAAATGTAGTTTTTAAAATGAACGTCGAAAGACATAGAGGAAAATCTACGCATTTCTATGTTCGTCTAGAATTAGTGAAACCTCTTAAACATCTATTTCTCAATCACTCAATCGCTAATGGTTTGACCAGAGAGTTTGATAGAGAGTTTGCAAACCCTTTTGCGGTGACAATGGAAATCTCGTAGCTCACTTTGGCGGTGAAATGTCGCGTGGATATAACTGGAGAAGGTTCGTTGTCCGCGTGCTCGTCTCCAGCAAACTTAGAACAGTCATTAGTGTGGCGAACACGATATTTACTTTGGGTGGTGTGCGGCTTGATACGTTGCATCGTGTGTATCACCCTTGCGAATCACAGAGGAAATCTAGGCGGAAATCGCTTGTCACGTGACGAACACGTTTCTGAGTATCTTGATTTAGTGGAAATCATTCAATAAATGGAGTTGCTCGAAAGCCAAGTCAATCAATTCCAATCTTTTAATATCAGTATTAAATTAACATTTAATTCTTTAGTGATCTATCCAGAGATCTATCTGAATATCACATGGAGCGATACTCTTAAATTTCTTCGTTAGAATGTGAGGATTATTATCTGGTTACATCGGAGCAACGAATCCCGAAGGAATGATCTGTTTTATTTTTTGCTAGCTTTCTTCTTCTTATACGGTAATTTGTTTAGGCGTTCTTGCTTCGAAATACAAAAAGATTCGGAAAAAGGGATCGGTATAACTTTTCCTAAACTACCAAACATCGTCCACAAAATATCGAAATCCATCTCGAATAAACCTTTCGCTTAAAAGCATATCCGCATCACCAAACGCTCTGACTATTAGACGAAACCATCCTAGCCCACTTCAAAATCTAGGAATTCTCTACAACCACCTCAACCGTAGCACCTGTGAAAATCCAACTTGTTCAACAACCTCAAAAGCCAAGGATTTTCCCATCCGACAACAGTCGCTTCCTCTGATCAAAGGGTTGCCCTCTTTCCGTTTTACTACCAGCTCTCAGGCAATCCGTCTTATCTCGCGCAAATATCGGCTACTCGTTGCAAACGGCAGTTTCCAGTATCAGGAATCGCGAAAGCGAGTCAGAGTCCATGCATAACGCGTGTCTTCTTATCTGCTTGCGAGAAAAAGAGGAAAGAGGAGAAGAGCTAGAGGGTACACTGCCGTTCATAAGTATTCGACAAAACTGAGATCGATTTTATATTTTGAAAGTTTCTTCATCTTAGTATCGGAATATGAGCGTGTGTTAATCTTCAATTTTTCAAAAATCAAATAATCGATATTGACCATGTCGATCGGTTTAGCTATTGGGTGCTTCGAAACATTCGTAATTTAATGATTATGGATGATAATATCGCCGTAGTGCGATTATAATCTATAGTTGCCTAACAAAAGTAAGTAAGTGTCCAGAAACTTTTGAACGGTAGTGTAGAGGAAGGAGGAAGTCTATCTTACGTACAGACGAGGAGTTTGGCTATCGATCGCCACCCTCTGCACGTCTTTTTCCTCTCAACCCTGCTCTTTTACTGGTCCTCCCGGTTACAAGCCACGCGGCCCGGCGACAACATGCACCTACCAACGTGAAACGTCCGTTGGTTTTTTACTGCGGACCTTTAACTCCTTCTGACAAGAACTACGTCCTTGTATTTCAAGGGAGTCGTTTCAGAGGGGTAGTTGCACGCATTTCTTCGAGTGCGTTTGATCGTTTAATGCCTAAGGGTGCGGAGGTTGCTAAAGTTTTTGCGTTAGGTTATGGAAAGTTTTGAATATAGTTTCGTGAATAAAGGATTTATCGTGGTTTTGGAATTATAAACCTGATCTAGTTTCTCTTGTTTGTAAATTTAGATAGAAGTATTAGTCGTAGTATTAGGATGTTAGTGGTTTCGAGGATGGCAAGTTAGTTAGGATTATTTTTTGTATTAGGTTGACCCAAAAGTTTCTTCCGTTTTATAAGAAAATAATAGATGTTCAAATAGAACAAAATTGATCATACATAATTTAATAAAATAATATAAAACAAAAGATGTGCATCTATTATTTCCTTAGAAAGCGAAAGAAACGTTTGGGACGATCTAATATATTTTGTAAGAGGGTGAGAGAGTAGAGATTTTTGAACAAGATATAGCGATTGTGTCATGACTTGTTTAATTCTTTGATATTTCTTCCATACTTATCGTTAAAAAAGAATCTTACAATTCGTGAAAATTCAAATGGATTAATTTTTAGGGGATTTACACGATATCCAAAGTATTTTGTTCGTTTTTATCTGTTTTTGGTATCTTCTGATTCGGCAGTCGGTGCACGCCTTTCGGAAGAGTTAGAGAAAAATTTTCGCGGAATCGGGCTTCTCGGTGCGCCTACTATTTTTAGCGCTTCCAAAAATCAGTTCCATTGTTTTTTCGCGGGTTTATTGACGCGGAAAGCGGCGGCGGCTAGGACAGGAAGCTCTGCGGGGAATTGGAACGTGGCAAGAATCAATTTTGCCCGGCCTTCTTCCTCGAGTTTCACGCAATTTGCCCATCGTCCCGCGGGACGTCCCTTGTTAGACACTAGCGCCTGCTGTCGCAGTGTAAATTTCTATCCTCGCCGATCGAACATAGACATTTCCCTCGTAAATTACCATTAAAACCCTTTCTTTTTTACTACGAAACGAATACCTTCAATTTTTTCCACGAATTTCTCTGAGTATCTTGAATTTCATAGACAACAGTCAGACGTGCAAATATTATTATTACCATTTTATTTCGAAATGTCAAATTGAAATCTTCAATTGCGCTCCTCGATGCTTTGCCTTATAATACGGAATCGTATCCGTGGATCGAAGATCTGCGGACTACTGAACCCAATATACGTACGATATTTGCTTCGGATATAAAATTAACTTTTTTGCATCTACAGACGAGAGCGTTAGAATTATACAATACGAATGTGCTAAAATTTCCCTGCTATTTTATGACTCGTCCCTCTAATTAGAGTAACATTCTACTTAATTCTAAACATATATTTCGTAGGATAACTATGGCTGCGACAGAGTTAACACTAAATCAAAAAAAAAAAAAATAAATCGTGGAAAATAGAATCTCGAGTCTAGTTCGATGTAGGATCGCAAAGGGCGAAAACCCTTTAAAAAGTCGAGAAAAGGAAGACCATAGCTTCGACCCAGCAAAGTGGCAAAAGGATCGCGATAGAAAGACAGGAAGAGAGTTGTATATGTGTGTGTGAGAGAGAGAGAGAGCAAGAGATGCAAAGCGTGGAAGAGGGGCGTCGGGGGATGGGAAACTCGGTAGGCGGAGGGGATCTAAGGGGAAGAGCCGAAGTGTAGCACAGAACGGCGGGAGGAGTGTGGAGGCTGAGGAGGGGTGGGGAGGGAGGGGAAGTTGCGTCGGTTCGAGGGCAAATCTAGTAAGCTAGGACAGAGGCTATTAATAACTGTTTGGGGTGCCGTACCTGGCCGCCGCGCGGTGCCTTCGGCGCGCGTCTAGATACGCGCGTCTCGACGACCGGCGTCTCAGTGTCGTCGCGACGACCGACGTCGTACCCGTCGTTCCGGCGTCGACGGTCCTTCCTACGTCTCTCCCTCGCACGGTGAATCCGCGATCAACCGCAATCCGTGCTCCGACGTTTCTCGTTTCGTTTCTCTACGTTCGCGCGCGTTCTCGTTCTCTGCCTCGCCATTTTTGTTCTCCGTTCACGGCGAATCGTGTTCCGTAAATCGTTCTCGCATTGGCTCTATCGATCTCGATCGTGGAATTACGATCGAACGGTTTTCGTGGATTCGAGAAGGGTACATCAGTGAAGCGACGGTGGTTTGGTAGGCAACCGGAGTGGATCAGTGTCGTTCGGTATCGACTCGATATATTTAAACGATCGGTCATCACGGTGATAGAAGCGCGTCGGTGATCAACTCCAGACTGATTGGCTCCTTGGAGGAGGATCAGCTGATCTCGTGGTCGCTAGAAAGCAGCGTGTCGATCGTCGGGTGAATCGTTTCTAGCGAGAATCTTTGATTCTATGCGCGGGGTGATTGGCTTGTCGGTTTCTCAAAGTGGTCCGAACGCGTAGTTCTTGTAAGTATTTGAGAGATTACTCGGGCGTCGGTGGCTTTCAAGCATTTGGAATGTTTTCGTGATAGAGAACCGATCTCCATGTTGGGCCTCGATCGTGGTTAATTGGTTGAGTTTATAGGCACTACAGCGCAACGGTGCAATGACATAACTGGTTGTTCAATTTCGAAACCTTCAATCGTGACTTTTTTATGTTCTTAATATTAGGCATCGGAATTTGATTTTATTTTTCAATTAACTTTTATGGGATAGCGGTCTGTTTGTTTTTTTCATTCTGTCTCTTCGATAGGTGTTATCCGTATAGGATTCCTGGTGTCCTTTTTTTAATGGAAGCGAGAATGACTGCTTATATTTTTCGACGTTGGCGTGGCCAAAGATCGTAGAAGAAACGTATTCCACGTCGATGCGTCGCGATAAACAAGCGCAGACGCGCAGAATCCGCGTCGATTTATTACCGACAACTACGCACCAAAACTCGCCATACAAATAGAAGTTTCCCGCGACACGTGCGCTCGCCCAGATCCCTCTTCACCCTTCGGAACCTGATTTCTTGGATCCATTTCGCGTTATAGAAGTCCAGACACCGCGTGCGATGCATCTTTATTTAACTTTATTTTCATCATCTTCGGTAGAATATATTTCACGGATTGTTCTAGGCATTTCTAAACCTTCACACTTGCTCTAATAAATTACCACCAATTAGTTCGTAGTTTATCATTTTACGTCATCGATCGATCATCCCCTAAACGAAGCGTAGATCGATCATTCCTTAATTACTTAGAGTAATACTTTCATCGAGGTTAGAAGTTTTTACATATCTAGACGAATATAAATTTGTTAATAACATTTAACTGCAAATATATTATTTATTAATTGCTGATTAATTCACAAATGCAAAATGATCTTAAATCTTATGATTAATGATATCGTTGTTTCAATTCGATATCATCGTTTTAAGCTGAATAATCCCCTAAATACTTTATTAGCTATTCCACAAACTGCAAAGTTTTTACTTTCTTTTACAATCTAAAAATTTTTTCAGATCGATCGAAAGGATCGTTTCACTGAGAAAGATATTCGACATTGAAATGTTGGATCCTCGGCGTTCGTTCTCGCGAGATGTATCTGTGCGGTTCATCAACCCCCGAGAAACCCGGGCAAATCGCACGTTGACGTCCCCTTCGCCCGCGTCCTTGCCCTCCCCCGGTCTTTTCCGCGATGACGACGCGTACAGCGTCACCGTGCGCCTCCTTAATGTCTTTGATTTTCGTTCGCGTTCCGAAAATAACGACGTGTCTTATAGATAGACGCGAGGGCGCGCGGACAGGCGAGATTCGGTGACAAAGCGGGCTTGCGCCGCGAAAATCTTCCTCTGTTCTTCCACGGGTTACATATTCCGATTTTTCTTCCAGTTTTCGGTACAAAACTTATGGATCGAAGGAAATTTTATTTGAGAAGGAAGTAGATAACCTCGGGAAATTAAGTATCCGAGGATAGCATCTTGCAAAAGAGAGAAACGTAAAAACAACATATTGCGAGTTTCGAGTTACTTCGTATGATACGATTTGTGCAATGAAACTTGTTAGAATTAAGCGTTTTGTTTAGCTATGAAATTGGCCTACAGGAGAGATACACTGCTTGAAACAACTGGAGGATCGTTTTCAGGTCTTCAGGTTCCGTTCCTTATTTCTGTACTTACTTTATTTTTAATAATTCTCCGTTTTTATTCGGCCGGCGGGTGTAATAGAACCGGTTCATACTACCTTTTGTTTCTGATGAATTCCGATTCGATTCTTGTTCCGATTGTTTTGAGCAGTGTAAATGAAAAATACAAAGAATCGTTAGCCACGATCGAACTCCCTTATTAATCGCCACCGATCGTCCCGAATTCGAGACCGATCAAACCACCGCAAAACCATGGTCCGTTTTCCCGCAGCAGAAACCCATTGGAAGATTGAAGCTTCTCCCGCTAGACATCGTCTCCCTCGAGGAAGCCAATAAATCCTCGAGAGAACGCAGACAACGAAGGAGAAACCCTTTACTTCTCTGCTTGCTCGAGCATGCTAACGAGACGCAACCAGGAAGAGACCTCCTCAAGATAGTTGGACAAAAAATCTTGCGAGAAGAACATCCACCAAATAAGTTCAAAGACAGAAAGAAATAAAGAGATTGAAATTGACCATAAGGTCGGTTCGTTGATCCCAGGTGAAAGGAGGAGGAGAAGAAAGTCGTCGTAGAGGTGGTGCAGATGAGGCCACGATCAATCTGCGACAGGGTGGCGGAGGAGTATTACGAGCCTGACGGTTGTTATTGCGAAAATCGGTGCTTCTGACAGCCGGACTGCAGGAGGGACAGACAGACGGTAGTGTGCCACAGCAGCCGCAGTGCTTGCGAATACTCGATGGTTCGTGTCGTTTGACGCTTGTTCCAAAGGCCAGCCTCGTGTTCTTCCTCGTCCCTTCGCCTTTCCTCTGACGTATTGCATCGTCGCGTAGTTTCGATTCTGCGGTTTCGTATCCTTTATCGGTGAGCTGCGATAGCACGGACGATAGCTCGAGATAAACTGTAGCGTGTTCTTTTCGATTTATGCTTGTGCCTTCCTCTTCCCCTCGCCTCTTTTCATCGGATTAGACTTCTGAATCAGAGCATAGCAATGGTAGGTTAATTTTACGAAAGTTCCGAAGTATGACCGAGATTTCTTACGATCGTTGATCGTTTTAAGAAGCCTGGAAGATAAGAATTTGAAATGAAGGATATTATCTTTATGATTCAAAATTTTACAACAAGGATTTCTTAATGGACGATTTTCAGGGTTTGTCAAAGGGCAGATTGACAAACTCGATTTTTTGTTAATTCATAGAGATGATCAATGTGATCGTGGAATGACTCATATTTCGAAAAAATTACTAAATTTATTTTCGATATGTTACTAAAATATACAGACGGAAGTATTGTCTTGTTAATGTTCAGTAAATAATGCACGTAAAACTATTTATCACGTTATTTTACGTAATGACAGACTGGTTATACATAGATCATATCTTATCTGTAAAATTTCAACTATCCCTTCTCAATCTTAAATTACATCTTCCCCTATGTTACACTCCAACAATTTTTCAACCACACGTCATTAGCGTACCACTCAATCAATATGCAAATTCCTATCGTTCAATAAGACCCTTTCTCGTGCGCAAGAATATGTCTAAAGAGTAGAAAATGAGATTGCAGGTACGCGATATTGTTCTGCCGACAAATATTCCATCGAGCAAGGTTTTCATCTCGGCGGAAAAGTCGTTGCAAATTCATCTCTCTAGAACGATATTTACATCCTCTTGAAGCGTGAATCGCGGGATTCTATACGAGAAATCGCATTTGCCTGACAAAGGCAAACGCCGTCGATCTCTCGACCAATAATTGATCTCCCTCTTTTCCCAGTTCTCCCTGTCGCCCCGTCAACCGGAAACGAAGGTTCGGCCGTGTCTTCATTCCGGAACAGTTCGAAGTGCAGATAAGGGCCAGGTTTCCTCAGGATGTCCGCGACTTCTTCCTCTCTCTTATCTTTCGTTGGAATAAGAATTCGAACAATTTGTCTACTTCAGCTTTTTCTTCGCTGCATGGTAGTTTCGTCGAATCGGGTTCTGAGTATTAAACGGATAGGATATTTAGGAAGTATTTATAAATTACGAGACTGAACTTTTGAGACCACTGTGAATCGAATCGAATTGCATGAAAGCTAGTTCAAAAATTTGCACTATCCTTGCACGATTATATGCAAATAATAAGCTTATAAACCATTTTATCCGAGAACGAGAAGACACCTTTTTTACGAGACTAATCCCTATGATCCACTCTAACTTACGGATATTCGTTTCTCAATAATTCTACAAGAAAATAAAAACAAAAAGAAAAGAAGAAAAAGAAAAATACTTAAAAAGAATACAATTGCAAATCGGACATCCACCACTATTGCTGTTACTATTCTTTAAATCCACCAAGAGTCCTAAGGAATAGAGCTTCGAATAATCGCGCGCCTAAACAGAATTTGAACGACCAATCAGCTATTTTCCCAGTGGTGTTTTCGTTCGAATTCGATTGCACGACGCTTTCGTCGTCTTTTTCGAGTGAAGCGCGCACAGAGTAAACATCGACGGTGGCTCGTGTTTCCTTTGGGCTCGAAGGGGTTTCGAGGATAACCCTCGTTCTCGACGGACGGAATTCGACCGGACAAACGCGTCGCTAATCAATTTGTGACCGTTTCTGCCTGCAGGATGAGTTCCATCCATTCATTGAGGCCCTCCTACCATTCGTAAAGTCTTTCTCGTACACGTGGTTCAACCTACAAGCTGCCAAGAGGCGTTACTACAAGAAACACGAGAAACGGATGAGTCTCGAAGAGGAACGTCAGTGCAAGGAGGAGCTCCAGGTGAGTAATTTCTTCGATATTTTTTTTCTTTCTTTCTTTTCGTAAATAGAGACGAGACGTCGAACACGATGTTAGCACACGGATAGATTTGTCAATGTCGAATTTTAGATTTCTAAATCTGCTAGCTTCGTATATTAGCAAACTGCTATAGCACTGCACACTTGATCGATGTTTTTCACTTTATAAGCATTGACATATTTTCTAAAAAAGTGCGGAAACTAGGATAAGATTTATTTCACAATATACCGTTAACAATGTGTTGTTAAGGTAGTAAATTATGCGAGAAATGTTTTATATCGTTTTGAAACGGTTCACGTGTTTACACATATATGTATACAGAATGGGCTGTGTGTTTACCTATAGGATGTTTTAGTCGAATAATTTTGTACGTTATATCTAGTATCATACTAAAGCAATAAGCTTGTACACGTAAAAATTGGTAAAGGGAAGACGCGAGAGACGAGAAATTATGGTCGCTTTAACCTGACGAGGCGTCAAATTAAGGCGTTTAATTTCGAAGCGTTTAAGTTGGCTAGTTTGAAGCGTAGGAGGAAAATTCAGGTATTAAACGTGGGAGTCGTGGATGAAAACGATACACAAAGGTGCACACGCCATAACGAATCGATATGCCAGGTCGAATCGCGATAAAAGTTCCAGCGAGGCTCTTCGTCGGCGAATGCCAGCGGACGTTTGCACGAAACCGAGCTAGTCGTCGACACGGAGGTGTGCTACGGCCTGCTAATTTCATGGTTAAGAATAAAAATAATGAGGTTTCGGCCTATTTCTGGCGCAGAAGCGTCCTCGTGACGCGCGCTATCGCTCAGCCTCAAAGCCAGTAGCTCTCAATCGTCCTGCGTCTCGTCTCGGAAACCTCTTTATTAATAGAACGATTTAGCGCGGGACCAGGGACATTAACGAGGCATAGCGTGAACCACGAAACGCTTCGTTGCTTATTTAATTTTTGGGAAGTTGTCGTTGCTAGATTTTTCTCTGCAACGTCGAATGTTCGAATATTTAAGCTTTTGCATTCTGGAATTTAACTATCTACTGGCATCGGTGAATCGCAAGTTTGGATTTGGCTATTTCGCCTTAAACGAAACGACATACAAATTCGTTGTGTTTATTTTATCGAGTTAGGGAATTGATATTCGAACGAGACTAGCGTCTTGCCTCATCGTCGGTTTACCAGTAAAATCGTGGCAAAGCCTAACAAATAATATGTTTACTCTATTCGACGCACAAGTACCTCACGAATTTCCCGATCCATCGCTTCTCAACTGAGGCTAATATTTTGTTTCGCCACTGGTTGACCAGTAAGATACCAATAAAATCCTTGGTCGCATCTACGGGAATGCCCAGATAATCCCAAAAGGTAACGTTCAGGCCGATCGACCTCGACTCTGTCGAACAAAAGTTCAATTAGGGGGGCAGAAAATAAAATAACGAACAAACAGGCAACTGAAAAAAGGAAAGCAACGCGAATAAAGAAGGAAGAGGGAGAAGGGAGGAAAAACGGAAGAGAAGTCGGTGAACCCCGGATATTGAGCGAGGTTGGCGCGTCGGCTCGGTTCGACGAGTCATTGACATTCGAATTTTCGGCCGGACCGCAATCTTTTCCCTTGGTCCTTTTTTTCTCTCCCCCGGTGGCGGCCTTCGCCACCATCCAGCCTCTCTCCCAACCCCCAACGACCGGTGCACCGCTAACATTCGGCTGGTCCTCTCTTTCTCTCGTCTATCCACCGCAATTCGTATTCTCCCTCGCGACGCCGTTCGATCAATATTTTAATTTCGCGATGCTGCGGTATTTAGCGGGACGAAAAGAACGAACGGGCCGGTGCTCGTGAAAGAAGCTATCCTATCGTAGAATGGAGGGGGGATCGATGGATCGTCGACTTCAGGGGAAATCGTCGGCCAACGACCATCTTTTTTTTTTTCCGCTAACTCCCTGTTTTACGACTGTATCGTACGATTGATTCGACGCGAATTAGAATCCGATACCCGATGACAGGTGAAACGGGGCGCAAATGGAGGGACAACGACGGTTTCAAGATTCTTTGATACGCGGAAATAAGCAGTCGGTTTTTTCGTTGTCGTGATCTCTACTTGTCTTTGTCTTTAATCTCTTACATTCGATATTTTGTATAGTTTCGAAGGATAGTTTCCTTTCTCCTTTACAAAGTCCTAAAAATTGTCAGTCAATGTATGTATTTAGGTTTGAGTATCTAGGTACTACTACGCGATTTTTTTAGTTTCGTCCTTCCTTCGAACAAGCTAATTTTCCAAGTCACGAATAGGACTTCGATGGAATGGCGATTGGCATGATACAAATTTTTCCCGGGGGTCGCTGCGTGGAAGTTTTTAAAAACGAAAGTGCCTCGGAGCCGTAGGCGCGCGCGGGTCGCGTTGAATTTTACATGAAGTACATTTAATCTGCGTCGCACGAAGCCCTGCAGGCTCGGCCGAGCCCTGTACCATTATATAGACGGGCTTTATGAAATTGTGACCGAGCGTAGAACAGGGCCCTATTCGCAGAACCCATAATCGACGATATCTGTTTGCGAGTCTGCTCGTTTCTCCTTTGCCATTTTAATTAACTTTTGTCAACGATCTTTCTTCTTCAATTCGAATTTATCGTTGGTTAGGGTTTCTAAATCTTGTTTGGCTTTCGGTTACTTTTTATCGAAACATTTTACATATATGTTTTCGAATATCTTACTTCATTCTTTGTAGTGCCACGTGACTTGGAAGTTATTCGTATACAGATTGTAGATATTTATGCAATTCTGGGATATTTGAAAGCGTTAAAGTACACAGAATGCACATAATATGCAAAAGTGTGATATCCAAAGTATAGCACTCTTCACGATATTTGGTAAATAAGATTTTCTGCTTAGGTTTCATTTGTTCACTTACGGTTATAAAAAGTTCGAATTCGCATAAATATCAACAGCCTACTCGTGTATATTTTACTATTTTATTTTATCACTGCATCGTTGTGTCGGCATCCCTCCAAGAAACATTATCTGGCGTTAGGTTCAGATTAGATTTAGGTCACATTCAAACTTTGAAAAGCAATAGCAAGTTACTACTGTTCGCTGTTGGAAAGGATGGAGGACTAAAAAGAAGATTGGGAGTTGGTTCGAACTCGCGTTTGATTCATCCATTTTCGTATCGTTTTTCCGAACGAACGAATCGATCTCGGTAATCGGGCGACAACACATTCGTCGACCTGAAATTTTCGAGCTGGTAGAAAGCCGCTCGACACACAGGCCACGTACGCAGATGCTTTCCAGAAAGAGCCGGGAAAAAAAGCGATACACATTTCATGGCGTTCGCGGATAAAAAGCGACGACGTACATGACTCGTTGACATGCGACACTCGTCCCCGCGGAAAATTGGAATGGACGTTTCCAGAGAAGAGAGACCTCCTCTCTCTCTCACCCGCCACCCCCCTCTCTCTCTCTCTCTCTCGTATACTCTTCTCTTTTCTAATCGCGATCTTTGAAAGCGGACCGATTCGAACAGGAACATGTTCCACTCTCGGACACTTTCTCTGAGTCTACATATTTCTCGCCATTTACATACATACTTTACGCCATTTGTAATCGTTGAATAAATTGGAACTTCCGAGGTTGTGTCACTAAACCTAGAGTTATTTTTCCGAATCGATTGAGGCGATCGCGAAAAAATAAAGAAACTTTTACTTCAATACGATGACTATATATCCGTTATATTTCAATCTAAGTATTGCAGCTGCCAGAGCAAAATAACTTTGGTATCTTGAGACCTTGCAGGTCTCTGTAACATTCCCTTCTCCCTTCTTTAACATTTCTGGGCAAAGTGGTTTTCGATAAAGATTGAGAATTTTCAAGTATCTGTTTATTGAGAAATTTTGACTTGAAAATTTTATACGGTTTGATGGAGAATTCATTCTTCACGGTTCATTCTTCGTATCCCACTATCACTGTTATATTTCTCGTACCATTTTCATCGATAAAGAGAATAGTTAAGAGACAATTGTCAATGTATAAATAAATTCTTTGCAACAAAATCCTTGCTATCTGGAAAAGTGCCGCTATAAGAGTATACCGTAATCATTGACAATCGTATCGTAAAAACTTCGGTAACGCGAAGGATTGAATTGGTTAAATCCGTAGTTTGAAGTTCATTTAAAGTTTGGCTGCGGTCTAATCAACAGTCTAAGTGGTGGGACATAAATAAAGAAGAGGTGCTTTGTAGTCGAGAGCGTTATCTAGATAGGAAAAGGGGGATTTGCAGTCGGTTGCCTATCTACGGCATAATTTATAGTCCAAAGCCTCGCGTAAAATAGAAAATAGCTACTTTGTAGTCCGAATTCTAGGAAAAGGGGATTTGTAGTCCGTGCTTCATCCTGTGAAACAAAAAAACGTAGTTCGCAATCTTAAAATCGATCGTATAAAGTTGAGAACCGTAATTCGTAGTCTGCTGTTTCTCATGTATGCGGGATAAGGACATTGTACAGAATTACACTTTAAACACGATGTAAAACAATTCTCCTCGTTTTGTTTCGTTGCTAAAATCTCAGCCTGTAGCCGCGCGTAAAATCATAAGAAAAATTCTTTGCCGATTCGCAGTTAGAATCGTGATCGATGTCCATTCTTTAGAAGGATGTCTTATATCGGATTGAATCGCGTGACGTAAGGCAGTTTCGCATTGTTCGAGAAAATCAAGACTTTCGAGGTCTCTGAGCGTTGCAATTAAAAGTTTGCACGCCTCAACCCCTTTATCGATACCGCATTAATCACCCGACAGTCCGCAATTTACCTGTAGTCCGTCTCTGCCTCCTTTGTAAAAAGAAAGATTCTATTAATAATCGAGACTCGGTCGGAAGAAATATCAGAGAACAGTTATTGGAATTACGAAAGCTTACCTCGTACTGTTTACGTATCCGAGTACCCCGAAACGACCGATAATCGCGGCTCGTCGATACGCGATTAACCCCTTCGGTGAAAGGTCTCGTTCGACGGCGAGTGCCCTCGAAAAAACACATCCTCTCCCCTTGATTCCCTTGGGGGCTACCTAAAAAAAAAAGAAAAAATTCGTCGACCACGAAGGACTAGCAGAGTGGACGAGGAAAGGCATAGAAGCTCGCTCTTTCTTCCTAGTCCGACGACTGGGCGATATGGTACACCCTGCTACCGAAAAACCGAGTAAAAAGGAGAAAAAGGGAGGAGAAAGAGGAAAAAAGGAATACGAATGATGGGGTGGTGGAAATTGTCAGAGAAGAAGCGTTCGAAGAGCGAAAAAAGGAAGCAAGAAAAATTCTTGGACCGTCAAGGGTAGGGGGCTGCGGAGCAGGGTCCGAGTCCGTCGTTTTCTCTTAATTTCGAGACAGGCCGCAGGACGATATCGACTACTTCAATTCTGGGGACGAGAGGAAGAGCGAGAAACTACGGGTGGCTGGGGGAGTTGGGATTGTGAGAGAGGATCCGGAGAGACGGAGACGGCTAGCCGGGAACGAGGAGACAAAACGTGGCATCGAGAGTCCGAGAAACAGAGAGACGAGGAAAAGGGAAGAGGGCGGAGGGGACGAGAGGACGAAGAGTCAGAGAGGGTGCGGGACTTCGAACGGGGTGGAAAAGATGGAAGATTCGTGGGTAGACCGGGACAGAGATATTGTAGGACGCGGAGAACGTGTACGAGTCGCGCTATCACGCGAGAACAGGGCGGCAGAGGGATGAAGAGGGGTTGGTGGGTGCAAAATGTGCGGGGGTGCAGAGAGTGCACTACCAACACCCGCAAGAAGTATCCTAGTACACGGGTACACACGAGCTTTTCGGGTAGCTGGAGAGAAAGCGGGATGGAGATAGATCGGGGGAAAACAGAGAAAGACGGAGGAAGATAGAAAGGGTTGGGATATAGGGGCATGGCCAGGATGGTTAGGGCGAGACGGAATCGGGCAAGAGAAAGAGAGATAGAGAGAGAAGGGGTGTGCAGTCGGGAGAGGGTGGAACGAGGGTAGTCGGCAGAGAGCGTAGACATGTAGCGCATACGCCGTCGCGACGGAGGCTGCGGCTACGCGGCGCCTACCAACCACCATCTATAATCTCTATGCGGATATCGATTTTCTACCCTGTATTTCCTAAATTTATGCAAACTAGCGGGCCGTCCTCTACTCTCCACTCCCATCCTCCGTCTGCCCTTCGGCCCAACCACCAACCACCCTCGTGTTCTGTGTTCTATACCTTTCCCTCTTCCTCTCTCGTTCTCTCTTTGCCTATCCTACCCACCTATGAACCCTTCCCCTTTGTTCCCGTGTCGCTACCTCTTTGTCCCTCTCTGGACGTCTCTCTCCTCTTTTCGACAGTTCTCGATATCTGGCCGTCCTTCTCGCTCTGGCAACTATCCTCTCCCAACCCCTTCTCTGGTTGGTCGTGTCGGTTAGCTCAGTGTTGTTCGGTATGTGTGTCGGCCCCATTCATCTAACGAGCTCAAGCGGGCTATCGCATCACGATGCACCTCGCACCTCCTCGTCACGAGGAGGTGTATTCCAGTTTACGTTGGGGGGCTGGGGCTCGATACACAAGCGTGCGCCGACCTCTACACCCGCGACACGGGGGTGTGAGCCTGTTTTCCGCTGCTTGTTAATGTTGGATTATGTGTTTCGGCTTTCGGGTTATTAATTATATCGACGCACCCGCGGCACCAGGGATTATCCGCTTCCTCGACCGCCTCTTCTCTTTTTCGAGCCCCTCTTTCTTTTCATGTTGATTTTGGGACGCCGGCTTGCAAGCGGTGGCGGGACAGAGAGAAGAGGGGCTTAATGAGGTCGATGCACATCGACTGCTGCCGCGAATCGATGAATAAATAAATGGCGCGATGCGGGACAGGACACGCGGAATTTTCGTGTCGTCAAGCTGATTCTCCGGCAGCTTCCTTTTACTATATTTTTTTTAGTCATTACAAATTTAAATATCATTTCTTTCTGAAAGACGGAACGATACACACGAATATAAAATATAAATGATCTTTAAAGAAAGAAATTATTATATTCGAAAGAGATTATCAATTCGAGTGACAAGTCGATCTGTCGCGGTGAGCGGATTAAACGAATTGTATTTCTCCTCTATACTAACAATCTTCGTGTCTGATTACTTACACTTACACTTACGTCGTTTATCACTTCAAGTGCTCGATTATCTCAAACAAACGCAGTCGTTTCCTTCATTTCGCGCTCTCAGCGTGTTGAAGAAAATAAAACTACATCGACCCTCTCTTCTGTGCTTGGTTTCGACCCCCTGGTGTCGGAGCTAGCGGCGTTTAATCGCGCGTGAGACTTTTTACGGGACGTAGCCTGGCCTTTCGGCTGGAGGCTGTGAAGACAAACGATCGTCGAGAAGACGAACCCTTGGCTCGAGGCGTCCTGACGGCAGGCATATCGTTGAGACGCGAAATAATCCACTTCCGCGTTTCTCTCCCCTTTCCATCCGCTCCACGGTTCGCGTTTTATTGCCGGCAAAGCATATCGCGTACGTTTGTGAGAGAGGAGGGAACCCTTTCGCGCGAATATTCTCGAAGGAACGCCGGCCTGAGACGCCGGAAACAATGGCAATAAAATTTTCGCAACGGCCTCGCCTCCCCGACTAACGTCATCCCACGTCCAATCGCTCCACGCGTTTCCAGGGTGCGGGCGGTTTTATAGCCGCGAATCTGCCCCCGTATCGTTTCACTTCCGGGTCGATGTAATCACGCGCATTGTGATCACAGGGGTCAATGGTGCTCTTTTGTATACCGAGGGGATGTTCTTTTGATGCTGGAGGATTTTCAAAATAAACATTGATTTGACAACATTCCTCGGCTTCTGGTTCGGTGTAATTCTAGATAGAGCTGTTGCATAGGCCAAGAGTTATTCTTTGGGTACTAAGGACTTTTTAAAGCTGTTGAGGTTGGTGTTTGGCGATGGAGAATGCTGGGAATAAATTTTGCTTTCACGTAGTATCTTGTTGAGAACAACGATTGTTGTGTAATTCATGGAGTACTTTCACCCGAATTGTTTAATTCTCAACTAGTATTAGCTAATGTTACTATATTTTTAATCACAAGTAAAAATATTTTTTGAACGTTTGCCCTTTTTTGAAGCAAATACAGCATTTAGTAATTTTGCGAACAAGTAAGAGATACTTAAAAGTCGACGCGCAAGCCAACAATCTGATTTGGCGAACTGACTGTCGGGTATACGGAATGGGCAGCAAATTAAGGCTCGGAGGGTGGTAAAGAACTGTGAAATTCATCGCGGCTCGATAAGTCGATTGGATTCGTTAGGCCTCCACTTTGGCCCAATTCCGACAGTTTTACTTTTAAATGAGGCGTAATCGATATCGCGTTTTCCGTGTGTCTCCTAATCGACACACCTTGATTTTCTTCGATTTTAGAATCCACTTTAACGGAATATTAGATTCGACACCACATAAGAGTGTCTTTTCCTTCCAAAAAATATTTGCTTCATACCGGAACTTACATCTAAGGTATAAATCTTTCAAATTTCTATTAACTTCTATTAACACTTCATCGTTACCTTATCAACAGTCATACTATCGTCCAAAAATGGTAATTTTACGAAAAATTATAAATTGATTAATTCCAGTCCTAGTTAACTTTTGTAAAAAATAGCAAAAACAGTTCGATCGAAAAATGGACACTCAGTTTTCATCGAAGTTTACAACGCTGCCTTACCATTACAACACAATTATCGTCCATTTATCTGTACGCGAAAGTTATTCGGTCCACGTTTCAGAATTTACAGGGCACCATTTTCGTGTTTCCTACGGTAGCTTCTTCATATTATTGCTACGGATGTCCATTAAATTAGAGTACAATCCGAGGACACCGTTGGCCATTTCCATTGTCGCGGTAACGATAAATAAAAGGGGGTGGAAAGAGGCATGAGGGAGAAAACGCGTTCTCCTCGTTCTAAATAAATCTGTCCGCGGTAGTATTCCCATTCAACGGCGTAAAGATATCCGCGAAAATAAACGAGTAGATCGAAGCAATCCCCCAAGGAGACTGACGCCGGTGTCTGAAAAACGAATGAATTATGCGACCAGAGGAATGTCGTCTCGCAGCCGTACTCAGATTATAAAAGTCGCGAGTTCGTGTTCCTCTTACGGCCTGCATATCAGTTCTTAGAATTGTCCTGGAGAAAATTATTTCATCCGAGAGCATGATTCTTCTATTTGACACCAGCTTTTTTTATGATTGAAAAGAGTTGACGTTTCTTCTTAAATCGAGGATGACCTTGTTTCATCTTCCGTTTGGCAAATACACAGCGAACCGAGAGTATTTATTTGTTAACTGTTAAATTGATCTGTTAACCCCTTTTGATTTTCGTCGTGCACGAAGATTGACTGCAATAATAATTTATCTTCTTCGTAATATCCAAAGTTACTTTACATTTCCTTCGTCGTTTCTTCTAACGCAGAATGAAGAATTTCTTGGAAACTTCTCAACAAACCTTCCAATATACTTTATCTCCGAAGATTTCCTTTAAGTTCCCCACAGTGCAATCTAATATTGTATAAAATACCTGCGTATCATCTGCAAGTTTCACCTCGAGTAACGTATCAGAAAGTAAAGCCTCGGCAAAATCAAATCAACCTATCCTCGAGACTCGTTCTCCTAAATGGCTTTTCGCAAACCGAACCGCAAACCTCGTTTGGGGGCGGTTTCCCTGTAAAGAAGAGGTCTTGCAAACAAATTAAGCGCGGCATTTCGCGGTGGTGTCTCGAGGAATCCTCGTCGTCTCGCGTAAGTTCAAAGGCCGCGCGGAATGAAGCGCCCCAGGGGTTGAACAAATGGGGAGGATGGGTTAAACTGAGGGTGGCCCGGGATGCCCGATCCTCTACGTAGTTATCATACATATAGGGTGTCCCAGATCTTTTTTTATTTTTACTTTCTTTTATCTTTTTTGGCTCCATTTTACCGTTATATTCCGCGATTGAAGATAATGAAAAATGTTATATAGAAATTGATTTCAGATAAAGAAAGAAAATAAAATTTCTATACATTTGGGCGCGCAATTCTCATCATCCATAAATATTTTCCTTTATTTTACCAAATGTGTCACGGTGATATAAGAGATGAACGAGGTTGTTAATCGATTTATGAGCGTATTCTTATACAATATTTTCTCTTATTTTTGCTCGTACCATATCCTGTCACTATTTTACACAAAAACCTGGAACACCCTAGTATGTATATACAGATTTATATATACATATATTGAGATAGAAAGAGTAGTAGGAGGGGTTGTAATATTTACAACACTCTATGCAGAGGCCGGAATTGCCTATAAAGAAATCGCGGAGTCGCTTTGTTCGCGTCATAACGTAGTAACGTAAGGGGCCAGCAGCTATACGGTCGGGAAGCATGCCAAATTAATAAATATATTCCAGTCTATCCCAGCCTCTCTCTTTTTCTCCTCTCATCTCCTCTTCCCTTCCTCTTCCCTTCCTCTTCTATGAAGCGCGTGTAGCCATTGCCATCGAGCGTTTGGAAGCGGCCCACCTATGGGCTTCCCATAAATTCTCGATCGACGCGCACCGACCAACTCTCCATCCCTCTATGCTAACCCCTTTTCCTAGCCACGGACACTCGAGCTTTTTCCCCGTCGCGCGTACATGTGCATACGACCACTCCGAGTCTCGATCCTTCGGTTTTGTAATTTATGACACGGCTTCTTCCAGTATCTCGATTTATGGAACTCGAACGAGCTTTTTTCATTCCGTTTTTATTTTCGAAATTTTGCCATTTTTTCGGATTGGAGTACAGAGGATATTCCGGTGTATCGCGAACGGCTGAGACTGCTGTTTTGAATACTAAATTTTGAGAGGGTGGTTTGTATGTTTTTATGCGGTTTACGTAGATCGTGATACGCACAATCGTGTGACTATACACGTGTCGTTAGAGTTTTTGTGCCGTCGATAGACAATCTTTGTCGATCTTTCATTTCTGTATGGTGTGATGTTGTAATTTTGTAAAACGGAATATGAGAGTTCTGAGAGGTTTTCTTGAATGAAATACCTTTTTCTTCCCCTCGGTCGCGGTAGGAAGTTTCTCGTAGCCTTAAATCTCGGCCGAGATTCTCGCGATAGAAACATCTTTCTTTTTAACTACGAGTGGATGAAGTTTAAGAGCCTGAGTGGACAATTGTCTAGAGGAGTCTTCTTCACACCTTCTTCCCTGACCAAACTACTTTCTTCGTCTTCAAAAAACCATGACGATTCGCAACAGCCTTTCACAGTATAAAGATCCAACTACTTAACTTCGTAGATGTACGAATTTCTCGAATATTTCTTTTTAGAAAAAGAGCGTAAAACGTCTGTCGCATCGTGGAACGAATCGATCATTTTGCAACATTTTCAGTTCGCCGGGAATGGACGAGCTTCCTGATGGCAAAGTGGCTCATTTGCCCGCTTAATTCCCGTGACACGCGTTACAACGCGTGTGCACAATTTTGATAGGATAAGCGCGCGTAAACATGCAGCGAACAGAGTCGCGACAGCGGCTCGAAACGAGGCCCGAGGCCGAAAAACCGAATCGATACTCGCGCACACGTGCATTCAGGGTGCCTGTCGGTGTTCTCTGCGAGAGAAATCGCTATAGATTACGCTTACCGGGAGGGTGGCCTGAATTTAACCCCGACAGTTAAGCCCTTTGAACCAGCTAGTCGAGATAGAGATATGCGTTTCCATATAGAAGACGTTGATTTAAATGGATATGATTCTTTTGCTTCGAGGAACATTCTAGTAATACTAATAATAATTGCGTTATTGACATTATTGGTATTATTTTATGTTTGCGAGGAAATAAATCGAATGAATTGTACAATTTATTGCCTTAAAAAATTTCGAATAATTTACAAAATACACTAATTTGAAATCAAGACACGTTCAGTACAGTAACATTTCGCAATTCCATGATGCATGACATTTCGGTAAGCGTAGAAGCTCTGGTGCAGATTCGGAACACGTTCCCATCGTGAATCAAAAGCGCGCGTGACCCAGTAGTTCTCGAATAATTCTACTAAATTCTGTCTTTTAAGCCATCGCCAAATCCAAAATCTTGATTTCTAAAATTCCAACCTGAAGTTCCAAAATCAAACGTTTGCGTGAAAATCCGATGATGCAGTTCAGAAGAGAATTTCAATGTCATCGAAAAGAAGAAAGCACCGGAGCCAAGTATAAGCGCGTTCGAAAGGAGAGATCGCACGAGGTAGCACGTGGCACGGGAAGTGGCGTGCACATGGCCGACCTAAACTCGCCTCGCCGGCTGCCAAAGATTCGTAAACCCGTAATTCGTATGTAGGGGGCTAGCGTTGTTGATTTGGCGTACGGCGTACGCCAACACAGTCTGGCCACGTGGTTCGACCGAACACGCGCTTTTCTTTTCGCGATCATGCGCCAACCGGCTCCAACCTGGTCGAAAAATTCATCGAACCGCTCTGTTTTCGCGATCCCTCTTTGTTCCGATGGATCTTCGATCTCCTTTATACGCGAGGGAAACGGTGTTTTGACTCTCAACGACTCTGAGAAGGTTCTACGTCTTTTCCGGAACATGGGTTATTCTGATTTGTTTGATTATCCCAATGCAGCCAGTTGCATGATTCAATTTCCATCATTTCTTATTATACGGAACTGAGTTCATTTCGATGGAACTGTGATTTTTTCGGAATTGCATTATATCCTTTGTTTTGTGTCCCTTGTATGGAACGGGCAGATGTGAGTAATTTGCGAAGAGAGATCAATGGTCATTTTTGCCGATTTATCCGTATTTCGTGAATTGTTTGAAATTTATGCACGCGAATCGAAGGTAAATCGAACAAATTCAATGTCACCGACAAGCTTCTCAAACTCACCCCCATGTTTATAGAATTCTCTATCTATATATGTGATGTAATCCGATAAAAAAGGATTAACGTGCGCAAACGGCTTTTCGAGATAAACGTGTTTAAAATTATGCACGCCGTAGAGGTCTATTACCGAGTATCATCGTTTCATCGTGTGCATGAAGGGCTTGGTGAAAACTCGAAAATTCGCTGACAGTAGAAATAGGAGATTTGTCCTTTTTGGCAGAAGCACATCGTATATCAAGAATTCTTCACCTGAAGTTGAATAAACTCCCCTTATTCGCGCAAAAAAGCCCCATAAAATACTTCATAGACCAGCTCTACCAATTACCACTTTAAAAGAGGTGGCAGATAAGGAAAGTGGCCAGCAAAAATCGGCAAATACACAGGAATCCTCTCGGTCTGTATGCCTCTAATAACAATAACTTTTACGAAGTAGCCAGGCCAGGCGAGCAAGCCTCTCGAGGCGTCCATTACGTCGCGATATAACGCGTCTCGGCCAGCCCTTGCTTTCTTTTTCTCTCCACCGTCTACCCTCAACCTCCGAGCCACCCACCCTCTGTTTCGCGGTCCAGCAGACTGCGACAATTTGCCGCATAACGATGCCTTCTTTCTTCTCGTAATTGAATCTAAATATTAAAGCTCCGTCGGCTTTGGCGCCGTCCTCCTTGATTTTTCGTTCCTTAACGCACCTCCGGCGGCGTTGGTGGCTGAAGGGGCGACGGAGGATGGCGTCTGCACCCCGACCACTGTCGAAAAGTTTCGAGACCAGCGTCCTCGTTGCCGCGGAGTATCGTTTAGAGCGATTCTCTGCCCAGTGAAATTACACCGTAACGCGTGTTAAAGGGCTTAGCTCGTTCAGAAACTTCCCCCTCTAAACGACTGTCTCTGCCTTGTTTCCAGGGCTTCGTTCGGATTATATTCCACCGCCAGGTACAATTGCCTTGCGTTAGAAAGCAGTTAGACAAAGTATTTGATGATTATTGTTGAGATAGATTCGGGAAATTAAATATGTCCGTTACTCTGTAATTATACGTTACATTCGATTTTTGCATCTGGTTTGTTTGTATTCATTGAGTAATGCAGTATGTATATATAGTTATATAGTTCTAGTTACAAATTTAGAAATCTATGATTACAAGATCATAATTATGCCAAAACGATTTGAGAAGTTTGCAGTCTGTCGTATCTAAAGATGGATACCTTACGTATCATTTGACTGCGAACTTTTACAATTTTTTCCCTGCAGTTACACATTTATTTAAAGCTATACGTATCAATTATATAAGAGACCGCATCTTGCACATACCTTGAAACTGAAAGAAAAATGAAAGCAAATGGTACAAATTAGCTAGCGAACGCTTAAATTAGCGAAATTAAAAAAGATATCTTAGAGCAGAGACGATAGAACGCATTTAGCTAGCAAGACTCCGCTAAAAGACGAACTAATAGAACCTAATCGGAAATAAAGAAACGTTCTCGCAGCATCGATCCTCCCTCCCACTCGATTACACAACTCCAATTAACCCCATCGAGGAGACAATCCCTTTCGTTCTTCTCACTCATTCCCCTCCACTCTTTCGTGTACTTGTCTCCTCTCATCCCCTGGCCGTGTTCGCGAGAATGGGAAGACGAAAACGAGCTGACCGTCGGCCGTTAGGCTAAAAATGCAGCCTCCGCTTTATTTCCCGCGCTTGAAAATAGCCTGTGAGCCTCCGCGGCCGTAGTTGCTGCGGCAGCGGTGGTGGGGGCCTGTCGTGGCGGCGGCAGTGGGGGCACGGCAGGACGAGTGGTGGAGGCACGACAGCGAGGGCACCCAGGCATTTTCGAAGTGGGGGTCAGCCCCTACCACGATTCTCTGGGGGCGGCGGCGCCGAGGGAGGGCCGCGCTCACCGTCGACACACTCACACATGGGAATGCATTAACGGTGGATGATGCACATGGGGGTTTTATATAGGGTGATGCCGGTGTAACGCTGTTAGTGTTTGTTATCGCAAGTGGTTCTTGACTTTTCGAAATGGATATGTGGTCGAATGGATGATTTTAGGATTGGATAGAGGGAACACCCGATCCATAATTTTGAAAACTTTTTAGGCACTTCCCAGGGTTGCTCTTCCATTCGTTTTTGGATTGTTAAGGTAAAGGAGATTTTGCGGCGGATAAAGGTTGTTACAGAGGAACAGGGTAAAGCATTATGTATTACACGGAGGATATAAGGAGATGGTTTTAGCAAACTTCTGTCGCGAACTTCCTACTCCGGTTCCTCGGTTCGCCTTATTTCCCGGATTCAACTTTGGCTGCCTTCTCAGCTTACTTTGCGAGTAGATGCAGTGTTTGGATGAATTGCGCGGATGGTAATTAGATGAATGGGGATTATGAAAGCGATTGTTAAAATGCGATAGAGTTCGTAATATTATCAGAAACTCCTAGATTACTGGTTTAATTTTGAATCGGATAGAGTAGAAAACTTGTTAATTGAAAATAAAGGGGGAATCTTCTTTTTTATAGGAAAGATGCCCGTTAGGAATAGCTTTGAAGAAAAGTGTTTATCGTTGGTTCATTGAAAGTCGATTAATCTCAGGTCACCCGGTATGCAGGAACGTGCGTACGTTTGCTAAATTCATTCGCGAGAAGTACGACCGTAATACGTAATTTCGGTGTGCGCGAATTCGAGGATGCGCTTACTGCAGCGGGCACACGTACGAGCTCTCGTAATTATGTACGTGGAATTTTAAAAGAACGTACCGGCAATGAAATTAAGAAACACTGCTCTGAAAAAGAAGAGAGAGAGAGAGAGAGAGAGAGAGAGAGAGGGAGGGAGAAATAAAAAGAACGACGAAATTGCAGAATGATGTTCAGCTTCGTGAAACGTCGGTTTCACGTTTCGTCTACGTTTAGATTGCACAGAAGAGTCTTTGACGAATCACCAATTGAATTGCTCTGACGAATCATTTATTCCGAGCCACCAAACGTGTCGATTTTCATAGCAACTCGTCGATACATTTAGTATCCACCTTTCTACTTTGAGTTAATTTTTGACACTTTATTTATTTGTACTCATAAGAGGGAATTGCAAACGTTAAAGTCATTTATGTTTGTATGAAGTCTGTATTATGTTCCCTTGCCACTGAACTATAGCGCTATCTTTTTAGAAATTCGAGAAAAATTTGCTCGAGAGAACGCGAGGTTAATCAGTTTCACTTTTAAAAGTCTCTCGATTGGCAATCAATTCTTTTAAACTGCGAATCTACTAAAAGCTTCTCGGAAAGCCACCTTTTTCGTCGTAAGATGAAAATCGTTTTCTGTTAAGATGATTCTCTTCCAAAGCTAAACAATTCGATCGCGATACTATGTGTAGTGAGATCAAAGCGAATCCCATTTTCACGAGTTGCTGTCGTGATTACGTCGGGCAAAAGGCGAGGCATAACACACGCGTGGGCTTCTTTCGCGTCCGCGGCAGGTATGCGCCGTGTCACACCGTGTCATATATTCGCGCTGCTTGAACCGTGCCACGAAAGCTCGCGGCAAATCCAAAATAAATCGCCGGCAGCTGTTGCGTCCGTATCTTGCTGTTCCTCTAGATACCAGGCGTACATTTTCCAGCAGCCCTGCGTTTTTCTTAATAAAACGTTCAAAGATTTAGTCTCGAAATTATCTTTCTAAACCGTCCCGTGAAAGTGTCCCGTCATTCTTGAAAAATTACCACGAAAAATATACTCGCTGCTTGGTAAACTGTAAAAGTTATCGCCTCAATAATTTATAATTTAACAAATATCGTACTTCGCCAAGGCAAGCAAAAGCGTCGGGGATAATTGAAAGATTTTCTTTTAAAATTCTCACAGTACGATCTTGGACCCTCGTAATCGATCGCATCTTATAAAAGCTAAATCGTCTCGAAATCATCAGTCAATCAGTGATTAATAATACTCATCGTATCGTGAAAGTAACTATTTGACGACAATCGACACGGTGACAGAGGAAAAAATTGCGAGGAAGGACGAAACTGTGAAACGAAAGGAAATCGCGCGTTGGTCCGGAAAACGCGGCAACCTGTTTCCGCTTTGTTCCTCCGATCTTTCGTGAGGGCCTGGTCGCGTGGGGGCGGATGGAAGAACTCGCAACGAGACGTAAAACGGAAATAGAAACGGCTGAGAGCATCGATGCTCTTCCGCGTTCCAACAATCGCGTGGACCAACTTCTTCTACTTCTGTTCTTTCTCCACCTCCTCGTAGAAAACTCGCGTTCTTTCGTTTCCTCTTTCCTTCACTCGGACGGGCTTTGTTTCTCGTTGATATTGCGATTGAAGCTCCCTTACATCCTCGGGATTACCTCTGGCTGACTGGCCCCCTTTTTAAGCCACTCTGCACGCCACTTCCGTTTCGATGTCGTCCTCGCATTCCCTGGATATTTGTGCCCGAAATAGCTGCCGCTTTTGTGAATCCTCGGATCTCTTCCTTTCTTCCTTCTCCCCTCCCCTCTTCTCTTCTCTTTCTATAGATATATCTTACAAGGCTGTTATTGTTACGTCGGAGAAACTCCTGGAAAAATCTGACTTGCGCACGATTTTCTTTCTTTCGTGGAACCAGAAGCTGTGAACACCTTTTAGGCACGATTTTTATCGATTCGAGCGGTAGATGAACATCGATGGATTTATGATTTGCATTTAGGACATATTTTGTTGATTATCGAATCTGAGTCACATTTGCGACTAACTTATGAATTTCGTTAGCCATTCATTACGTGCTAATTTAAGTGCAGATAACGAATGAAATAAAAATTCTTCAGTCAACAAATTATCTGCCGTTGCATAGCTCAGTCGACGAATTTTCTAGCTTTCGGTCCACGGAAACGAAGGGTTTCCCAAAAAGAGGGGCAAATCCCGAAAGAATGGGTTTAGAACGAGTTGTCTCGAATTATCCTGCGACGCTTCTTCAATTTCAAAGAGGGAGAATTCGAAGACGGTCGTCCCGTTTGGAATAATCATGCGAAACGCGACGAACCGTCAGAATTGGAGGCAGTCCTTCTCTTCACGGTATTTACGTTCAATTTCACTGAGTCTAATGTAACGAGGGCTCGTTCGCTCTCGAAGTGAGACGAATTCGATTGCTCCGGCCGAAGCTGGATAGGGCCGGCCGGATCGAACGAGCCGTACGTGAATGTGCTACAGAGAGAAGAGCATAAAAATGAACCGCCTCTCCGAGATTTATTTACGCGGAGAAACTTACGACTTTTATTCAATACCTGACTCGTCGAGCCCGAAGAATTCCACGGCGATCGCGATCGACGCGGTAATGCATCGGAGAGATTGCTTCTTACGTATCCCAGAAGATCATATCAACACGTTGCTTAAGTAGATTAGAGTCGTTCGCAGCAACGAATATTTGAGGTAGAACTCTTCTCGGCGTAATATTTCTTGAACTTGAACGTTGAAAAGATTTTTCTGTTTGTCTGAGAGGCTCATTTATTTCCTGTTAAACTCGATCGAAATACTCTCGACTCTGTTTCGAACCAATTTTCAAACAATCGTGGTAGAAACGGATTGTCGAGCACGTATCGACCGACGCTGGTCAAGAACGGCTGGAATAGCATCGCGAGAAATCGGTGGCGTGAACGAGGTAAACTGCCGCGCCTAGGTGTACATACGCATGTCACGATATACGTGGCCGGTGCGTTCGCAGCCCTCCTTCACACTCGGCATACTTGATCGGGTTTATGCAGGATGCACCGTAACCGCAGCCCAGGTCTCTCCCACAGTTGAGCCGGCCTGCGTGTCCGCGTGACATTTCTGTGCGCGAGACTCTCCGGGACGTGCCTGAAATTTTCTCGTGCGCGAAAAACGCGCTCGCGCGACTACTCGCACTACCGCCTAGACTGTATTAAGGACGCAACGAGCTGGAAAATGTTCGTCGTTCGTAAACGACCGACGTGTTTCTAACGTATATGTAGATCGGCCTCCGATCAGCGTTTGGATTAACGGTGCTCTTATCGATGGGCTTGATTTCGAATTGACAGGCTGACTGCAACGCGAATTTTATATATTTTACCTTGGGAACCGGAATAGATTCAAAATACACTACGTTATAACATTTAATTTTTCCAAAATATATATCGTATTTGCTTACTCTTTTCTAACGATGTTATCTAAATCATTCACAAGCGCTGATCCATTTAGACCATAAAGTTTATCTCAAGTTGTTCATTTTAAAAAGATTATTAAAACGTAGGGCAGATGAATATGAGTGTACATATATATATATATAAATTATATTTTTATGTTATACCAATTTTCGGATAAATTCTCATTATAGTTTCCAGATATTACAGAAAATAAATTTTAAGAAACTTGCAATCTATCCAATCCCAAAATTCATCGTTTACCTTTAGAAAACCCGTGCTTTCACACGATACCTCGAGCCAAGAAACATCCTTGGAACAAAATCGCGTAATCATTCCGTATAAAGTCTATCTCCCAGCAAAATCTCGGTTTCATTGGAAATGTCTGGAGGAAAATCTCGTAGGTCGAGGTTTTACCAAGAATCGTCGATGGCCTTTGAGGCACTTGGACGAGGCGGCGCGCGCGTTAGGACGCGCAGCAACGCGGCAGCGGTTTTCTTGTTCCTCGCAAAAGTATCGGAGCTCGCACGTGCGTGGCAGAAAGGGGCTAGGCGGGATAGATCGACGTCGTCGTCGCGTCGATGCATTCCGCGTGCTTTCGACGCATTTCTCAGGGACCTTATGCACCCGCGCGCATTTGCTATTCCACCGGGGGCCGTGGCCGTGAGGTGAATAACAGAAGCGGAGCCGAGGCAGGTCGACGAGCGTGCCCGCCTGCGAGTCGAACGCGACGCGACCAACTTTGTTCGGAGATTTCCACGGTGACTGAAAAACGAGCCTGCCCTAGGCGTAAGCGCTGCCTGGAATTTTATCCGATATACGCGAACAGAGAGAGTCTTCGCCTTCTGAGAGAACATTGCGCGGAATTTTAGTTTGTTTTCAAATGAAAACAGTCGGATGAAAAGGAATTTTGACTCCGCGATTCTCGATATTATGATAATCAGCAGTCGTTGTCTTTGGAAATTTTCTGGGAAATATTATAACGTGTGATCGTTGATATTTCGAAATGTTCTAATAGACGATTTGTAAGCGTTCAATATGGCTACGTAGGGATTTGTCGTCTTTTTATGTTATCTTTTTATTTCATTTAAAAAAGATTGCCATACTTTAATACGACGATGATAGTAAGTTCTTGAATGGAATTGAAGAGCAACTTTGTTTCTACGCGTTGACGAACAGAAATTAAATGATGTAGGAGTCTGGATTGGGTTTAGGGGATGCCCTTCGATGTTGGAATTTGTGTAGAAACTTCGAAGGTTCGCTTTGTCAAAAGGCATGCGATGACCAGAGTATGTGAAGTTTAGAATAAAAAATTACAGAAAAGATTGCCACTGTTTCAAGTCCTTGCTTTAGGATAATTTATAGCTACGCACTTAAGTTACCGTTACCTATTCACTACTGTTGCACCGTTTCAAATGCAAAATATGCACAGATTATACATAATTCGTAGTTAGTAATTCTTTGTCTACCGAATTGAAACTGCAGTCCAAACCAAGCTTCACTATAAATTCGTCGAATAGAAAGAGTTTGAAAGAGTAGTCATGTTAGGAATTTGAAGAATATCGGTCCGATATTATTCTAAAAGTGTTGAATTGCGAAAGATCGTGACGCACGGCGATGAAGTCCCTTCCATCGAAAGATGCTAAATTAAAATTGCGAAGGACGAGGACAGAGAGGGTCGCGTGGAACTCGAGGAAGGTCAAGATATCAGAAGGGTGGAGGAGAAGGGGACACATGGAAACGTGCTCCCGCATATCGTTCCGAAGAATAGTTTGAGGTCAGCGTTGCTTTGGTCCCGAGCCATCGGACGGAGTTTGTAAACTGGCGGAACTTTCCAGATCAACAGCTGCCTCGACTTACCGATATACACGAGGAACTCCTTTCGAATATGGTTTCTGTAACCAGTTTACGACGATGCGTGCTATACTAGAAAGTCGTTTCTTTTTACGCTTTGAACATAAAAGACAGACAGAGAGTTTACCAGGAGTCCGAATGCCAGTTGACTCTCGGACAGTTATCTTTGTTCTCCTTTATGAAAGATGGGAGCGGAAGTGGGACTGTCTGTCTGCCATGTCCTTTCTATTTTCCTTGCTAACTTACTACGGTCGATGTAAAGTTGATAGAAAATTAGTAAACTGGAAACTGGCTAATATAACAATATATATGCAAATTTATGGAAATGCAAACCTAATTTTTGTATTTAGGAACTAAAGTTGTAAATTTTGAGGAATTTATGTCTCTGAAAGATAGAAAGTTAGAAATTTTATAATATAAATGTTTTAACAGAAGCAAGTTGAACGATGTATTCGAACGGAAACAAATTTTTATGAATTACAGAACGAGAAGCTGGAAGTAAAACAGAAATGGGCCTCGCGGCTTTTAGGCAAGTTACGAAAGGATATCACGCAGGAGTACAGGGAAGACTTCGTACTGAGTATCACGGGGAAAAGGCCAGCAATGTGTGTCCTGAGTAATCCTGACCAGAAGGGTAAAATGCGTCGTATCGACTGCCTGCGTCAAGCCGATAAGGTACGTCTGACTATTCCCTTCCCAATCTACTTACTTCTGCTTAAGTTCCGTATGCTATCGAAACTCTTTCGATGAGCATAAAGCAAAGCGACGCTTAATCTACAAAATTAACTAATCATTTATTCATTACACTTTGTATTCGATAATATATTTAATTTACAATTATATTTTTAAATACTCGGTAGTACCATATTTTACTCAAAATTCAATACTTCAATTTTCTAATGAAAAAGTAGTTGAAATTGTCGAATTTCAACGAGTTTGATTTCGCATGAAATCGTAAAAGGAGCATGAAAACCACCGTGGATCGGAGAAAATCGAATATGGTCCCTGGTGAAGTTCCTGCATTCAGCTACAGTCGATAACCCTTGGTCGTCGTCGTTATGTCGCAGGTATGGAGGTTGGACCTAGTAATGGTGATCCTCTTCAAGGCAATTCCGTTGGAGTCGACGGACGGGGAACGGCTGGAGAAGACTGCGGAATGTGCTCAGCCGGGCCTCTGCGTCAACCCCTATCACATCAACGTCTCCGTCCGGGAACTCGATCTCTACCTCGCCAATTTTATCACCAGCCACGGTAAGGGTTCGCCGCTATACTCATTCGATTAAGGCGAGACTCTCAACCCCATGAGAGTTTCAAACAGGGAAATCTATTTTCTAGAAATATATCTAGTTCGGTTCTCTCTCGTTCGAATCATCGATAGAGTCGTTTCTTTTCTTACCTTTGAGTAGCTGATTAATCGAATCGATCGGCAGTTTTAGAGACGAACGAATCGCGTCTTATCGTATGTTAGTTATTTGTAACAAATAATCGCAGCTGCTTAACCATCGCAAACAATCTACCCAAAAAATAATCAGCTCTACTGCTATTAGCAGTTGCTATTATATTGGTACAAAGAGCTATTAGCTCGTATTTGTTCGATGAGGGGTGCGTTCTTTATTTAGAATACATAGATTATTTCATCGGAAAGCGATGTAATATTGCACCCAAGAAACACGTTAGGTGCTTGAAACGTATGGAACAGTGTAACTTAAAACCCGTTTCTGCCCCCAAACTAAATGTGTTTTAGATCCTTGATCGAACACCAAACACCAAACCCTCTCCCAAACCATCAATAGTTATTGCCATTCTTGATTCCACCACGAAGTATTGGCTCGACGTGTCGGTTCTCGTTGATCTCATAGAGCAGAACCTAGAGGAAGAGAGGGGCAGGGGAGGGAGAGACAGAGAAGCGGGTGGTGGTCTGAATCGAGCGTGGCGCGTTCATTCACTCGCACATCCGTCCATTCAAAGTGTCCACTCGACTCTCGGCTTCGATTCAAAGTTTCTTGGAACGCTCTGCCAATTTCAACGGCCCCCATACAAGCAGCGACGGGGCTCTGGTTGTTTTCATGGCGCGGGCCTGGGTATCGCGCGCGAGTCCATTCTTCGCTGGCTTGTTTTCCAACCGGTGTCAAGGTGGACAAAGACTCGTAGGAAGAGTACCGGTGATCTATAACGATCTGATTGGCAGACTTTCGCGACCACTCCAAGGATCGTTCTTCAAGAATAGTCGATCTTGTCCAACGTCCAAGGCATCCGGTCGTTTCGCGTTCCATGATCCGATGAATTTAACCCGATACCCTCTGGCCACCTCGACGCCTTACATCATGGATTCTAGAACGGATTCTACGATGAATAGTATAGAAGTGATTGGTTGTAGAGATAGGAGAAACAGCTCATCGATGGTAGATGCTTGAAAGATTTTCAAGGTTTCCAAACGGGGATCTAGAGCGTTAGGGTGAGAGGATATTAGGGATGTTTGAGGTTACGCACGTAGTTTAGAAGGTGTGGTTCTCGAATCCTTGGAATGATTGAATACTTCAAGGTGAATATTTAATATATAAAATTCATATCACTTGCAAAATTCATAATTTCCTACTTCCGAAGAGTATCTCGTATCTCTAAATCTTGCAATTGGAAAACCTTTCAATCCCGTGAACTTCTCCCAGAAGAAGCCAGTCCTCTTCAACCCCTCTCTTTGAATCGCAAGATTTTCAAAATTTCTGGAAACCAAAATTTTCCTAGTTTCGTTATCGAACCAAGCGACAAACCAAGAGGGTCTGATCCCAAAACAAAGTAAGCAAGACAGCAGCGGTTACACGTGGCCCGTTGATCGACGTGCTTCGATCGATGGCAGCTGGCAGGAGGGCCGAGACTGGCGCCCGTCCGCGCTTCTTCTTTCATTCGGTTTCATCGAACTCACTGACTCAGTCGGGAAACACGTAATTTCCGTACGTACGCGCGCGTCCTGGCAGAGCCCAGTTCTCGCCCCGTGACTCGCACACGCTCCGTGTGTTGGCTCCTCGCATCTCTTTCTCTCTTCTTCTTTTTCGCCAGGCTATGAACCCGTGTGGCTCACACACGCCTTGGCAGCCGGCTTTCTAATGTTTACAGCCGCGGTTGACGCAAAAATTGGCCAGGCCTACCGCACACCACCTACGAGAAAGAGAAAAAAACGCTCAGCTGCCAAGACATGGGGTAGGTTAGGCGCTTTCCAGACCGTTCGTCGCCATCTCTGATCGTTTCCTTCTCGTTTCATACTCTGCTGATCGTTTAACCCAGATATACCAGAATCTTTCACCTACTACTTTTTGAATTGTACGTATTAATTAAGTTTACCCAGTTTTTGAAAGATTCCAGAGTGACCTATTCATCATCTTCCCCAGGCTGGTTGATCATTTAATTTCTCTGCTAATTGATATCAATATCTGATTGAATTGAAGAGAATGATATCAGAAAATATATATCGATAGAAGGAAATTTTCATTTACATATAGAGAGAAGATGATACTGTTTGAAAAAACTATAATATAGGACTGTCGATTCTGGGTCGCTAGTTTTATAAATGTCGCTAATTTCTATTTATATCGTGGAACTGTAGTACTCTACGATATATTCACTAAAATGTATCTAAATCATTTACAAATATAAAATTTTTTCTAAATGTCCATGAAACTGCGATAAATACTATGTATTTATATGTCAAAGGAAATTATCATAAAAATCTTAGAATAAGAATATTAAATGCGTGCTTTAAAAAATTGAATAGAAATCTATTCGGTGTATTTTCTAGCATTCGGTCGTCGAGGTAGAAACTAGTAGTTGTCGTGGTCTAATTAGTATCCGAATCTGTTCTCTTTACTATCTTGTAGTTCCATCTCTTCCTTTCACATTTTTTTAATTGTTAGCTGGTCGTTTAATTCCTTTCGCCTAAGAAGTTTGCTAGACCCGCTTGTTCAAGGCAGATCAGGTTAATCGCTGTTATTTATTCGCATCGAAACTACAAGCACAAAACCCTTTTCGAACTTCGCGACCCAATTAATAGTGAAGACTGTCTCGAGCCATGCGAAGATTCGTTCGTTTCGGTTCGCTGCATTTCAGAGTTTCCCAACTTCCTTGAATTCGCCCAAAAAGATTTCGTAGCTCGTTTTTTTATTCTCCGCGTCCTACTTTCAAAACTTCAAGGTCTCGATTAAACTGAAAAAATTCATGCCCTTGTTTCTCATAAATCTTTGTGTCTTGAATTAAAAGGCGTATGTACAGAAGTGTCGAAGAATGCCAGTCGACGGTGCACAGACGACGAACGATCAACATCATAAAAATTCCTGGCCCTCTGTAAATATACACGGCATCACAATAATATAAACTTACTGGCTGGCAAGGCGCGGCGTGGATAGCGAAGGCTCCGCTACTTCGGACCCTTTCGGATTATCCGCCGTGTCGACGTATGCTAAAAGTAGACACTTGCTGCGTTCGTTTCGACTGACCTAATAGACAGTATTATTACAGAAGGGAAGTACATAGCCCGAAACGAGAAGGACCAGGGACGCCTAATATTTCAATTCCACTCGCGTATCTTCGTTGTCATCGCCGTTCGAATGACGGAACCTTTTTCTTTCAAACGAAGGAAAAACGACGGTTAAATGGTTGTTGAGCTTATGGTGGATTATCGATGATAGACATGGTAGTTAATTGGTTACGTTGGCAGAAAATAGTTTGTAAAGTTGATAAGAGAATCTTCGCTGGTTTCAGGGTACCAAAAGTGGGGAAAGAAGAGTTTTCAATTAGGTCGATCTTGATTAGCCCGAAGAAAGATATCTTTAGAATAGTCTTCATACTTTATCTGTAGGAAGTTAGATAAAAGAGGTAACTGGAGTCGTCCTCATCTTAAACAATCGTTTCCACTTTCGTGTTTCGTTTGAAAAAGGAAATTCGAAGATCCTGTTTAATCCATTAATCTACATTGAAATCCGCGAATCGAGACTACGGTTAAACAGCAATGCGGGTACTTGTTTCTTTTAAACTTTCGATCGATCCTTCTGTTAAAGACGAACTAAGAAGAGAGAGAGAAAGAAAAGAAATGAAATTTAACCTGAAGAAGGGAAAGAGGGGGTTGATCGTCGGTGAGACGCTCTGCGTATTAGCCCTAAGAGCTAAATATCGCCCGGCCGGTTGCGTAAGTATCATCGTCTCTTATGAAAGTGTTAGAGAGAGGACAGGTGCCTCGACGCGTGTCGTTCTCGGACACGTCGCATTTTCGCGATGCCTCTGCGGCAGACGAGGTCCGTTTTAGACGGGCCGCATCGAAAAGTCGGCAGGAAAAGCCAGGCCGTAAGACTTTGATAATCCGGCAACAGCCGGAATAGACCGGGTGCCTTTCCACCGAGTTTTCAATACGTCCACCAACCATATCTCGCCACGTGGATCCATTATTAATTCTGCTCGCTCTTTAGACAGGTTTTCCATGATAATATAGTCATCTATATTTTCTTCGTTTTCCAAATTTTTTGTAACGGTCCTTAGACGTTATGTTTTATCTCTTGAATCGCAGGTATGAGGCAATTTAAGGATCTTTAGAGTAATATTTTAATATCTGGTCAAACAGCACACCGAAATTACAATAAAAGCTTCATATTTGGAATATCTGCCTCGTGAAAGTAGACAAACCATTTCCAAAATTTCTTTCAAGAATCTTGCTTTCTTATAATATTGAATTCTACAGTAGATTAGTGGCATATCTCGAACAGAAGAAAATGCCACTCTCTGCATCTTAACTCGGCATAATTTCATTTCCGATTTCAACGGGCCAAACCGCTGCTTTCCAAATTTATTTCCTTTAACCACTCGCGCCACTTTCATCGTATTATTTCTGCAAACAATGAGAACAGCCCCCGCGTTAAGAAATAAACGGAGTACAAAATAAACCTGGTGAGTCGAGCGAACTTTTTGTCCACTTCCGAGGGAAACGCGTGCGAGTACGCGTACTCTTGCATGCGCTCGCGCGTCTCACGCTCACCCTTAAGTTACAGTCGGTGCGCCGTGCACGCGAGCATGTGACCATGCGTGCCGATGTGTGCTCGCTCTATAAATAAATAAGCGACGGACATCTTGTAGCGAGTTCTCTCTCTTTCTTTCTATCTGTCGAATACCGTGCTCGCTTATGCGCTTGATTTTCGTTCGTACCTCTACGAATACCTGAAACGAGATATTCACGCACTCGTAATTAGTTCCATCGATCTTTTAATATTGATCTTCTATTCCCTTATTCTGACAAGAATAACGTATATGAAACATGCGCTAAGAAAATTCAAAAACGAAAGATCTTCCGTGAGAGTTGTAGTCCGTTTGATAAGACGAAATAGAAGTTGTAGTCTGTTTGAGAAAATATTTTGGATCACGGAAGGGTGATTTTATCGAAAAGAGGGAGAATGAAATTAGATATTTCAGTAGGGAGAACATTTGTTGTAGATGGTTGAGTATTATGACGTCAGAAACAAATTTTGTCTATTTTTAATAATTCTTGGAAAGGTGGGTTAGATAGCTCATCCTCTATAGTATGGATGGTCAAGGTGGGGATTGTAGTTATTCATGCGCACGATTATAATTAATGCTGATTTATAGTCGCGAATACATCGATATACAAATTCTTAGGACCGTAAATTGAATAAAAAACGAGGAACTATTTGTCTTGACTATCGAATGAATTACTCTGCCAAAGATTAAACCTCAGGAAGATTATGTTACGACGATTTATTCGTTCTTCTTTACTATCTGGTGCACAGTTTTCGAGAAGATTCTCAGAAAAGACTGTAAAATGGCCGTCCTTGAGGCGTTCCCGTACCGTCGCCGCGAAATTCGCTCGCGCACTCATGGATCACATGGTGTCAACAGATCCGTTCTCTATTATTGTTCCAAGAGCGAGCGTATCTATCGGTGTCTGCTAAAATTTCTGCGTCGCACACACGCACCTGTCGGGCGGTCCACTGGCCGACTAATTTTGCTGTTAGTTCTCTAGAGCCTAGAGGATCCTCTCCGTTCGCCACGGTGTGTCGCAATCGATTCTCGGGAAAACGATCTCGTTGCCCCATTAATGTGCATCCTGAACCAACCGGCTCAAAGATCAGACGTAAAATTAAATCGGCTCGAAACTCGGCTGATTATCCGTAATGAAAAATTCGAAATTTACTCGATCGTGATATCATCTTTCTATCAAATACAAGTTCTAAAGTTTGAAATTATGAAGTCGCGAAAAACATGACGATAGAAGATGGAGAAGCTTTCTTCGATTTGGAGGAAGATATAGAATTTTGCTGTTGAACTAAACGAAAATAGACGCGCATTAAAATCACACGTCTTCTTGTCAGTCGTTTCACCAGATAAATTCTGCGAGCAATGAAAACAACACGATCCGATACTTAGTCGGTCCAATATGTTCCCGTCCAACCTTGAATGCTTACGTTAATTCTGCTTCGCCATCGGTTTTCAATTTTCTTCGTCGTTTGACAATTGACGTTCGATTTAAATTTAAACGGCATTCGAACGAATTCTACGATCAAAAATGGAGATCGCTTATCGCGGCGCAGTGTACACCGATATAAGGTTGAGACGCAATTAAAAATAACCTGAGAGTGAACGTATGTTTGTTAACGTCTATTTATAAACGGTCGTTCGTCGGTTTTTCAGCGTTGTCGAGCTGGTTGATCGAGGATGTCGCGACGATTGTGAAACGTTTTTCCGAATTTCCATCCGCGCAGAAGGAATCCATCCTTTCCTCTTCTCTCTCCTTCTCTTTTCCTTACCACGACACTTACACAGACGCACGTATGCATACAGATACAAATACTCTTTCTATCTGTCTCTGTCTCTTTCAAGAAGTCGAACACACGTTCCGGGCTCTCGTGTATTTCGGTGATATGTTGCGTAATGAGATTTGCGTAAGGTACCGCGATATAAAACACCGTGTGACAGTAAAGGTGAGATGGGATGCGTCGAGGATACCGTCCTCCCAAATCCGTGTCTGGGGAATCCCAAGTTGGTCGATTCGTCTCGCTGAAATAGCTTTACAATGGCGAAATTCTGAAAGGGGCTGATTTTAGCGAAAGAAGAAAGAAAAAGGAGGAGGATAAGATAAAAATGTGAATGTTTTCGCGGACGGAAGAGAAATAGAGATCGTAAAATTCGAAGGTAGATTTTGATAGTTCGCTTGACGAAATGAAGGCAAACATGACAATTTGGACAATTTTTCATTAAGAATCTCTTTAAAGCCGAACGAAGAAAGATTTGATCGAACATGAATGCACATTAAGAACTGCATAATAAAGTACCCATAGAAATCTGCGGGATCTCGAGAAGATTTGATAATTAATAAAACTAACTTGCAAATCCTCTTCGATTGTTACAGAGGTCCTAAATGGCATCTGCAACGCGAGCAAGGAGGAAGAGAGGCGGCGAAAAGGTAAACGAATAAATTTTCCTACAATCCTATGCCAACAACCTTTTTCACTTGGTATTCCGCGAGTTCTCATGCGTCGTCAGTTGTTCAAAATTGCACGAACGAGTAACGTCTTATGGTCGGCTGGGTTCTGTTCCCAGGTGCAGGCTACCACGAACTATATAACGGTGTTGTCTGCAATGACACGATCCTAGCGACAGGTGTCTTCAGCTCCAAGGAGCTCTGGATGCTTTCAAAAGGTACGACGTACGATCCTCTCTTCATCATCTATTGCATGGACTCTCTATTCGCTGATCTCTGGGATATCGAAAGTCTCCAATCTGTTTAATACGAAAGAAAGGAAAAAGACGATAAGAACGTTTAAAAGAAAATTCTATTTAGCTTAAAACAATCTTATGGATGCTTTCGAAAGGTAATCAACGAGTCGATATCTAGGAAACCTTTTGAAAGCATCCTTTCGATGATGAAGTAGGAAGGAACTCGCTCCACGATAACGTCCAATATTCACGAAGCTGATTTTCGTGATCGAGCACGTTGTTGGTCGTTCTATCGATGCTGATTTATTAACGTTAGAAACGTTATTCTTAGCCGTGGAACGCGATTCCACTCGACGGTTATCCTTTCGGCATACCTGAGACCACTTCACTCCTCTTTCGCTATCAAGGACCTGATGAACGATTGGCACGTGTTGCATGTGCATCGTGGTGAACGCTCACAGTGCTCTGTTAGTGTAACTCGATCAGGAAGGGATTGTATTCGTTGCGAACGCCACTTGTTAGGCAGTTCGATACCACCCTCTGTAATCAAGTTCAGAGAATTTGTAAAATTAAATATAGAATCTAATCCCTTGTCTTTCTCGTAAGAATCGTACTATTCACTCAGCGGAGGATGTTGAAGCTAGTTTCGTATTCTTTTGCAAAGAATAGCGAAAAGTGAGATAGACAAATAGGTCATAATTTGGTAGGTCAAGGTTGTCAACGGTCCTCCGAGCGCGTCCCATCGATAGAACAGACGAAACCGAGTGTTATTGCCCGACATTGTCTGCCAATTTCCGTCACGAACATATACAAAAGCCACTGTGCTGCCAGTCTCCCGACTGCTTCTCTATTAGTCACCGATAACCGCACAGCCAAATTTCTCTCGATGCCTGGACCGTCGCAAAAATTCGTCAAATTCCACACGATAAAAGTTGAAATTCAACGTGAAATTCCAAAGAGCTAACTGAACAAGTCTTAAAGTTGCTTGTATCTTTTATATTCCTTCAAACTTCTTCAAACACTCTCCGACTCTACATTACACTCTATCAAAATTCTTGCTTTCCGATTCCATGCAATATCGAGGATTTACCCTAAAAGACAAGGGGAAGTCGTCAGTTCATAATTGAAGCGATCAAATCGACCGGTGGATCATTCGAGTCCATTTTCATCGGATCCTCGCCGAAGGGAGCAGCGTGACACGCATGCACCGCCACTAAATGGAATAATAGGGCAGGGGAGCGCATATTGAGAAGCGGCGCGAGTCTCGAAACGCCTCGACGTATGCATCTGCACTCTTCCACCCTCCTCCTCCTTTTGCCACTCTCTCTCTCTCTCTCTCTCTCTCTCTTCCCTTCCCCACACCGCTCCTCGCGTCACCGTGGCAGGAGATTAGTATGCAACCCGGTGTATTAATAGACGGGGAACAATGCTCACGGCCTCAGAGGCTGCTGAGAGAGCCTCGCAGCCTCTCTTTCTCTCGCCTCTACCTCTGCCATCCTCTCTCGCCGGATGAGCCAACTCCCGTCTGTCGATCTTTGCAACTCGATCGAACGCCTTTTTTCTAATGTTTCTTGGATTCTGACGAAGAAACATCATGGATAAAGCACGTTTGTTTTAGCCCGATCGATCCTAATTTCAGTTGGATTAGGTTCGATGAAGAAGAGCTAGAAGTTTAGGGTTGTTTAAAGAGAATTATGTACTCTTGGATTCTCCAGATCGTGCATTTAATCTCATAACATCCAGAGGGTAGTTTAAATAGTTTAACGCTTTAAGGATGAGTTACGAAGATAGAAAAAGAGCCAATTAGGTTCTTTATATAGTACGTTTTATTCCACGCTATGACAGAACTCTTCTCGTCGTGTATTATTTTATAGATACACAGGGGATAAGTCGCGAAGAAATAGAAACATTTTCCAATTTAAAAGAACCAAGATTTAGTTCTTTGCGAAACTTCAGCTACAAATCCTCGGAAGAGGTTCTTCAGCTCTCGACAAAAGACACGCCACTTTTCCCATTCCCGCACCTTTATAGACCACGTTTCTTGCTAACGCGATCCCAAAGACTCCAAGCAGCTTCGTCCCTCTTTCTATAAACCTACCCCTTCGATCATCGTTTCCCCATCAATCTCAATATCGCGTCAGCCGAGAACACAGGCCACGGGAGAGTTAACCGTCCGACAATACTCACCCCTGACGCCGCCAGCCTAGCGGAGGAATTTTTTTCAAAGTTCGCCAACTGGTCCGGTCCTAGCTCTCGTTCGAAAAAGGCCGGAATCAACGGCGGAGGGAAAAAAAGGAAAAACCGTGAATCAGTGTCCCGACGCCGTGCGCGATTTTCGACGAATTTTTTCCAACCCTCGGATACGTCACCGGTTTTTTGTCAACAATGCACTTGCACACACACGTACACACATAGAAACACGTATGCAGGTGTACGTGTACGCGAGTCGAGCGGGAAAAAATGGTAGGCCCGCAGGGGGGCAGTATTTCCCAGGCATTTTTCTTCTCTCTCCCCGATGTGAGAGGCGCAGCACGTACGGTGGATAAAAAGGGGCGCAATTTCCGCGGAGGGTGGGAGCCTACCTCGGCTGATGTAAAATAGAGAAGAATATCCTGTCGGTGGTGACGGTCGACGACGTGCAAGATGGAACATAATAGAAACACTCCTAGGGGAAGGGGTGAGTTTTAGTGGCGAAATTCCGATGATTCGAATCGCGGCTACATATATGAAGAGGTAGCGCAATATGGACACGATGGTGATTTGCTTCTTTTAAAATCGTCTCAACGTCTAATTGCCACATACGCGCGAATTATCTTTATCGGAGAAATGAAACCACAGGCTGTTGAAACTTTCTCTAATAGTGTAAAACCTTACGATTACCCCCGTGCATAACAGTCCCATAAAATAAATAAAATACGAAGTGCAATATATATATAAGATTCGATACTGAGAAAGGAAAAAGAAGAGAAATCAGACAACCACATTATCCTCTAGAATCCCGAGATTCCGTTTCCTCCTAAATAATTACCAGTATCAATAGAGTTCCATAATTCCAGCTTCATAGTTAGCATGAAAGCAACTATGTCTATGGTATCTTGCCCGCTGTTTCCGCTATTCAAACTAGAAAACCAGTAGACCGGGGCCTATATCCAGATGGAAATTCATCGCGTGGCGCGAATTACCGAAGAACACAGAAGATATTGCATGCGAGGGGCCGGTGGACACCGGTCGCGAAATCGGTCGCAGGTTTACGAGCAGGTCGCTTACACAAGATGCAAATTCCACGGCAGTAGCTCAACCTAATTGGTCGTTGACCGTCGAGCAACGGGGAGATCCCTATATTTACGCGTCGCCAACTGCGACAAACTGGAATCCTATTATTTTACGGTGGCGCTGATTCAGCGCAACGTGTAACTGGAGCGTATTCTAATGGCCGGCACCACGATTAATTAACCGATCCCACCGCCACCATCGTCCCTCTCTCTCTCTCTCTCCCTGCCTCCCTCTTCGTCCCTCCTTGGAACACGATTGTGTTTACGCGAACAACGAGGCGATAGTTCTCTCTCGGACTCGTGCCCTTTCGACTTCTCGACAACACGATTTAGGGAGGAATCGACAGATAATTGGAGGTATTAATCGTCGATGGGAACGTTTGATTGGTCGTCGGGTCTTGGTAAGGATTAAACGGGATTGTTTTCGGCAAGGTACACTGGATAAATCGTCGACGTGGAGCGAGTTCGTGCGATCATACGATGATAGAGGTTTATTTTCTTTGCTCATTATTTTCTTCCATCATTCGATATCCTAGAAATCTAACACGGATCTGTACACATTTCTAAGCGATGCGTTTCTTGTATCTTGGCATGTCCGTTTTCATACGACTGAATTTTACTACTTTGCTAGATAACATACTCGAGAAAGGTATTAATTCTTTCACAGTGAAGGTCGCTGAAAACTGCAAATCATTAAGATTCATAATCGTTACGACGATACATGAATCATTATGTATCTTCCTGTTTTAAAATCTATCATATGGTCAGTACATATTAACCAATAGATAGATACATAATTTTATCCAAATGTTCAGATGAAACAACTTTTTTTCAAATAGCGCAGCATAGCTATTGTAGCGTCATTTAAAACAACGGTGAAAGAATTAGTACGTACATATTAGGTTAATGACTAATATTCAAAAGAGAAGAAAATTTAGTGTTCAAATTTCTCTACACCAAACGAAATCGCTTAAATCGAAAAAGAAAGAAAAAAGTATTGCCTTCTGCATAAACAATTTTTACAAAATATAAGAAAAGAAGGGGGAAGGTTCTCGAAGGAAAACGCGCGGAAGTGCGATTTTCTCGAGAATCGAGACCGCAGAAGACGAACGCGACAAAGACTACGACCAAGACGAAGATTACGACTTTAGCAAGAGAACGACGAGAAGAAGCGGATGACGTACGAAACGCGCTAGGATCCGTAACCGCTAATGTGTGTCTGGTTTCAGCGTCCATACTGCATGACCTCAGCGACATGCAGCCTCAAATAAACGCGATCAAAATAGAGCACCCGCCGTACTACTGCAGCAGCTACACCCCTCCGTCCGCAGCCACGGCCGCGGATCATGCTCAGCCAGCGGCTAGCTTCAGTGAGTTTCAAAACCTCTACGTTCGTCCTTATTTTTAGTGGATGCACACTGTCACCTGGTTTCACCACTAACTTATAATCTTAACGTCATATGTGGGTATTTCGTGTGATGAATTGCAGATTCAGGAGAGAGATCGGAGTTTGAACAGAAAAGAGGGAGAGTCGAAGGTGTGATTGATTGGGAATTAATGGGTTAATAAAGGAGGAAGAGATAAAGAGAGAGAGAGAGAGAGAGAGAGGAATTGGATAAACTGGGATTTCAAACAGACAGAATTGGGATATCGTGATTGAAAGCGTTTCGAATTAAGAGGTCGTGGTTTGGTGGATTATATCAATTGGGAGCATTACGTTGCGGAGGACTGGTAATTGGGGACTTTGTGACTTGAAGCGGCACGAATGAAACGCGTTGTAATTCGATGGCACCACGAATCGGAAGCGTGATTCGGAGCACCGCGAATTAGAAATTTGGTAATTTGAAACGCCATGTATCGGAATCCCTGGAATTCAGCGTTCCGTAAATCGTAGCGCGTTCATTCAGGAACTTTTCCGAGTCATTACGGTACAGTCCTAAGCATGCTAAATCAACACATTCCTATTGAAAACATTATAAATCAATCTGTTGTATTTTGAAACGTTTTACACCGACGCGTTGTGATACGAAGTAGCAGAAATTGTTGCCTCGTAATTCAAAGTGTGGCCGATTGACGCCTTACGTATCGAGGCGGCACGGTTCGGCGGATAGTAATCGAAGCCGGCTGCAATCTTGTCGATGCCTTTCAGTAGGTTGCATCGCGAAGCAATCGGTCGCGAAACGATGCGTCACGGAACGATGCATCGCAGCGTGCGCCTCTTCCCCTCTTGTGCACCTACACATGGACCTTGTTTACCAGCCGCTGTTTGCGAAACGGCAGAATTTCACGGTATTTTTATCGTTTTTCTACGCGTCCACTAAAATTAAACCGTTCGAGGACACCGAGCAACTATGCGGAATCGCGTTTTACAGCAGCGTGCATCTCGAATACCTTCGCAAAAGTGCGTCAGACTATGGCCGATGGCAACGTTTTTCAAAACATTTTCCACTTCTCTCGCTACTATTTTAGCTTTGTTTTCCTTTTACCAACAATTACCAAAGCTCGACCTTTAAAGTTGTAAGTTAATTAACAAAGATATTTCCTTCTCCATCTCATATTTTGATTTTTCTTTTTGCGTTGTATTAAAAGTCTCCTTAGCATAAACCTGTGCAAGTTATGAGATATAAATTTCCTCCGCGATTTTCTACAGGACAGTGTAAAATATCGTAGGGCATGAAAAGAGTATGTACGTACTATAAATCTCCCTATTTAGAAAGATCCAAGACACCTCGAAAGCCAAACTGATTAAGCTCGTATTTCGTCATTCCTTTGATTTTATTACCTTGGTACACGATCGGCGTTCAATTTCTCTGAAATATAAATGACTTGATGTCGTTAGTGATAATGCATACGTAAAACGTACCATTTCACAGTGGTCACCAAAATTGAATCTAATTCACCGAGTAGGGCTATTCGAGTAATAACAAATTCCCAGCGGTCATGGATCGAAAGATCCTTTCTTTTTTTTTCTCTGTTCCGCGGATTCAGTCTCATCCCGTCGGCTTATCACACGGTCCTTTGTTATCGGGATCTACTTTGCTCAGCGTTCTATAGATCATTTTCCCTATATATTTCTCTCTTTCCGTTTTCTATTTTCTTTCTATTCTCCGCTCCAACCCGGCTTTATCGCGCCGCTCTTCTACTCTCTTTCTCTCTCATTCTCCCATCCTCGCCCCTCACCTCTTAACTCTTTCATCGATCAAACGATAACCACCAGCCCTCTGCCTCTATGCACACACGCCACGAAACGGAAGTCACTGGATAGAGATGAAAAAGAAGAATAACTTCCGGCTGAAGCCTTTCGTAGGCAAAAAAGATTCGTAAAGATAGAAGGGGTTGGAATAATAGGAATTCGCGGGAGTAAAGTGTTTCTCGCGCTAATTTGAAGCTGATAAAAGTTACGTTTCTTTGAAAATCTTATCTTCTTTAGAGATCCCATTACTATCTTTGTGTTTGACATTAGCAGAAGACATCGCCTCGTGTTCTATTGTTTGTGCTATCCGTATAATTGTCCTTCTTGATAGAATTTATTTACCGGATACTAAGGATCGTAGTGAAGATTGCGGGAGAATTAAAGTAGAAAGTTCGGAACAATAACATAATAACACGATATATGTGCTTCGGTGTACTATATTTCCCTAGCGAAGAGCAAAACTTGTAACTTCATCTTTGTACAACCCTTCCATCCCCCAAAAATTCCGTCATAAAACTTTAGTCCCAAATAGCCTCAATCCACTCCTGTCCCAAACCTAGAACCCTCGACCCACCCTCAAATACCATCGCTGGCGCTACTACCCCTCCTAGGCCATCGTATCCGAAAGCTTAAGAAATACAAATATTCGAGTCGGACGAAGCAAGAAATACGAACGTACGAGTCAGAAGGCAAGAAGACGAATACGTGGAAGGGGTTCGGGTCGAACGTTAAGACTTTCCAGCGAGAAGCACGCGGAAAGTTTCGAGTCTTTGCGCTGGGAGGGTTGCAACGGCGGCGGATAGACGGAATTTACGGACGGAATAAAATGACCACTTTCTCAAGCAAAATACATGCACACACACATATATATACACATATACACGCGCGCACACATATAAACACGAGGTCGAACGTGTATGAGAGAGGGTGAGGACGTTGGGAGTTGGGCTAGAAAGGTCGGGGGTGCAGGAAAAATTCCAGCAATAAGCATAGCTGGACCAGGGCCAACCCCGTTTCCCCCGGTTGCTCCCTTTTTATCATACATACGTTGCCTTTATAGCGGCCGCGGGACACTTGATTGACTGTATTGTCGTTAAATTAACGACCGGCGTAAATATCGTGGTGCCCCGGTGAACGAAGCTAATTTTATTGCCGCGAAACGACCGCCCTCCATTCGAACGTGCATGCAAATCCGTTAACAAGAAGACCGTGTATTCTTGTTCTTATTGCTTTTCTTTGTTTCATTTGCTATCTAAAGGGTCGAACTGTTCTTGACTGGGGATGTCTTTATCTTCAAGGACGATGCACGGGAAGATGGAATCGTAGCTTTAGGATGAAAAGCAGGGTGGGGGGATTTTTGAAAAATAAAAGGAACTTCTTTGTTGCATAAGCAAATCGACGAATTTAGGATTGTTTTAGTTGTTAGGAATTTTTATTTGATTTTAGTATAGATGTAGTATAACAACGTAGTGTGTGAGATTAGCGTTAAGTAATTCTCTCGTTAGAATGATAATTAATAAGAATCTTGTAGCAGGCAATTTGACTTGAGTTGCGGTAGAATTTTCGGTTGAATATTCAAAGAGGGAAATATCTCTGTGAAAGAGAGATACTTTTACCTCCTTTGTCAGCTCGTTTGTACGAGCAGACGCGAAAGAATACGAAGTAGAAACCGCGGAGGAGTGGGCGAAGCATATTTCCCTCTGAACTCCACTCTCCTCTCTTTTAACTTCTAATTATTTCATACGTAACCGCTAATCGTTGTGTAACTTTGCAGCAGTGTTTTTAACTTTACTTTTCTGTTTCGTAGGCCCACCACCGGTGCATCAGCTCATAAGGAACGACAAGACTGAAAAGCCCCCTACGGTTTCCGTATCGAGTGCGCCGACATTCTCGCCGGTGCTCAGGCCAGAGGATGGTCACCGTGGAATGGATTCTCCGCACTCGCAGACGGGTATGTGCCGATAAAAAGAGCACATTTATCGAGATTTCTCGTACCTAAGGCCGTGATCATCTTTTCAATCGTAAAAATGACCGCCGGAGGCCGCCTGTCCAAGTGGCTGCCACGGTACTTCAAATGGAGGATCTCTCGAGATCATGATCCTTTCTTTTACCACTTTGATGTTTCGTCTGAAAATTTCTCAGTCAAAATATTTTCTAATGACAAGACAGATTGACTAAACGAGTTTTGAATTAAATATGATAGGAAAGACCCGGATGAGCAAAGAATGAGAAAAGAAAATTCTCTCGGAAAATGTTTACTATCTTTTGTTCTCCGTATCTGCAGCTTGATAACTTGATAACGTAGTATTACAAGGATCGCGAGGTCCTCCATAAACAGCGAGCGGTAATTTGTGGTATCTTAACGCGTGGACTTCATCTTTGGTGCTTACATGATGGAAAAGTGGTGAGAAGGATCTCTCTAGAGACGCGTGTCTCGTATGAACTGTTCTCGAATTATTCGTTCTTATGCTGCATCACGTAAAAGATGTTTTTCCAAAACAAAGATATACGAAAAAATTGTACAAATCTGACTATATTTCGAAAACAGTTTCTAAAGGACTAATCGTCCGTGTACGAGTCTCTGTCACTTCCTTTCAATCTCGAATATTAGTCCAAGATATGGCGTCCATGTGTCAAGATTTGCTCTTCGTTCTCGAAAAAATATTCCTAACGATCCCTTGAAAAAAAAAAAAAAAATAAAAGAAAAGAAATGAAATAAAAATACCTTGGAAGCGAGTTTTCTTTTAACGTAGCATTTGATTATGGGGAGTTCACTGTAAGTACTCTGCATACTGGAATGCATACTCGCTAGACCGGAAGTACGGCTAAAGACACAAAGAACACAGAGACTGTCCGACGATGATTGCGACTTCTCGAGCCTTCAACCCTTAAAACCCGTTTCACCCCTAACATCTGACATTCCCAAATTTTTCGCTCTCTGTTTTTTTGTTCATTACTCCCGGAAATTGCCGCACGACAGAGAGTACAAGATCTTAAAATACAAGATCGTCTTGTCCCTGTGTCTCACGCGCTTCAGTACTGTCCGCTTGTTTTGCCTGACGAGTTCACTAATAAAAACGATCCTAACGTAATCGGCGAGCAACGTACGAGAGAACGCGACGGTTCCACGCGTCCTTTGAGAACCGGGCAAACGCCTTCGGAAGCGGAGCGTCAGAAGGATGGTACAAATGATTCCATTGGTTCCATTGCCATTTTTCGCTGCTTCCAACATCGGTCGTCGATAAAACGATCGCGGTCGGCGTTGTCCATCGGTTAAGGAGCTCGGCGCTACGGTATAACGACGATGTATTTCGAATTTTTCGCGTTTTTTGGAAATATTCCTTAAGTTATTCTGAGATCTGTGGATCAAAATTACTTTTTAACATTAAACAAATAAAGATAAAGGAAAGAAATTATCGTATGAGAAAAATTGGCAATTCGAGTGTCGAGTTAATTCTTTATCCTCGATTAGCCTCTTAAGCCATTGAACGGCATATGATTTATTTCGATTAGCCTGTCGTATAATATCTAGCAAGTATGGTCGATTTTTCGCGCGACTTTCTGTATTCTATACACTCCACCACCCCGGTAGAAGTGTTCTCTCTGGCGTGGTTGGGGGCGGTTATGCGTTTTTAATGTGCAATAATGTGCATCCTCGTTGCACCGTGCGCCGGGTTCCAGTACAACGTCGGCGATTTGGCGCCTCGAATGTCCAGTGTGCGATAGACCCAAACTGAGCTCAGCCAGGCATCATGTAAGTAAATCGATCACCAAGGATTGCTGGATCTCGATCCCCACAGGACACGGCCGAGAATCGAAACCGAGTAAAACGATCCTCGAGCGTTGCGACGGCCTCGCTAACCTACTTCGAACATAGTCGAGCAACTGTGATGCGATACGGAAACTGATAGAATAATCTCGTACAAAGTAGGGTAATTGTGACTCGAGATTGCACGACATTTTTTCGTTTCTTCTTTATGACTGACGGTGCAACATTTACGATACAATCGTCTTTTGAACGCACCTGCTTTGTTTCGATGTATAGTGGAAGAATTTGAAACGTAAATTAAGTTTTTAAGTCGATCCTTTAAAAAGTCTCTTGGGAATTTAAGATACGTTGTAATGATTCGAGCGTTCATCCATGAGACAAATTATTTCAACGAAGTTTGGTATTTGTTTAACGCATTGACGGCTATTAAAATGCGAGTGATTTCGGCTTTCGAAGCAAGATATATGAAATTCGCGTGACAGCCGACGTGCTAACGATAAAATAACAATTGATGAGTTCTATTGTCCGGTTCGAACGCTGACGATACTTTTAAATTAGGAGCAAGATGCTTGAAACTAGGTTAGTGGGGCTCGACGCGACTTTTCGGCCAGTCGAACTAACCGCGAGAACGTCCAAGAAACGAACGTTTGTCCTTGGACAACGCGAAAATCCTTGAAGTTTAAATGTTGCACGTCGTTCCGTCGTTTCGTTTCGACATAACGTTACGTTCGAAAGATCCGATTCCGATAAAAATTTTAAACGAAAAGAAAGAACGCGTGACAGGTATGCTAATAAATTAAATTTTAAAAGTTAATGTCTCCGATTTTATTGGAAAGTAAACGTTCGAAAGGAAATTGAAGATGAGAAGGAGGCGAGAAAATGATTAAAAGGGGATCGAGAGAAGGAGATCCGGAAGGGTAGCGAGCGGAATTTTTCGAACGATCCATGGGATCCGTGATCGATGGCCGCGTGCAGCTGCAAACAGCCTTGCAAGCCGCGTGCAAGCCCTTAATGTTCGCGTGAAAATGACGCGTGATGATCTCTGTTTCAGTCTGAGCCCGAGCGTAGAGAGAAGCTCGCTAAACTCGACTAAAAGGTACTTTGTGACTGGTTATTGACTGTTCTACACATATATATACACTTATATATCTATTTATATCTATATATATGTATATATATTTGTTACGTATAAATTATATAGCGTACATATGTACGTGTATACGTGACACACGGTGGACAAACGTCGTGTGCGTGGGACTAGCTATTGGCGCGAACGTGTGTCAAGTTTGCGTGCGTGGACTGTTTCGAGTAAGCATAGTTTAGAATCCTAAAAGGTATCTGACTGAAAAATCGTAGCAGATACGAAGAAAGTAGAGGAACGTCTCAAAATTACCAGCTTTCGAACTTTTAAGTTTCACTATTTTTAAATCTCCAACTTTTTACATTTTTTATCTTTAGACCTGAAACTTTTCGGATTGCTTAATTTCTATATTCAAGCACAAATACGGATTCTCACATATTTGATAATCTTCTGTTCCGATATCGGATGAAATCTTTGGAAAATTCTTTTTACTGAAAGAAAGAGGCAAATGAAATAACCTAGAACAGTGCCAAATTTAAATGTCCCCGAACGAATTCAGTCACGATTCACGTTCGCATTCGATCGTCCTATTGGACGGTCACGCACGCAGGTAAACGCACACGGTCGCTCCCTCACTGGCGTTTCCAGGAGCACACGTGACGAACAAACGATATGGGCAAGTGTCAGTGGCTCGTTACCCGCCACACACGCATCCACCGAAGGAACTTCCGGTTCTCTCGATGCCGCGTGTCCGTGTACGCGTATATGTACGCACATGCATCACGATGTCGTATATATACGCTCGAATATTTTTCTATATTGCTGTCACGTTTGTCATTTCTCCTTTCCAGTGGTTGTTTCTTTTTACACTCTACTGTCGTGTCTCTTCTTTTCCTTTCTCTCTCTTTGATTTCTCTATCTTTATCACGAATATTGTACGTACACGATCGGACACGCGTACACACATATATAGACACATACACACATTCGTACACAGAGACACTCGCAAATACGTTGGAACGTTTTACGAGACCTACTCACGCACTCACACCATCACTTAAGCCCCGTAGATGCTCTGTTATCGTCTATCCTTCTGTTTCTCTTTTGTACATTACGTATCGTCGAACTCCCGCCCGACGATCCGCGTCCTTCGTAAATTGCGATCGAACCTCGCGCGAAAATTCCAAGAGTTTCGTCGGAAAGAAGAGCTCACAGTTTAGAGACTCGATAAACGCATCGCGGATCGGAGATGTCTCGGAAGAGATTTCTTCGAATCGAAGAAAATCGCGTACGAATTTCAAGAGTTTAAAGCGTCAGTTAATTCCAATTGGAGTTTCTCTCGAACATTATGCAAAATCTACGTAGCACCGGTGAATTGTTTCAATCGTTAAATGTTGGAAATCTCGCGTTACCGATTCTTCGAACGTTCAATACCTCGTCCTGTTAATCCTTCGAACTTCCTATTTAAAATTTCGAAATCTTCGAATATCGAATATTGAATTTTCGAATCACCGATATTCGATAAGTCGCGTCGTAGGTTCTAAAAGATTTCGCTACGACTAAATTCTTAACGTTATCAACGAGCAATCCAACTGAAGAGCTCCTGAATCCCGGTGGCATCGAAATCGGCGAGCTTCCTTCAAAGTTTCCGGCCGAATATGCATTCGTTCGGCGCGAGGGTAGGGCGCGAATCGTCGACGCAGCTCGAAATTGCACAATCACGTTCCCACCCCCGAACCAACCCTCCATAGCACCACTATATATGTATATCTTTATATATATATTTCTCAGTGTATATTGGTGTCTCTGCAAGCATTACACACACACGCGCGCGCGCGCATACACACACACACACACACATCTACTTTCTCGTCGACCATCCGCTGCACACGGACACATACGTACACACGCTGGATTTCGAGGGTGTCTTCGATGCGGCAGGAGACAAATTTGCCCGGCACACACTTCCTCTGAACCCTCGTCGGCGAGTTATTGCAAATTGAAGATCGGTTGGAACGCCTCGAGTTCTGTTTGGAGGACTGCGACGATTTTAACCACCTATAACGTCAAAGTTCCTTCACTTCTGAGTAAAAAGAGAAATAATTATCGATTGGCGATTTTTGATTAGAACATTTTTAAAAACATAGGCGTACAATTACGTAACTTGAAAATCTCGCGACATTGCATGAAATTAGAAACGATGAATTTTCTCGAAAATGGTTGTCTCTAGAAAAAGATTATACAGATCTTTGAGGTACTAACAACGAAGAAAAGTGTGAGCGTGGTGGTAAAATTTAACATCCTGCAGTATCGTAGATTTCGGAAAAGAAAGGGACGAAGAGGGAAATTACGCGAAAGGAAAGCTAAAAAGAAGAAATGGAAAGATAAAGGGAGACACGTCGAAGACGAGGAGAAAACGGAGAGAAAAACGCAGGAAGTAATCGTTCCTCGCGGCATGCACCGTCGTCGAGCAAACCTCTCGAATGCCTTCGCTATCGATCTCCTCCACGATGTTCGGTTCTTCTCTGCCTCAGACCACCTCTCTTATACGTTATGTTCGCCTTAATTCAATAGAACTATTGCCCAATCGCGCTAAGTGCAGTGTTTAATTTTTTTCAGCTTCTAACGGGCCATGCTACCTCTTTTCAACAATTTATTATCCTTCTGCTCGATTTACAAATGATACATTATCCTCTGATTAGAAAAGAAAACGAAGGAAAATTCGAATATCGAAATTAAGCGCCGTTCCTTTCGTTGATCGAACGCAGCGTATATTGGATGGAAGAAAATACAGCGAGGCTATATATTAAAACGATCAGCGACATTATGAGTCGTCGAGACATCATAATCGATGTAGCCGCACTTACAGTTGTAAACATCTTAATGTAGAAACATAGTAAATCTCCGAGTGTAAAAGTTATTTGCCAATTAATATACGAAACTTTGTTGGTACATAATTCTGTGAAAAATAGCAAATTGTGTGTTTCAAGAATGTGCTTTCCAAATTATATACTATAAACAATTCTTCGAACATTATGCTACAGAGGAAGAAACACCTCCAAATTAACATTTTATAGTCCTGAACGTGGTTTCAAACTCCTTGTATCCCCCTATATGGCAATATAATCAAACTTGAACACCTGATAGATTTTAAAAGCTCGCAAAATATATGTATATGTATCTCTTCCATCGATAGTACGCTAAAACGGCGCGTCCTTGTTTCGTTTGTCCCATCTGTTTCTTCTATTTCTTCATGTTTTCCTCTTTTTTCTTTGAAATTTCCTTTCTTGTTGTTGTTTTACGAGTTCCCTAGTTCTCGACGCTGTTGTTATGGTAGTTGTTGCACCGTGTTGACTCCATCGTTGGTTATTGGTTGGTTTGATGACCGTCCACATGGAAAATGCTTGTTTCACGCGCGATACGAGCGAGTTTTTTTTACTGCATTCCCTGCATAGAACACCGCGGTATTACGTCGAACAATCGATTGTCGTTCAAGTGTCCACGAGCTTTGTTCTGTACAGTGCGCGAGCCCTGTACGATTTATTGGTCGTTTCCATTACTCGCTTTCCCTGTATTCTTTCTCGCGTGCTTTTTCTATCCCATTTTTCCTCCTCCAAGATGCACGAACGTTTAATTTTTCAATTGATAGGTTTCGTTGTAACGAAAGACACGTATGAAACTGACGATTAGAAAGGAATTATAATACGATCCTTTTTTCTTCACATCGAAAGTTTTATGCTTGTTAATCTTCGCGAGACTTTCGAATATCCAACCTTTAAAACTTATGAACGATCCTTCGATAAACATTTCGGAGAATTAGAATGATTTATATTGTAAAGATCGACGACTTGGATTTTTTTTAAATTGCGAAAGCTAGCGTAAAATACTAAAGAATGCCGGATATGACTGAGAAACTAGTCTTTCGACTGCATGACTTGTTAAACCACGATGAAACACTGGCACCTGTCCACTTTGCGATCAGCGAAGTTTCAACCGGGTCCAGACGTTAGCTAGAAATCGTAGATGTCGTGAAAATACTCTGGACTTTGTCGTTAGAAATAGAAAAAAGCTTTCCTCTCTCAAAGAACTCGCCGTCAAGAAAGAATAGCACTCTATGATTATTTAAAAACAAAATAGTAAAAGAAGATTGCAAAGCATTGTCGAGCAAAAGGATTGAAACGATCCCTTTCCACCCTCGAACGACCGAGCGACAGAGGGATGGAGAGGGACGGGAAAGAGAGAGGGAAGAGAAAGGGCGGAAAATGAAGAAAGTGGACTAATTCGAGGGTCGTGTTTGTCCACCACAGGGAGATCCCCGAGAAATCCACCTGACGTCTGATTGCGATATGGTAAACCGCTGCGTCACGAGGAACCGAAAAAGCAAGAATGTTCTATGTTAGCCCATTATGAGAATTGTTATATACATATGTGTGTTAGCATTCGGTGTTGCATCTCACATAACTGTTTAAATATACCTATGTATACAGTAATGAACAAAAGTATCGGTACAAATCAGATTTTCCTACAAAATCCTCTGTACGTACCTATACAATTTCCCAAGGGAATCTAGTGCCAATACATACTTTTATTCGTCACTATATATACAGATACATATATGCGTGCGACAATTATTATAGATAGATACGTATGTATGTGTATTTCTTCGATGATAATCACCAGCCATGCTGATAACTATTACGATTAAAATGGATGTATATATGTATGTGTATTCGTAATAATTGTTGCGCCATTCTATATAGCCGCCTGCAGCTGTGTGCACGATTGTTCGCGCAATGCTGTCGTTGGTAGGCGCGCTGACCGTTTTTTCATTTTTTCTTTCTTTCGTTCCTTTTGTTTACTCGTTCGGTTCTCTTTCGTTTTGGACGTCGAGGTGGAAGGGCTGCCTGTTTAGTTTAATGATTCAATTTCTGACCGTTCGCTGCAACACCGTCATTGTTCAAAGAAGAATGGAAAAAGGGGAAGTATCAAAGAAATTGAATCAGCTGAATGTCTGTTGTGTAGTTTCGATGGCCGCGTGAGAGATAGATTTTTCGATTTCAGTTGTTCATTTCGATTATTTTTACGCGTCGCGTCGTTCGGACGATCGACGAAGCTTGCGCTTTCAGCCATATGGTACAGCCATGGTCGAAAACGATTTAAAGGCGAACGATTTTCTACTTCGAAGGGTCTAGATAAATTCCAAATAGAAAAGAAACGTTGATGTTACGTACAGGGATACGTACGATCGATGCCAGACAAGTGTAGAAGTACTCGTGTCTGACTTAACACGAACCCATTCTACTGCCACTCTAAAGATCGTAATATATTCTCTTTACAATTAAACTTTTCCCATCCTTTGCGCATTCTCGATAGAATCTCTTTTAGAAACTATCGAGCCATTTAAGTTCTGAAAATTGCAGAAATCAATTAAGTTACATTTATATCTCGGCTAACGGTTTACTTCCTCGTTCGAATAAAACATGGAGTAATAAAATATAGAATAATAAAACCACATGGAATCGTTCATACTTTGACAGATAATTTCTAATGATGTTTCTACGATTCGACGATATCATAACGTTAGTTTCATCTAGGAAAAAAATTGTATCGCTTTCGCGCTGTATCGCATCGACAACTAAAACGCAATCCCCACAATGCATCATCCCCCACGAAACTAACCAAATCGATAATTCTCTAACCAAACTGGTGTTTTTATATGCCTCTATATGGAAATAAGTACACTCTACGATATTCCTGTTCACCTGTGTATGTATAGTAACATATGTGTATAATATCTATATATGTATATTTTTCTAACGCCCCCGTTTGCCTGTCCGTCTGACTGACCTGTCTGTTACCGATCAATCAAACCAGAGTGAAAAGAACAAAAAAAAAAAAGGAGATAAAAAAGCGAGGATCAATATTTAGCCGATCCAGTCCCTGTCCCCGTGTATTTCGAAGCGTAATTCCAACGTAGTCGTCTAAAAAATCGGTCGAGAAACATCGACTGGAACCAGAATGATTATGAGATCCGGGGCTTGGAAACGGACAGACAGACAGACAGACGGACGGCATTTCTCGCTAACTGCGTAGTACCGGTCTACCTGGTAAGCTAGCTGTCGCTGTCTGACTGTCTGTCTGTTTGTATGTTCGTCTGTGTCTGTCTGTCTGTCTGTCTGCCCACCCTGTTACACCCACCTGTTCACGTATTACTACTTTTAAGGGTACAGCCTCGAGTCAGGAATAAAAGCTCGCGATGGAAAATATGCAAATCTCTCCCTCGATGATAATACGTGATACGATGATAAGATAATACGAACCAGAGAGGGATATAACGACAAAACGTAAGAAGATCCGGACATTCTGGAAAAATGAATTTTGAGAAGATTTTTGACAATTTTGTAAAGTTCTCGAGACTGTACTCACGTTGAACCGTGCACACCATTATATTATCTCTATTTCTCACTCACTGTCACACGGCTAATGCTCTGGGTATGTCGTATGCTGGATGGATTAATTAATTCATTGATTGATTAATTGACTTAATTAATTGACTTGATTGATTGGTTCAATTAATTTCGAATCTTGATTGAGACTTGACTTGTTTATTGCTCTACTTATCTCTCTCTGTCTCTCTCTCTATCTCTCTCTATGTCGTATTCTATATTGTTGTTGCGATGTTGGTGTTGTTGTTTACCATATACATATATATATATACATACATACATGCATATATATCACCGCATATATATGTATATCATTGTATTGATGTTGATGTTGTTGTTACCTTGATGTTTTTTTGATGTGTTGTTTAATCGTTGTTATCTTGCTGTTTGATGTTTGTTGTTGCACTATATATCTATATATATTCTCTACATATACCTATATATTCTCTATATACATACATGTATATAACCGTGTTGATGATATACGCGTGCGCGCGTGCTCGGCGACAAACAAAATTTATCATAGAATTGTAGAAAGATATACGTATATATGAAAAATAAAACCAAAGAATTTGCAAGAGGAACGTGTACGCGCGCGAGCACGCGTACACTGGTATATAAATACATGTACATTTCAGCCAGCCAGCCTCACGCTTGGAGTGCCTTATATATGTGTGCATATATATATGTATATATATGTATATATATATGTATATGTGTATATATATGTATGTATATATATACATATATCGTGTGTGTGTGTGTATATATATATATATATTTAACACGATCGTTATAGTTGGTCGACCCCCTACCCTCGGAAGTACCACTAAAACCACCCCCTAACAGACTCGCAGCAGCAATCGTTACCTCTGTTTGCTCCCTCTTCTGCTAAGCTCTCACGTGGCGGGCTCCAACTTTACTAACATTCTCCGCATTAACAATTACCATTACCAAACCAGAGTGAACAACGTGATTGCCCGGAGACCAGCTTTACCTAATCGCCCAAATTATTCAACGTCTTTCGCTTCTATTAAAGTTCTTTCTCTAAACGGCGATAACAATAACGCGAAAGCTATGTACGAAATAGAGAGAAGCAAGTAAAACGAAGAAGAAGCAGAGGTGAAAGTAAAGAGAAAGTAAAACGCAAATTTCGTCGGAAGATCTTATTAACGAAACAGGAGGAGTGTAATTCGTTCGGTCGAGAATGAAGAAATGAAAAGTGGAAGGGGATGCAGAAACGGAGTCGATTCGAGGAAAGGAACTCGAGTCGAATTTAGGGGGTGGTTTCACCGTGGCCTTGGCCACGCAGTCGGACCATGACAGTGGTGAATTGTGTTTCAGGATTGCACTCTCCGCACGAAGGACTGGCCGGTGGTTCCGGTCAAAGTATGTCCGGACTTGCCTACTACCAACCGGAGCACCCTGCCTCCACGGGAGTGGTCAAGTATCCCGAGAACGGTCACGACACCCTGTCGGATTTCGTGACGTTCGTCTGCCAGGAGGCCGAGAATACTCAACAACTGCCCCAGGTAGCTTCCGGATCCTTTTTCAACCCGCCACGTTGTCCGTTGTCGTGGACTCGAGCCAGGGAACACCGTTCGTTACCTTCGAGAGGACGAAACGGACAACGGGGCGGTTCTTCTCCGACCTGCGTGAACGTCATCCGTGTTCCAATCGCCCTGGATTTTTCGAATTCAATTTGTTGTTAGATTTATCGGCGGAGTGGATAAAAATTGAAATGGTTAATTGGAGAAACATGGGGATATCGTTTGGTGGAAATTTGGAATGCAATTTCGAATGGAATGTCCGACCCCACGTTTGCGATGCACCATTATTGGCACGTACTTCTCGATATTGTTACGAATCCAAAGAAATAGCTACATGCGTTTTAGGTAAATCGACGAAAGTCACGATATGATCCATCTTAAAATCCACGAATCTCGCAAACGCGGGTTTCAACGCGATTCAAAACCCCTAAACGGTAAATGACTAAATGAACGAATCGGTAGATAAAAATTCAAGAGATCAGTTAAAACGAAAGGACGAATAAGATACAAAAAAAGGCAAAGTTCTTAGTCCGGTAGACCGGGAGTGCGAAGTCACAGAAAACGGGGTGAATGGATCACGCGCGGGTCGACGACGTTGATCGGTGGGTGTGTGGTATTTCCAGGCGCAGCTAGCCGGACCCCGCACTGGCATACAAAAGTTCTCACAGTATTATCCGAGCTCGATGCTTCCGCCACCACCTCCGGCCCCGATGGCGAGGCCTGTCGCCATTATAAGGTCGACGGGCGAGCTGACGGCTACGAACTCGAACTCGCCCCCCACTTCGTCCACCTCGCCCACGGACCCAGCCGAACTGGCATCCAATCAGGAGCAAATGGCTGCTGCGGCAGCGGTCGGACTGGTCAGTTCCGGTTGCCAGAGCTCCGTCGACCCAGCCGGAAGAAAGAGCCCTGCGAGGATCCTCGTCACCGCGCCACACACCAGCCGGGAATACACCTTTGCTCACTTTCACTCTCAACCTGGACAGGTGAGTTTATTTTCGCGAAGAAATAACAATGTTACTTTAACGTGTTTCTTCTTTCTGTCGACAGCAAATATTCACGTATCCTACCATCAGTTCGATGTCAGGGGTTATCTCCCCGACGAACCTCTCCTTATTTTCGTCGCCAGTTTCGGTGACAAGGCCGGTGGCCACCCAGAGATCGGTCTCCAACGTGCCACCTCGCTGGAACACCGCGCCGTTCATTAATCTCGAGGACGATTACAACATGATTGCTCCGATCATCACCGGGACTGCCAGCGAACCGCCTTCCACCATGGACGAAGGTGAATATAACTTTTGTATGTTCCGATCGAAATACATTCAAGTTCGAACCTCCGGTTGATCGTTGTCGTCTCTTCCTTCGAAATCTCAGTTAGCCTCTAATTGCAAATAAACCGTCGCAAAAAACGTGACCTTGCAGACCGATACTTCCACCCGGTGCATGCGAGCAGCGTGGTGGACAAGAGCGGCGCTGGTAACTTGATGGGCACAGATCTGGGCGTGGCGACGGACCCGACATCGCACCACCACCAACAACAGTCCCAGCAAGCTCAGCAACAGCCTCAGCAGCAACCTCAACAACAACAACCGCCACCGCAGCAGCAACAGCAACCGCAGCAACAGCAGCAGCAACAAGTGATGCAGGACAAGAGCGGCAGACCGAAATCTCCCCCGTGACACTGGAGGCTTAGAGCGGAAAGCGTCGAGAAGCTCGCATGTTCCACGGGGTCGTTACATACCGGCGCATACGATAATTACCCTGAGCCGGAGGGGAATCGCCAGGATTCCTCGTGTCGTGTTCAGCTTCGCGACCTAAGCCTGCGGAGAATCGAGTGCCTGAGAGTCTGATCGTAGTTTAAGCGGGCCGCGTCGAGGGAACGTTCGAGGGCGCTTCCGGCGAACGGGCTTCCCCCGCCATTGCTCTGTTGAGAGGGGGTGAACACCGGGGTTAGGTCCTCGCTATGCGACCACTCGGCCCTTCTTCACCCTCTGAGGCTCGTCGGCGCCTTTCGTTCTTTCTCAATTTTATAACTTGAGAACTTTTATTTCTCCTCTGTTTGTTATTTTTCTTTGAAAGATTTGATTAGCGATAGACTATGCGTAGTCTAGTGAAAAATACTTAGCCTACTTAGGAAGTTAATTCCAATTGTTAACTGTAGCTGTGAAAAGTGTAGATTCTGTTAAAACATGAATTCGCGCGTTTATTCGTTCTTACGGCTTTGTATAATAGTATTTCGGAAGGAAAGGAAAAAAAGATTGTCTACGGTGAGAAATTTCATTTTCCTGCAAGGAACGAAGGGCATTTTTCGTCCTCGGGGGGTTAGCGTTTCGGTCAATTATTACTTCCGCGCCACCGGAAGCGTCGTTCTCCTCTCTCGACGCGCCGTTAATTTCTAACTCTTTCTCTTTCTCTTTCTCTTTCTCCTTCCTTCTCTCTTTCTCTTAAGCGTACTCGGTGGACGTGAGTAAGAACCCCTCATTTCGTCTCCTAATTGAAACGTCGCCCGATCGTCGTCGATCGGTCCCGTCGACCAATAAAATTCATAGACGATTTAAACTCGAAGAAAGGAAATAAGAAGAAGAGAACGAAACGAAAAAAGGACAAGAGAAGAACTGCAGAAAAGGAAAGAAAAGAAAAGAAAATAGCAGTAGTGTATCGTTTTCCACACGATTTTATAACGATTGTCTGTTTCCTATTCTTCCTGCTTCGAGACCCTTCCGGAACGTGTGTTTTTGTACATACACGCTCGTGGTATTTTCTAAAATTATAGAAGACGTTAGAATAGTTGCGTCTACGAGATAATACAAAAAATGAAAAAAGCAAAATACGACAGACGAACAAAAAAATATAATCTGTTGTGCTCTTCGAAAAAGGGTTTAACGACAAGGAGAAAACGAAGAGATTGAAAAAAAAAGAACTTTCTAGTGCCAATTTCGTAGTTTATAAATATTATAACGAAATTATAATTTTCTATTATATTTTTTTATAATATTTATGAAGGAACACAGACACGTATATACGTATACACACGTACACATGCATGTTTAGATAACACGTGAGCAAATATAGTCGAGATAATGAGAAAAACTTCTTCTTCGATGAACGAGAAAGGGACATTTTTAAAATTAATCTAAAGAAAATTAAGCGAATACACGTATAAAAGAAAAAAAGAAGAGGATAGTAGATAGAGAGAAGGTCGAGAGGGTTCGATCGACGAGTATCGGTGAGAATAGAAGCTAACCGGTCCACGAACCACAGATAATAATATTAATTATAACATTAATAATAACGATGAAACGATAATTGATAACTTTATAATTGTATCGTTGATTAATCGCCTAATGCTCAGACTAGTGCTAACACTAGTGAAAAAGAAACACAGAGGAAAACGAAAAAATAGAGAGAACGACTAGTTGCGCGGACTAGTCATCAGAGGCTGCTAGTTAGAGATAAAGTGAATATTTAATATTGATTACTATTGATAAATTAAGCGGTTAACTAAGTAAAAAGAGAGTACGATTTATTTCACGATCGATGATGATTAAGCGATATAACGGCGCGCGTAAATAAGAGGACGAAGATGCAAGTGAAACGGAAGAAAACGAAGAGGAAGAAGAGGAGGAAGAAGAGGAGAAAGTCGAAGAAAAAAGACTAGAAAACGAGACTATAAAAAGGAATTTCGGAGAAGAGAAGACGATGTTTCGAGATAGTGAGAGATCTATAGTTATTATACTACTTAGGAATTTAGTGTAACGTCGCGCAATGATAAACGAGATAATGTAACATCGAACTCGACGACAACGAAGGTCCTAAACTATAATATTGTATATTGTCCAAAAGTGCTTTCCGTCGACTGTACGTTAAATGAGGGTGTCCGACGATGCGGAGCGAATCTGTTTTTCTTTTTCTTTCTCTTTTTTTCTTGAAACTTGACTCTTTCGCTGCCAACTTTCAAGAACCAAGTCAGCCACGATATGCACTCTATCTTTTTCCAAGTTCTTAAAGGCGTATAATATCATTTTCAAAAATATTTTAAGAATTAAGAAGGAGGAGAAACTCTGATTCTGACAGCGTGAGGGTTGAAAAGCAAGCACGAGCGGCGACTTGTTCACTTTATAATCCCTAGCGATAGCGATTCCCAAGAAACTCCTTACGTGAAATGCGTTTAATATATTCGCTAGGCGACCAGGTAGTTTTTCGAGATGATTCTTCCTGGGTTGGTGTAAAGTTTCACGAGAATCCCTTTTGTTTTTTCTCTCTTTCTCTCTTCGAGTAAGATTGAAAGGGTGCGCGGCGTTCTTGCCCATTAGCGACGACTGGATCCGACGATCGTGCAACTCGATTAACTTGCGTCCCATTCGTCACTGTGACCCTAAAAAGGAAAACAGAGCAAAGAGACGAAAGTTGTCACGAGCGGTTGCTTTTAAATATTAGTTCGGTTTTGTTCCGTTCCTAGCGTTAATTACACAAGAAATAAGACGGCGATCGTTCAAAGCCAATGCTTCACTTTTTCATTCTATCTCCTCCCCTGACCGTTGATTTTTATTATATTTGCTCGCTTATCTCTGCTTTTATGTGTCTTTAAAAAATTAATATTCGTAGGCGACTAACGCTGCTTTAGAATCCAGAGGTTTTGTTACGAGTGACTTGTTCGAGGTTTGATTGTTCCGCTGTATTATTATTAACTTGTGGAAGATACAGTAGAATTTCATTTATTAGAGTAAGACGTTAAAAATTCATCTTTAGATTCCCATTTGATCTCAAACATTGAAATTGAAAAAAGAAAGGGTTTAGGATCGAGTCGATATCGCGATTAAATGGGAAGAATGAAGGCACCCTGTCAATCGGTTCGTAGTGATAGTACAAAGAACTTGAGACTAGCAATATCGATAACTAGCGTTAGAAGAAAGAAAAATGAAAAAAGAAGCGTAACATTTACACAGACTCGAGTTAAAGAAATTAACGGGAGCGATACGATGCTACTATTCCTATAAAAATTGCTTCTTACCGCTACTAATAATATTACGAAGCGACGATAAATACCGCTGCAACTATATTGTTAATAACTACGAGGGGAAGAAAAACTATTACTATTATTATAACTACTACTGTACAACAATTACCACCACCACCATACCACCATCGCCATCAGCACCACCACCATAAGCAGAAAAATAGGAAAAGTCACTTACCACCACAGCACCACCACTACTCTACCACTACCACTAATACTATTACTACTACTGTTACTACTACTATTAATACTGCTACTACTATTACTACTACTACTACTACTACTACTACTACTACTATTACTATAACTACTACTGCTACTACTGCTGTTACTACTACTACTATTACTACTAACACTAATATTATTACTACTACTACTACTACTACTAACACTATTACTATCACTACTACTATCACTACTACCGTCACTACTGCTACTGCTACTAATACTAGCACTACTATTACTACCACTACTGCAGCTACTACTACTATTACTATTACTACCGTTGCTACTATTGCTATTACTACTAACACTACTAGTATCACTACTGCTGCTGCTACTGCTACAACTACTACTATCACTAACACTATTACTACTACTACTACTATCACTACTACTGTTACTGCTACTATCGCTACTACTACTACCACTATTACTACTATTGCTGCTGCAGCTAACACTACTACTATCACTACTACTACTACTACTACTACTACTACTACTACTACTACTACTATTACTAATTAATAACAACGCTATTGTAAGGTAAACTACTACTATGTTACCGCTACTATTAATTATTAACTATTAATCGTAAGGTGGAAGACGACCGCATACAACTGTTACTATTACACCGCCTATTTCGACTATTAAGGCGCGCCGTGTGTTATAGGAGAAGAGGGGCGCTGCTATTGCTGACTACTATTAATTCACACACTAACTAAACTACTAATCGCTTTACGACTACGGTTACTACGGGAGAATGATTCGTTAATGTAAAAAAAAAATATATATATATATATATTGATCCGACGCGAGACGAATAGGATACGTAAAACACGCACGCTCAGGGTGGATCATCCTTGGTTTTTAGATGAAAATAATTATTGTTCGTTAAGTCGTTGGTATTAAAAGGGATACAAAGGCTTTCTAATTACACCTTCTTACATAATTGAAGGTTTAATCGGATGTTTTCTCGAACAAGCGAAAAGATTTCGTTGGTGGCAAATTTTTATTTGAAAGTAAATCCATGCTTGTACCGTAATACGAACGATTTAGAAGAGGGTGGAACACCCTGGCCATTCTTAGTTGTTACATCACGCACAGGGATAGAAAGACAGCCGAATTCGTCGATCCTAGATCCGATCGATCAAGAATTTCGCACACTCCGTTCGAATCCTTCGCCAACCACCCTCCACGAATTTTTTTTCCCCCAAAGAAGGATTTGTCAATTTCTTAGACGTTTGAAAGAAATATGGAAAAAGTTGAATCGCTGGATAGATGGGTAGACGTAGTAGAAGATCTAGAGCTTCCTTTGGGGGTGGTTCGCGCGAGGTAGTCGAAGGGATCGTAATAGCTGTATAAAGAATTTTAATACTTTCGTCAATGCCAATTGGGATTGTAACGAGACTTCGTGTTCTTATTTTGTTAAAGGAAGATGGGCGGGCACTCGACGCCGATTAATAATAAGAAAAAAAGAAAAATTAAAAATTTCACGGGGAACTATAACAAAACGAAACCAGGGTGGTTCGGGATACGTATATTACCGCAAATGGACTTCTTACGGTGATCTTTTTTCAGTTTAATTCGCTGGAGTTTGTACGAGATTTTTCGAAATTGATGATCAGGAATCACGTATCGACATATAAAACTAATCGCTGTTTATATAAAAGTAATAATTTGCTACGGTGGAGAAATCACAAAATTGGATGTTGGACGTTCCGAAAGTTCCTCTTCATTAACTTTAACGTTGTAACATTCTTTTTATTCTAATAAGGGTGATTATAGGATGTAATAATTTTATAAAAGAATATTTAAGCATAAAACTTGGAAAATACGTGATTCGAGGATTATCGACGTACGATTTCAAGGATGCGAATAGAGTAGAGTGCCAATTAGGGTAGAGCGATTACGAAATAGTATTAGGTCTTCCCGATAGGGTGAAAGGTCGTGGTTAGATCGGCTTCCGAGAAAGAATTTACGACGGAAGATTTATTCTTGATCCATATCTAAAATTAATGAAAATGTTAAATTCAAATGCAAATCGAAACTCTCGAATTCAAATAAAACTTTTATTCAAAAATTCAAATCCTTGAATTCAGATTGCAAGGAAAATTTACCGCTTAAACTCACACTTGTAATTACAACTTTCGAAGTTTCGCGAGTACATAATAATGAACTTTATGCGAAAAATCTGTTTATTGGAAAAAAGAAGGGATAATAAAGCGAGGAAATTAAGAGAAATCTTTCATCGTAGCGCCTGGTGACCGCTTGATTTCGCGATTAGTTGATTCGAGAGTCCAGCCAACCGCGTTTCCGCTCAATACGACGACGTCTGAAGAACGTCGAGCTCGCGTCGCGCCGATCTCTCTCGGGGCATCCACAGAAACATTTTCTATAGCGTCTCGAGCTGCCTTGAACCGAAAGTGCATTAAAAAATCGTCCGCACGACAGCCGATCGGAATTCATTGCGGCTGGGATCACGATTCCAACACGGAATACAAAAGAAAAAAGAAAAGAAAAGAACGTGTGGAAAAAGAAAGAATTTAAAGAAACTACCCTTAATTCTAAATAACACGTTAGTTAGATGTTTTGTATTTTATAGCGATTGTTGTGATATCGACGAGGATCGAACGATAGCAGTTATGTTTTCACACGAACGAATTATTCGAATGTTGATCGTAATGATAACTTAGAAATAATTGCCTTGTTACAAGTGAAAAATCCGATATTTCGCTTAATCGTAGCTAGTAGATAGACTATTTAATTGCATATCTCGCGATAATTTGTAATTTAACTAGCAGCGTAGTAATTTATTAAGAGAGTGATAATTTGAATAGTGGCGATCGTCTAATGTGCTATTCGAATGCTAGAGAATAATTTCAACCCTAGAGATCAACGACGCGCACCCGGATACTTAATTCCATTCTATGTAATGAATTTTCGACCATACCAACTAGTATTAACCTATCAAACCTTTCCACGTTATTTCTCCAAGGAATGTTCGCACGGTGATTAAACCTTTACTCGATTACGCTCTTCACTCTTACTTTTGACCCTGTTGTCGCTACCCCTGAACAGCTATCCCTGAATACCATTTATAAAATAACAACGACGCGACAAGAAGATTAAAAATAGACTATAAACGAGGAAAGGTTCGACGGAAGTGATCCTCAGCCGCAACCGGAAGTTCCCACCGGCACGACAGTGCGCACGAGAACTTTTTCTACGTAAGATAGAATATTTCTCTAGTAGAATTTGGGGGCAGGGGGGGGAGGGGGTTAGAAGGAAAAACGATAGACGAGGGATGTTTTTCTCCCAAAACAGGCGGAGGGAAGCTTAATTACGCGACTGATAGTCGCGCGTCTCGATCGAGGGAAAAAATCGGGTTCGAGGATGAAGAAATATCGATTGAATATCCCGGGCCACCCACTGTGGCAATTCACCTCGAAGGTGGATCGGTCAAACGAAAACAGCGATTCTTCCGTCGAAATCTCCGCAAATCTCGACGAGGAAACTCTGTGCGAATGGGAAAAAAATCATCGAAAGTCGAGACGTCGTTACTTTTCGGGCAATTAAGCGTTAAGGAGTTAAAAAAAGGGGGGAAAGGACAAAGGAAAGACGATAGATCGTCTGCGTAGAATTTAAGCTTGCGGGGGACAGAAGACGTATGATAAATTATATATATATTTATATATATTTATATATTATGATATATATATTGATAATATATAATATATAATAATATATATATAATATATATATATATATATAAAACATATAAACGCGTAGCTAACGAACGATTAACTTAGCGAGCACTGATTAACGAGACGAGAAGAAAAGATTGTTTTTGATTCTTCTTTTCTTGTTTTTTTCGTTGTTGGGGGTGTGTGGTTAGGGGGTGTGTTGCGAGAATTCAATAGATGAATATAGAACGCACGAGCATGCGAAGTGTAAGTTCAGCTACGAAAATAACGATAACAATAATATTAATAATAATAATAATAATAAATAATATATATATAAAGTTTAACGGTACTTAACGACACACTGGTAATTGTAAACGACGAGAAACAGCGATGAGTAACATAGTGCGATTATTACTACCTATTATTACGGCAATACGATGATATACATATATTACAATGATGAAATACAATGATATATTTATCGAATATTTATTAAGCAAACGAGAATAGCACACATTGTGTAGTATCGGTTGTACAAAGTAGGCAACGAGGCGAAAACACGCGAGCGATTTATTTCGTTTATCGAAGATAGTATCGAAACTCTCAGGGGTCGTCGAGGCTTGGCGCTGTTAGGAGGTCGCGATTTTCATAGTTTTATGTCTCTTCTGATTTTAAAGATAGACATTCAAATATAAATTTATAATATACGAATTTGGAATATTTCATTTATTCCACCGGTAACTTACAACTTTCTTTCGCGAAACGCACAATATTCTACACAGCGATTTCTGCTAGTGGCTCGACCGTCATTTTTCTACTGTTGAGAACTCCTAGCTTACTCGTGTGCGACTCTTAACGCTCCAAACCGAGCATCCCCGAAAAAAGCGAGCAGGCGACTAAAGAGCATGAAAGACGCGACGGGAGGAAGAAAAAGAAAGGGAAGAAAGAGGAAGCCGAGAACGCGAACGTTCGATCACCGACGACGGTGGTCGGAAGCTCGCGTATATTTTCGTCTCACGATCCTTTTTTTACGATTGTGAACGAGGTTCATGTTATATATCAGGGATTAGACTAAATAGTATAACGATACGCTGCGAAGGAGGTGGCAAGAGAAAAACGCGACAGAAAGGAGTACGCGAGAGGCAGAGAGCACGGCGAAACAGCAGAGAAACGTTAAGAGATGAAACGAATGAAATGAAAAATGAAGTAACTAAATAAAGGAAGAAACCGAGGATGGTTGGCCTTTGGGAAAGGCAGAGCGAGAGAGAGGGCTGTGACGAAGGTGGTGATAGTGATAAGTGGAAGAGTCAGACGCGTTAAATTAGATTTCTCTATTCAAAGAGTGGCTAAGGAGATTTTAATTATTTTTTTTTTTTTTTTTTAATAGAGAGCTCCGGATTCCCAGCTTCGTTTGAGTTTCACTGAGACAAAAATACGTATTAACGATAATATGTTTCGATATTTTAAACATTGGTAATCGTTTCTTATACTTATTTCTACGTGTATATTTGGGCTATCGGTCATTAACATTAAAATAAAGCATAGATCTAGCGTCGATATAAAAAAACGATCGGCATATCCATTATTACTTGTAACGAACTCGCAATTTTCCTTCCAATTCAGATAGTTAGGAAAACGAATTCACGGAAAACCATTTCGAACAGCGTATATTAATGAAGATCTCTGTTTCAATTTATACTTCTTGTGATTACATTTCTGCAAGAAACGTCCGAGGAAACGATAAGTACGACTGACCAGCCCTCTTTCCATAGAGACGATCGATCATCGAATATTAATGCTTAAGAAAAACCAAAGTTGTGATAAGCGTGGCGGGACTCGAAACCATGCACGATATCGAGGACATTTTTAGAGGATGGAGGAGAAACGAGAGAAAGAAGGGGAAAAAGAGGAAAACGGAGAAACGAGCGATCCGGGGTGCGTGAAACGACCTCGACTCGCGAACGGAGCTGGCAACCCTCCGACGAAGGGACACTGACAAGGGAGAGGCTTCTTTGTCACCTTACCGCGCCAATTATACGTTGTGTCCATACTGTCTCAATTAATATAATGTATTATATTATATATATAATATATATTATATATATATCCGACAATATTGATTATTAAAAATTCTTAATATATAAAAGAGGAGAAAAAAGAAAAGAGTAAATGTGAATGTTGGCCGAAAATTTATCCCCCTTTTGAGTTGTTCCAGATTTCAATTTTATGCGTTCGTATATAATTTCAAGTATGCTGCTGTAGTCTGATTTCCAAAGATATCGATCAGGATACATATTTCAAGATCTTTTCTATGTTTTATTTATTTTCACGACTGTTTTTCTTTTTTTTTTTTTTTTCGTCCTAGCTTCTTTTCATCCAAACCTATTCTTGTACAATCTATTCGTTCTATATGTAGAACTAAAGGATGCAATGGGATTGAGAAAGAAGACACGAGGTGAAAAAGTGAAGTACAATTTATTAATAATATACGCAGCCATTTTCGACATTCGGTGCATCATTGCAAAGATGATCGAAAACAATTAGTACACTTGGATACAACCATATCGGAAGCGACTCATCGCGACTATCTTCTTTACGTTCTATACATGTATATAAATAACTCGTAATTAAAATATAGATATATACATATGTATTATATATATTATACATATTATTATATATGTATATATGTATATATATATCTGTACAACCTGGACATACGTGTCTACAAAATAATCATTCATCTAATCGCTAATTTTCTTTTCTAAATTCATTCGTCGTTAACCCCTTGTGGTCCGCTATTTTTGTCTCCTAGAAAGTCCGCGGGAAATGTTTCGTTGTCAGAATTGATTAAAAATATACGAAAGAAATTAAAAGGAAAGAAAGAGAAGAATGCTATTGCAGTAAAGAATCAGACCCCAAAAGGTTAAAGAATCTTAGAGCACGTGGAATCGAATTGTCGAACGAGCTAGTCAACACTGACGTGAGAAAATAAAAAATGCATTTTGGACGAAATTCGAGAGGTACAGTGGTTTGTTTAACATCGATCGCAAGGTAACGTCGTTCTTTCTCTGCAATATGTCGGTCCTGAAAGTCGGAAATACAAAGCGACAGCGCGGCGATTAATTCAGCGGATTCACTACGTTCAACGAACGATTTATGTTCAACGAACAAGATAAAAAGAAGAAAAAATTCAAAATATCACAGAACCAACGAAACATTACAAACGAAAGTGAAATTTCAACATAGTTCTTTTAACGATATAACGAAAGATTGGCCCTCGGGGCAAATCGTTGATTATACCACGAAAATACTTTTCTCTTTTTCTTTTTTACAACTTTCTCTCCACATCGGAAATTGATGGATAGGCGAGGGAAACTTCCATCCCTTGACAATAAACAAAGCTGCAGGAAACAGAAACCAAGGACGGAACTCGTATGCTTCGATGTGAACGCAACAGACTAGAAACGATCGAACGAAAGTTTCCACTCGCCGCTCGCGTCTTCGCTTACAAACGAACCATTTCATGGGGAACGGTTCTCCTTTCTAAAGCTCCAACAAAATTTCTAACGCGTGCAATACTTCTTCCTTACAACTATAAATTCTCTATCGTTGTAATACGCATCATCTTTCTTTGCAATCTGCAAATTTTCAGGTCGAGAAAGAAAGACGAAGATTAAATTATAATCAAAGGGACATATCGTTCTCTTTCCAATAAATTTTTATGTTTACACTCTTTCTTCGATTTGGGCCATCTCAGCTGTTTCAATATTAAATATATAAAAATATCTTACTTCTAGCAGATTCTCTCTCATTTCCGATTATCAACAAAAAAGGTAACTTAATTCTTGTCGTAAGCTCTTAAAGTTTTAACACGTTGGCTGTCACGCGAATTTTACATATTTTTGCCATGGGAGGTGGAATAGATTTAAATGTACAATACTGTGCTTTTACTCTGGCAATGTTGTCTAAATCCTTCATATTGTTGAAAATTCCTTAGTGCATGAAATTTATCTTACTTTGGTCATTTTAGAAAATTTAATAAAAAACATGCGTCACTGATGTCAACGTGTTAACAATATCCACATTGCTGACTACAAATGGTTCTTAGATCAAATATTCGAAACCTTATTCTGTTCACTCGCTTATGAACGCTAACCGTCCATATTATATGTATCATCATAATTATAAATAAAAAGAGGTAACTATCGAAACAACGCAACTGTGAATGCATCGACATACTAGTGCATTTCTCACGATAGTACGGTTGATGGATCGCACTAACACCGATCTTCACGAAGCTTATTTCCTACAATTAAATAAATAAATGAAAATACTTGTCCCGGTAAAGTAAATGCCGCTCTATTCTTCTTCGAAGTATTCTAAGCTTAACCACTAATAGCTATGATCCTCGTCTCATTTTCTCTACAGCTATAGATGCAGCTTTCTTAAAATCGTGCTCGTTTCACGAAAATACATGTGTTCTCTTTTTCTCTTTCTTTTTGTCTGTACAGGTAGTCAGCCATCTTGGGCTTCATAAAGAAAATATCGCTAGTCTAATGCTACCGACGACGAAACGCTTGGATCACAAAGATATCAGTTTAGTCAAAGTATCTTTGCACGTGTTTGGATGACCATTTGATGAAACGTTTAAACGTTGAACCTTGAAACATTTCTGACAGAATATAGTTATGTTAGAAAACTTTAAGAGGTTTTTGGAAAGCAAAAAAAAGATCGGTCATTCGTTGTTGGAAATTTAGAATTGTCATAGGCGGCCAGAGTTGGAAAATTATCTGAAAATTGATCCAAATTAGTAAATTCCATTGGATTCTAAAGTTCAACTCGTCAAGAAACCAATTGACTATACTGATACCTTAAAGAGTTCCAAACAACACTTCGTCGATTCTCCTACGATTTTCTTATTTTCTTCGATTGCGAACTCATAGCACTTAAGTCACTTTTCTTCGTCTCTTTGGCTCGTCCTCCAGGTGAAAAATATATAATGGAGTCTTAAGGACGACGCTCGTACTATACACTCTAAACTTCTATCGAGTAAACTTAAGCGCCCTAATGGTAATATCTTTAGAAATCTCATTCAGAGAAAAGTCCATCCATGCACCGAATCTACGATAATCGCATCTCAAGTGTGTATGTGTGTGTATTTTAAGTACGAAAATGCGCAACCACTGCAACAACGTTGGGAAAAGACCGGAAAAACCGGTCTCCGTTATACAAAACTCTGTAAGTACAATTTATCGGCTGAGTCGCAGCGTAGTGGAGACATCCACGATGGAATGTTCGACGATTACAGGCTATAATTTAATAATAAGAAGGGAAAAGGGAAAAGGATTGGCCGAGTATCGCTGTGCAAACGTAAGGTCCCGTATTCTTCGTGGTCTTCATGGACGTTGACATCTTTCTTGGTGGTTTCAGACCTTGATTCGAAGAAATACCGGACAGATAGGCATAGCTGTGACACGCGTCGCACGGAGTATTCGGTAGAAAGCTCCGCTGTTAGTCGGACGCTCGAACAACGACGATATCTTGTGAATTGCGACGTCATGGACTATTCAAGATATTCAATACTGCGTGTTTTGAATGTTTCCGAATTTCAAACTTCTTTCAAAAAATTTCAAACTCTTCAATTTCCTCGTTACCAATTCTACGACTTTCATACATTGGTAAACTTTAAAGTATAGATTTAACGATATTCTTAGACAGTTTTTCTGTTTCACAACTACAAACGTTTCTTCGTAGTCGTGAAAAGATGTTATGGTATACCCAGTCATCTTTGGAGATGTGGTCGCCGTGCGGGACAATTATTCGTTGTCCTCGCGCGCCACGCATCGATATCGCGATAACGATTAATTAGGGCAAGTCGAAGGAACTATGCGATTTGAATGCCATCGTGTTCGTTCGAAAACGCGCGTTTGTCGTTCTCTTACTTTAAGCAACGCAACGTTGGTGACCAGCAGATCGACTACTACTCGCCACTAACAGAAACAGGTCCGGCCGTGAACTGGTTCCTGGGCTCGTCTCGTGAATATGTTCACTAGTTGGCAGTGTACCCTGTCGATAAATCACAGTAGGTCAATTACAGTTGTTCACATTAATATTCGGACACAGCACTACCTCTGTACTTGTTCACTCGTGTAAGAGGGAATGATTCAAATATCATGTTATTTATTCCACGAAAATATGCATCTCTTATGCAAAGCAACAAATAGAGAGATGGTGATGTGCCCGAATATTAATCTCAGTAACTGTATACGTTATATAAAATTCTTCCCATAAAATAATCAAATAAGTCGTCCTACTCGTTTTATCTGTATTTTTTTATCCGAACGATACTGGTATTTTAAACGGAAATTAAAGGTCGATAAGGTATCAGAGATATCAAAGGTCAGCAATGAAAGGATAGTGGAAGCTTAGGTGTAAACCATCGAGGTGGAAGTGAGCATGAAGAGTCTGTAAATACACGAACGAGTGTTTACCTGATTTTCACATTGGAGCTATCGATCACCTCGCCGTCGCAGTTCCATACGCTCAGGCTCGAGTTCAGATAGCGGTTGCTAATCTCGCTACTAGACTGCATGTGCAGGGTAGGTAAGGTGCGGAACGTGAACTCCCTGGCTCTATACACCTCGACGAACGGCAGATCGTACTTGCAAAAGAAAACAGACCAGCTAGATCAATTCGAACGATCGTCGACACATTTTCTGATACTTCTGAAATAATTAGCAAACTGTAAATTGGATTTTTATTATTACAAATAATTATTATAAATAAGCGAATAAAAATAATTTAAATCTGGATTTCCCAGATAAACAATTTACATATAATCGTATGTTCATAGAGAAAATCAAGAATATACGTATATTCTTAAATTAATTAATAAATTTACAATTATTTCACATACCAAAGTCTTCTGTTTGCTGGACAACCTCAACAACATCCTGATATTGTTAAAAAGCGAGGTATGTCGGACGAGAATTACGTCTACGCAACCGTCTCCGACATGACAATGAGGGCTGAAACCCATGGGGCTCCTGGAGCAACCACAGGCGAGATTGACACCATTCACCATGAAGAATTTACCTCTGATAGTCAACCATCCTGAGGTAGATTCAAGATAAATTAAAGATAAAGATAAAGTACAAACAATATCAATAGTATCAAATAATAATAATTAGACCACGGATTTCTATGCATTTCTACGTAATTTATTGTAAAAGTGCAAAAATGTGCAGAATGAATATAATATGCAAAAATATACGAAATATCTAAAGTATAATACTCTTCATACGTGGTGAAAAAAACAAATCCCTACTTAAGTGCTATTCGTTCAATTATGTTTATGACAATACAAATTTGCATAAAAATCGACAGTTTAATAATGGATAATAGACGACTAACTGGTTATTTCTTTATCCGGAATACTGTTGTGCATGTGTTGGAGGCACCTGGTGCAGTTTTTTATACATCTTGTACTGGTTGCTGGATGGCAAGGGTCCGATAGGAGCTGGATCTCACCTTCGTAACCTTTATTCGCGAGGATCTTCTTGAAACCTGAGTTAAATTCGAGGTATGTACTATATTATACATCTTTTTATAATCATTCAATAATTTTCAAGGAATATTAACATTATTCGCCATTAGGCAGATATGACGTTACAACAATGATGAGGAAAAAGATGTACCAGCGTGGAACACGGCGAAAGAAGAAAAAAACATGATTAAATATATATTACGGCATATATCGTAAGAAAATTATTGTTCAAGATTATGGAATGTACAATACTTCTTATTACTAATAAAGTATACAGTGCGTATTTATTTTAATTCCTCTCTTCTGTTAAGATAAAACCATCAAACAAAAAATACGCGAGGCAGAACAAACTTCATCAAATTCGGAACAAAAATGACGTGTGAGATTCCAGGAATTACGTTCTTTGCGCCACCTCCTCGGCTATCATATTCTCCTGATACCATTTTTCGATTTTAACAAGAGTTTGTTTTGAATAAGTGGAAAATCACAAGGAAAATATGACGTATGTACTTTCGACCGTTCGCGGGAAGACGCGATCTCGAAGAAGCGCGCCAACGGGAGTCGTAAATTCCCGTTACGATTTGAATAATCGATGCCACGAATCGTTCGATTCCTTATTTCGGCTAAGATAATAAGGGTGGTTGAATGAATATAACACTGATATTAACAGGTTAATATATATTTTCAAAGATCCAACAACTTCAATGTGATACAATGTTACGTATGTGGAATGACAAACTACGAATGAGTACGACCTGAGACTCTTTTCGTGTTGGCTACTGTGATGATGTATCTTCTGTCGATTGACTGTCTTCGACTTGGAGATTCTGCTGACTTGATTTCTGACTCCTTCTGTTCCTTGAACTGTGTTTTAACTCGAGCTGGTTTTAAACTGACTATTCGCTCTTATGTTATTACGGAGTGAAGCTCGGTATGGATGTGCCCTTTGAACGAAGAACGCGGATTCGTTGTTCACACTTTTCGTCAGGAAAGTGAGGGTGTAACGATCCGCGATGCCCATTAGTTATGACCCACGTTAATGAAGGAAGTATGAGGAGGAAACCTCCTACCAACGTGGCTCGTGGGTGACCTCGTTCATGGGAAAAACCAGCTTTTCCATAAGACAAATATTCGCTTTTCCCCTTAGATAACTACCTGCCTTCTCCGTTTTTAAGAGCGAATAATAAACCCAAGAACAGTTTTAACCCCTTTACCTACCATTTTCATTCCAGAATTTTGGGCCGATTTACGTTTAGTCTGATCATCTACTGCGGGCTATGCCCGCAATATTTACGTTTGGCCCGATCATCGTACTACGGGCTACACCTGTAGTTGTAGGTTAAGGGGTTAAGTACCAGCCATAAGCAGAAAATACTTACAGGATTGAAGATTCCGCTAAAGATTCTGTTTATGGTGGTTCCTTAGGTTTATTGAGGGTTTGAATTACGGTGCGTGGGCCTTTGATAGTCAGACAATGAAGGATGACGCACGGAATGTCCCACGCGACGTAACAACGTACTCAACTGAATACGTTTAATACGTTTGTTTCATTCTGACTTCTAGCAGATACATTGCTATACAGAATTTTACAAATATATAACAAATTTTTATAGTGTATAACATAAAAAATTCCTATCACGTATAATATAACACTATCTTCAAGTACTTTCTTGCGGTAGTGTCCTTTACTGACGTTCCCTGTAATAAGGAACATATATGTATATATATTATGATACTATTTGAAAGTGAAACTAATCGTTACAATCACTTTATAAGATACAGTAAGAACATGTAGGAAATTAGTAATTGAAATAATATACACAAATCTAGTATCTCCGATTAGTTATTAATATATCTAGAACTATCTTCTACTGAAACGTCCATACTTTACCACACAACTAATTAAATACATAACGAATACCAAATACTTACCTGCACGAACATTCGAAATTACTCCTATTTCTGCAATTTTTTACTTCCCCGCGAGAGTACGCGCTACGGCGCGCTCTCAACTAGCGCCATCTTCTTAAATTATTTTAACTTGCATCGCGTATTCGTAAAAATCTCTTAAAACACTTTCGCGAAGCGTTTCGTCTCGAGGCCTCTATATGATACTTGTCGTTCTCTTTCATCTTCTATATTTTTTTACGCATTCTTTTGGTGCTTTGTCACTGACTACGTCAAAGAGACGTACACCCTCTCACCGGCCGATATAGGAATTTGTACAAGAGATGCTATCCGAGTGAAACACTATCTGTTCTCTGCCATACAGTTTCTCCCCACTCCCACGAACTCGCACGTGTTCCCGCAAAGCTAGAACAAATCTAGTTCACCAACCTTCCGGCTTAAAGAAACTCGTAAATCGTTCTACGGCCGTACATCCTACTTCCTACGCTCGCACTTTAAACTGCATGATATAAAATAACTATACTTTACAATTTCCTTCACTTATTGGCCTCGTTCCTACATCCCTCGCGGCTATAGTTTGCCTGTCATTAGCTGACAGCTTGTTACGACTTATAAAACTATCTTTACCGCTAAATGTATCCCTTACCCTCACAAACTTTGTTCTTTACTAGTTTGCGGTTCGACCTTCTTACCTTTATTTTTGGCCTTGGCATATACAACCTACCTTTAGCCTTGAAAAAATTAATCAAACCCTTATTTATTCCTTAGCCATTCCGTTCGATTTTCGTCCAACGTTTTGAAATAAAGAATATCTAGTATCGTATTAAATACATAAAAATATAATAAAATTACTAGAAGTATGAAAAACATTCATCAAATAAAAACAAATTGTAAATCACGCGAGTGAAAAATCGTTGTTGCTAGATTACGCTAGACCTAATCAAAAAGTCACGAACTCCACAAAATAATACTACACGAGACACAAAAAATCGTGTGATTCAATTAGAAAACGTTCAACCATAAAAATGGTCGAGAACATTTTAAACTAGCCAATTCTTTTCACTAAATTACATCAAACACAGTTACGTTAATATTTGGAGTATCTCTTGTCGTACTTATCGCATTGCATAAGAGGGGATGATTTAAATTTCAAATTATCTTATTTTCGTAGCACGCTAATATTCAGACACTCGTTTACGTTCTCCAATCTTGCAATTCTTAGTAACAGTTCGAACTGCGAAATACATTTACTTTCGACAATTATTTCGTATAATTAACGTCGGAAAAAATTATCACCAATATTTTTCTAACACACCAGGAAGTTTAACGTGTCATGAAAAGGAAAAAGATGCTGGTTTCGATGAAAAACAAATTGTAATTTGCTATAGAGGAAACTATCGTGAAATTGCACAATCATGACTAAACTGCGGATTTATATACATTTATAAGAAATCAGAAAGTGTAAAACTACACAAAATGCACGTAGTATAAAACAATATAAAAAATATCCAAAAAAGAAACAGTTAGTTTCTAAAGTATTTGGCAGATAAACCAATTTTCTATCGAGGTTCTACCTTCTAACTTATATACTCGAAAGTATGAAGTTGCATAAAAATCTGCAGTCTAAACACGAGTATTAATCGTAGCAAACATTATTAGACGTTATTTAAAAGAAAAGACGGAAATCACTTTTTCGTTAAAAATTTATTGCGCGATTAAACGTTATTGTTAGGAACAGGTTACTTACGTATTTTCAAGCTACAGTAAATGACTCATATTTGCGTCGAATAAGCAACACAACATTTAAATTATGCTCTCTTATACAAAGCAATAAATACATGATACAGAGTCCATTACAAGTAACTGTATCAAGGATACGATGACAGTAAAAACCCCATACAACTATCACCAACACACAAATAGCTCAATAATAAAGCTTTATTCCTTTCTTTGAAGGAACAGATATTTTACTTACCGGAGTAATCGTATCTTTGGGGTCCCATCCAACGAAACTTTTCACTGTCCCGTATCACGTCGCCTAGATAGCCGTAACTGAGCATGCTGGCGTATAGCCTGAGCAACGACTGGTCATTGTGCACGGAGGAGACGTCGAGGCCAGTGCTGTCGCCAAAAATGATATGTATCGTCGCCGTTTGCACATCGGTGGTTCCATGGAGGCTGTACGCGATCGTGTCGGTACTTCCGCTGGGTATCACTCCGATCGGAAGTCGAGGAGTCGGTAGATTCACTTCTGGATTATTCGGGTCGATTTGTCGATCCCTCGAGGTCCTCAGTACCAGGCCGTTGATCACCTCCGCGACAGTACCGTCTCCGCCGATGCATACTATCGCCTGGAACAAGTGAACAAGAGTGAAACATTTCTGTATAAAAATGACTTAATCTTCTTCGTCCTTGCGCCGTATTTTCGCTATTGCTTCAGGAAATTTCTATACGATTTAAAACTTGTTGCGGAAATGAAAGAAAAATGAAAAAGAAAATTTTGCAGGAAATAGAAGAAAAGTAGAAGGTACTTTGTAGAAAAAGTTTCTCCAAATACATTGAAAGGAAAAGCACGAAATTTGGTCGAAGGAGTTCTAAAGATACGTAAGCGATAAAAGGAAAAGAAATTTTGCATCGGACGTTTCGTAGCCGTGAAGCTTTGAGAACGAAATGAAAAATGAAACTTACATGGAAGTCAGTAAAATCGACGCTTAAGAGGACATCACGAATATGGCCAACCCTCTCTGTAACTAGTATCTTCGCATCAATGCCAGCAATAGTCATTAGAGGCTGTACATCCTTCTCCCAAATCTTCAAACCCTTTTTCTTCCCTCCAAACGGGTTGATGAATAGTAAAATCTTCCTAGGACGATGGGTTAATCCTATAAACCAGTAATTTGCAATTCTCCGTTAAAATAGTTATGCAATCTTTGAAATAATTTATTTTTCCTGCAGTTGTGAATGTAACGGTCCACAGATTATTAAAAAGACTAAATTCGTTTATTCGTGAAGGATAATGTTTTTGAAGAAACGCAACGTAGCAAACAGGAAACCGGATCAATACAGTGGCTACTGTTTCTCCCAACAAAGATAGACCAGAAAAAGATCGCGTCACACGCACGCCAAAGAACCACCCTGTTGTATTTCCGTTCTACCCACGTTTCCCCCAGAGAGAATATAGTTCGAAGGTGGCGTTTTGATTGATTGGAAAAAACGATAAGTTCGTTGCCACAGTATTAGGAATATTACGAGGTAGGCGTGCACGGATATCCATTCGTCGATTAGTTATCGTTTAACCCTCGATATTTCATTCTATGTACACAGATATACATAGTGAGTGTACTTAATTGAAGAACGCTTCATTAGGATAAAAACGTTTAAAATTCCGGAATTGTATTCGATAAAGTTTTTTGTAGAAAGATATCGCATAGATAAAATAAACATGTTTGAAAGATTACTAAGATTACTGAAAGACTGTTTATCATTCATTATTTATTAGATTGTAGATTTCTATGCATTCGTGAGAAATTTAAAAAAGATTAGAAGTGCACAGAAAGCTGATAATATGCAAAAATGTATAAAACGTCGAATGTGTAGTACTTTTTGCGATATTTGATAGATAAAACAATCCATCTATGTTTATAACTTGGTTGATTAAGCGGTTAATAATAATTAAAGATATATGTATATTTTAGTTTTTTTTTACAAATACAGATTATGTGTATTTTAGGATAATTTTTTTCCGTTATTATTTAGTACGTGGGCTTGAAACGACTCGAGAAGAGATAAATCTCTAGTCCAGTGTAGACAATGAAGTGGAAAGTTGGAACTATCGACCTAGACCTTGAAGAATCATCGTTTGAGTTATTAATCGTGCACAGAACCGGTTTCTTCGGAATAATCGCCGTAAGATGTTTTATTTTCTGGAAACTCACGACGTGTTCTTAGACTTCGACGTTGCTTTTTCAATCCCTCCAAGGAAGCAATCCAAAGAGCATAACATACAGTATATGATTGTTAAGTAAATCATGGCCGTTTCCGGCAAACATCATGGTTTTCTTCGACCTAGAAAGAAACGCTGAGATATTTTCATAACATCGGATTAATTTCTCGGGATGAATCGTAAAATGTAAAACACGAATTCACCGAACCAATACACCAAATAATCCTACTTCCCTAAGTCCATTTACAACAAGGAAATAACACGATTAACAGTAAATTCCAGAGTCAATTTCAAAGAATAAAGTTCGTAACATCTTTCTCTATTTCTTAATTTATGGTCTTTTAGATTCCAAACGGTAAGCGAATGAATTTGATTTTCTATCAAACCTCGACTCGAGTGAGAATGTAGTGGCAAATTAGAATTCTAAAATTACGTTAGGTCGATCTTATGAACCCACGTAATCGTCAGAGCATCAATTTCATAGAAACTTCGAAACTTTTCCCGCAAGTATTTATCCTAAAGCTTGGGTGTGTAGATTGACCAACCCTTATCGACCACTAACTATAAACGTAATATAAACTCTGCGTAACGACAGACTAAAATTATCAATGGAGACACTTATTTCGAGCATCGTTATTAATAAATGCGAACACCATGCGAAACACCCACTCCGTGCGTCAATCGCCATTCCAGACGCTCTTCAAACATGCACCGGCTAAACTACAGCGACGTGAAAGGCGGTAGACTGAAAAAGCGGTTTGTTTAAGCTACAGAAACTGCACGTGTGTATCCTCCAGCTTTTTATCCGCTGAATGAGCATGACGTAAAAGCCTAAGAGGTGTAGATACGTGAGGGGAAAGAATCGTGGGCGCGAATAGGGAGTTTTATAAGGTGAAGTATCGTTCTGTGAGGTATCGTGGCATGCTGATCGATAGAACAGCGACGCTTGCAGCGGTTTCTCTTCCTCTTCGCTTCCTGTTTCTACGGAGCTTCGATACGTTGACCGCCGTTTATTCAACTAATATGTAAAAATCGCGTTGACAATCAACGTCCTGAATTTCTTCTCGAATAAGCTTGGATTTTTTCATTACTTTAAGCTCGAATCTTTCGGTTCTACTATTGGATTGTTGGATTTTTATAGATTCGAACTCGTACGTCCTCCCGGACTAGATTCTCCAATTCGTCTGGCTAAGGTTCTCCGATACTTCTGAACTTGATTCTTTTACTCTCTTCGGGAATAAAATGGAGTATCCATAAATAAAGCAAAATCGTCTAATTTCGTAGAAAAATATCATTAAAGGAAAATAATAGTAGTATATTGTTCGAGAGATAGAGATACAGAGGAATCTTTCTATTTTGAGTGCTTTTTGAGAAGAATTGAAATTACGCTAAAGCGGGTATACATTTTGCAACGTAGAATACAATATCCTTGTATTCCTCATAAAAAACGATATACGAAAGGAACAAGGAATCGCGATGTATAAAGAAAGACGAGTGTTTAATTACTATAAATTTTTTCCAATTGTTAATTATTATCATTTTAATGATATTTTAACGATGATCCCCACAAGAAACAAAGTCACTCAAAGTCAGAGTACGAAATAACGAAACCGAAAATGCCTGTTGCAATAAATTTACAGATCGTTTTACAACTACATACAAATCAACTCCAAGTATTGAATGACTGATCACTACAACTGTAGGAAATCACTGGCAATCTTTGTTCCCCGGCATTATTTTTTTGTTCTTTGCAAGCCAGCAAAAAACATGCCTCAATTACGCAGCCTTGATCCGTAACCAACGACCTAGTTCCAGCATATGCCGTGTTTAATCCTTTCTACTCGTTCGCGGGGAAACGCAACACCGTACACAAGAATAAACGTTGAGCAAAAACATATGATGTTTCGCAAATTATTTCGTAAATGTTGGAAAACGTTATTTCATTTTCTTTGTATCTAGTTACATTCTTAAAGGGCGTGCTCATAATAATCGATATGATTTCAATTCTAGTTTAAGTTTCTCTCTCTCTCTCTCTCTCTTTCTCTTTCTCGCTCACTCACTCACTCACTCTCTACTAGTTCAATTATTTAAGCAACGCGCGACGACTATCTCCACGATTCGGATATAGAAAAGAAACAATAGCGCATGCGAGCAGCACGGTTCAACTTTCACCTACTTTTCCCTTTATTTCGTATCTTCGCACGCGATATTATTAGCACAGCCGATCGATCACGTGTAGTTAACACTGGAACTATCGAAGCTAGCAAAATGACAAATTTCCAGTTCTATTTTCTTAAAATTACTAAAAGCATATATGTAGGTATTTTAGACAAAATTAATATTGTTTTTTACTTAGATGAAGACATAATTACACAGATCTATTGATTTTAAATGACACCATTTGAATTACAATGATTTGTACATAGAATATTTAGATAGGTATTTGCAGACTGGTAGTTCTAGTGTTAAGGATTTTCCCATTCTCGGTTCTCTTTCCTGTTTTCCCCTTTTCTTTCCACAATTTATAATCGAGCCACCATGCTTGCATAAGTTATTAGCGAGGATGAGGTAGCTATAGGGATTCCACGAAATCTCACCTCGTTACTCTTCGACTTCATTGTAAGAAAATCTATTTTCAGAGTCGGGATAATTAGCAGTCAATTACCGTGTCGTGTAGCGACTCTACTGAACCGTACAACGATTCGTGCAACTGTTTTGCTTACTAGTCAGCCGACTGGTTAACTCGCGACAAATAAGATCTCTTCGAATTATGTCGAGTTTGCGGTAATCTAAACCTGGACAACTCGCCAATCTTTTCTTGCTCGAATCGGAAAAATGAACACGCCAACTGTCACGATGGTTCTCGATGACCCATATTGTTTTACTAAATTTCTTAGAATAATTAGTATGAGAGAAATTTCGTGGACTGAAGAATAATGTGTATTTTAACGATTTGAATGATCTTTACATAATATCTTCGAAGATAAAATATGCAAATATAATATTTCGCAAAAATTAAATATTACAATTTTTTGGATTTTGTCATTAGGTAGTAAACCACAATCACTTAGTTGCCAACCCAATAGTATATTTGAATCGATTGAGGTTCCAGGCCAAATCAGATATTATGCAAAAGTCGCGTGGCAGTCAACGTGTTAACAAAGGCTTCGATATTTCAATTACAGAAAATTGCACGTTAAGGAAAATACCAAGCGATATCTCACGATAAGAGAATTGATCGATGAATTAACAAGGAATGAAGAAAGACTGAAGCTCACCCATGAGGTAATTTCGGATGGTTTTAACCCAGGAGGCGACTTGCCTAGGGTCGGTGTGACTCATGGTCACGCTGTGATGGCTCCATTTATTCTTTGGTCCACGTACAGCGTAGTGGAGAATGAAATTCGTCGGGCAGACGGTGGGCGAGGTAGGCGATGTTGGAGGCGGTTGTTTCTCCTTCAGATTCACCCCATGTATCCAATCATCCCCGTAACGAACGGCGAGCACGTCAGTCATCGGTAGTGTCCATCTCGCTGAAAATATAAGAAGTGTTCGTGTCGAGTCGATACAAGTAGCTTTGAAAACAAATCCCTCCACTGTCCTATCCTTTTTGCCAATTTACGAATTCTCGTGTGACTTATTTTGCCATTTAGCCGCGTTAATTGGGAAAGTATTCGTAATTTTTTTCGTATTAATTGAGAAATGATTTTGTAATTGAATTACAAAATGGATTTTTAAAGTTGATAAGAGTATTCCGAGGGGGGAAAGCTTCCGATATTTTATTCCTTTTAACTTTGGAATGGCGAAGGGGTATGACTTGAATTGATAAATCTTGAATAGAGAAAATAATCGACTAAACTAAAGACGATCAATATTCGTCAATTTATTTGTTCTAATTTGTCAATTCGTTAATTCTAAATTCAACGATTACAACTGTCGCTTTTTCTATGTATTCGTTCCGAGGTTATATAATAGATCAAAAGGAAAACGACTACGCGACGAAAGTACGTACTCGGCTAGAAACAAAGAGAGTCGGTTTACCGGTTCTCTGATAGATGCCGTTTAATATTGCAACGAAGTGACGAGAACAAAACTACATAGACCATTCAAACCGTACGATCGTTTTGCATAATTGAACGTGGCGATCTAGCGCTACTTCTTCATCCACGAAATATATACTCTTTGAAATCTAATCGATAATCGCTATCGAATAAAGAAAAGAGGAAAGAAAGCGTGCAGCGATCGATCAAACGGAACTCTAGAATCTAGACAATTTGATCAACCACCGTGACCACGTTTTCGTTTAAAACCTGAATTACAAGGTGTAATTTTATGGATTTTATTTTCACCGTGATTATCTTACTTTTCTCGTCAGAGATTTACAAAATGATCAAACAAAAAACTTTTAAGCACCTATTCGCGTCGTACGAAACTTGATCAAGGCAACGCGAAGTAACAAAGATTACCCCAGACAAGATAACCGAAAGACGAAAGATATTCGACTACGATGTCCGTACAAGAGAACCGACAGACACGATCGACAGTCCATGAAAACGATAAAATATCGTGAAGCGCACGAAAGTCGATAGCGCGTTCTCTTGTGATTTCAGTGCGATTTTTATGAATTATCTAAATATCCTTTGCAAAAAATTCGGCCGACGAATTTAAACTCTTGTGAAAATTTTCGATAGAAAATCGAAGCGGTTCCAGTATTACATTTTTATCGCAGAATTAATGTCTATTCTTCATCGAGTCGTTTCATATTTTTTTTTTTAATACTTGTAATATTCGCTTTGCTAAATAAAATGTTTAATTTACTTATAATTCTCAATGAGAATTGATTGTAAAAAGTGTACCAAATAAGAAAAAAAAATAAAATGTTTGCGAATTTACTGCCGATTAACTTCTGTAAACTTTCATGAAAATTTTTCCCGAAAGAAATGGAAAAATATTTATAAAAATTTATTTAATATTAATAATACTAATAAAATTAATTGTTAAATTATATCAATATACATTAATTGTTAATATTCGTCCGTAAACCTTTGCAAACTTCTGTCGTGTCTCTTGAAAAAATTAATATAAAATAATAGTATCATCGTCGGGCTCGATTGTTCCATATGACACAAGAATTCCGCTAACTTTATGAAACCGCGAATTTCTTTCAACCGACCTAAATGTGACTATCGACAAACGGGACAGCTGTCGTTCAAAATGACGATGTTATATTATGCATGTATACATAATCGACGACAAAAGCACAGGAATGAACTTAAAGTAAGTAGATAACGAAATTACGCAAAAGATAACGCGTTGCAATAACCATAGTCATAGTGTATCCGTCTTAGCCGAGTTTCAATATTCTTTGAACTCTGGTCTGGACGATTGTAGAAAATTCATAGATAGATAGAAATAGAAGGACAAAATATTTCCTAAATCGTTTGTGACTTGTTAGAAATTTGTCTCTATTGAAAATAAAGGAAAAGAAGAAATTGGAGTTAAAAATAGCAGAGGGAAGGAATTTCGAGAGTTCGAATATTTCAAAAACTCGCTATTTTTTAAAGCAGCTATTATACCCAAGTCTCGCAGGATCGATTTGCGATGTTTTTGCAAGTTTCGAAATTCAATTGTCTAATCGATTGTTAAATCAATCGAGCACAGAGTAGAACGACTCAAAATATTCGATATTTGAAATTTTGTAAAAAAATTCTGCACGAACAATAATCCCGCGGAATATTCCACAGGTTTTTCGTAAAATAATATTGCTGAAAAATGTTCTTATAATATTTCCATGAAATATCCTTATCCTAGAATAGGAAACAATGTTTTTACAATGTTTTCAACTCACAATGATTTATTAATGTCAAGAGATTGTCGGGGTACATATTTGTTCGAGAATCCAATTCTTTTGTCAATATTTTCATTCAGATATATAATAAAATTAGAAAATTATATAGATATGTAATATTTATTTTTTACTTTTCCTTGTCAATTCACGTGACTACAGATATTAAATATTTTGTCGGCCAACTTGATCGTCTGCTTGATTTAAAAGTTACCTGTTTATTATCGTATCGCTTTTTCTTCTCGCTTATTGATAAAGCTATTGTAATAACGAGATATCGTAGTAAAATATTGCAATAACGATAAATAATCACGATACTATTACATTATTTTATAGATGGACTAAGATTTTAAATAAATCTTTCAATTAGTAGGATTTACTGTCACTATGTGATATATATGTGAATGACTGAAGAAGCAGAGGTTTCAAGTCCTCTGTAATTGGAGCCTTAATTAGAATTCTGCAGATTGTGCCGAGATACGAAATCTGGAATCGCGTTGAAGGGAAATTGAAAGTTTCCTTTTACTATCGCGAATGATAGAATGAAATTTTGCTATAAAAAAAAAATTACGAAACCACATTAAAAAATAAAATGGTATCATAGAAAATAAATATGCTTGAATATATAATGAAAAATAAAACATCGTTTCATATATAATAAAATAGAATCTTGTTATAACAATTGACAAGGTCTTTCAGCTACGCCTACGTCTTCCTAATAATCTGTTAATCCTCGTATTGTGAACACGCAGAGCTGTAAATATAAATCTGCGCTAAAAATATGATGCACATGGCCTATTCAACGGATGATCTAGCGAGAGTATCTTGCACTTTTCCAGCGACACTCGTATCGATTCGTTCCACTTCTCTGCATAGCTTATCGTATATTTACATATACCAGTCGTTGGTTACATACTTCAATATTTTCTATTTGATCCAAAACCCAACAAATCGCCCCTTTTATCTTTCTCCTCTAAATTGTTTCTTATATATCTTACGTCATTTTATTCCCCTTTTTTTATCGTTTTATTATTTTGCTTTTCTAAATCCACACATACATCGTTTCCTAGCTACGATAAACAGACAAATAAATAAACAATACAATCATGTATCAGATACATGAGTAGAAAAAAGATGTTGCTACATAATAGCAAGAAAATATTTGGATTTATTTAATTCTTATGAAAACTACTAGAAGAGCCATTTCATCTATTCTATCGATTCGAAATAGTACTCGAGAAGTATGTAATGACTAAAGGATGTGTATTTGATGAGGGCCATCCTATGCCATCAGAAATAGGAAGAGCTTTTCAAACATCGATGTACATAAACGTAATACGAAACGGGGAAGGCAACAAGCACGTAATTCGCTAACAATTAATGGTTCGCTCCGCCCGATCGAAACGGTTTGCACAAACAATTTATCCAGCCAGTTAGGTGCGAAATCGTGGAGAGTGTAAAAAATTCCGCGGAATTTTCATACCCGCCCACGTATCGGGTCGAAACTCGTGATCTAGTGGCTGTTAGGAGTCGCAGAGGCTGCGACTCTGACCCAGAAACGTATCGAGCCTTTGTTCCAGTGGTTGAAGGGCTTTCCACGCGAAGGTCGTGCCAACAGAAATTACCTTTTCGGAAGGGAACGTGGAGAGAATATAGATTGAAGCGGAAGTTCGATAAGATGGCAACCGAAGATCGCGAAACGACTTTGTCAAGTGGAAAAACAAACTCGAAAATAAATGCACGGCCAACGAGACAAGGTCGACGAGTAGCTACCCGAAACGACGAAGATCTTTTAAAACCGGATTTTTCATTTGTATTCGCCTCTCATCGTTCGTGCGATTCGTGAAAGAATTTGGACGAAAAGCGAACTTTGTTCTTTACAACGAAATAGCCATCCAAATAGATAGACAGCACATAGCTGGATTAGCGACGAACGCGATAATTATCAAAACTGCATAATCATGTATCTTAACGAGGGGCGTAAATGCAAATGCACGTGCACTGCTTCATAGGTTTTTGTTCCTTAGCTACGAGAAACGAGATGGAAACTCGTCATATTCTAAGCAAAAACAGAACGAACAGAAAAAGTTGGAGCGAGAAATCACGAGCGTTATACGAGCGATAATGTATTTCGTATTCGTCGAAATTAGGTTAAAAATGATTCGAATATTCTTGACTAGCTTAATTATATACAATATTTTCAATGGCACCTTATCATCGTGTCTATAGTATATTTTATATATATAATCCTATTAACAAGCAGGAATTGTATCCACGATGATCGCGAAAGGGATGCCGAGAAAACTTTTCGGAAAATCGTAGCTCGATTTCCACAGGAGCTCGAAGTCCACGATATTTCGTATTGAAGGCACGCCGTGTTATTCACGGTCGAGCCTTGATTGCAGTTGTCGGGGGGAATCCGTAATTCCTCCGGGCCGCTCGTTCGCTGCAGCCTGAATTTGTTCAGGTAAATTTAGGCAGCGTCGGTCGTTCACATCGATCTCCAGTCAAAAACCTTGCTGCCAACCGAAGAGGCTGCGGAAGGTCGCCACTCTTCACCAAACGGTGAAACCTTTCGCTTCTCTCACGTTCGCTTGGAGCCACGTGACGCTATTATTCTCTAATCGCTTCCTGGTCTCTAATGGCTCATACAGATACGTCCAACGATTTAGTCGAGTGGCGAGTAATTTAGTAACTTACTGTGCACGTTTAAACTTTCCCTACCACTCGCTATTAAACCGACCAAACTAAACGAAAATAAATGTTAACATCTTGCTGCAAGAAGTGTCAATATCATATTTTTACAACAATGAGTTAAGCTCCATATCGAGTTTTTAAACAATTGTATATTCTATATAAAAGACGACAATTTCAAATTTTATCTAGAAATGGCTACAACGACATTCGTACACGCCTACGTCGACATTTTTCATAAAATAAAATTTCTGCGAAAGATACCTAGGTCAACATGAAAAACACAAATAGCGTAAGCTTTAATTCTTTTTTTTTCTGTATTGGAGAAGAAATTTGAAACAGCAGAAACTGTTGTAACTCTTGTTAACATATCTTTAAGCGATTTAATACCTCAACTTTTTATAAATACTGACATTGATACTTCTTGCACCAAGCTACAGATATATTTTGATACATCTGCAACTCATTTATGCTAATCCCGGACACTTTCTATGCTCCCAGCTGGCTGCTGAAGCCAGCAAAACTCTCATAGAAAGAAGACTAAAAAGAAAACACCCCACTGACCTCATTAAAGAAATAAAATAGACAAATTCGAAGATGGTATCCCTCTGAGGGTAGCCATCCACATGTTATTTAGCAATTAAATTAGAAAAATTTACCAAATGTCCAGCTGGACAAATTGTAAAGTACAAATTAAATAATAAAAAAAAGCTTTCTATGCTCTAAACATTTTTTCTTTCTATACTCTAAATCATTTGGATAGTGATATCCTACTGGACAAATTGTAAAATGTAAATAAATAAATAATAAAAAAAAAAATTTGGATAGTAGTAAGTGGCTGTTGCTCATCACGCGACTAAATCACTGAAAGTGTGTTGATGATGAGCCTTTAGACAGTGTTTTCTTTCTTCTTCGATCGAGTTTCTTAAACCGAATTATCCAATGGCGAAAAAATTCTAATGTTCTTCGGAATTTTTCGTCGAGTCGCGCCAATCGATGGGAAAACGAAAATTCGCGAAAAAGAAAGACTAAATAATTGAACTACTTTCCAAAGGAATCCAAGGTCGAGTGACTGCGCGAGTGATTGGCGAAAAAAAGATAGGCGGCAGCTCTTGATCGTGCGATTACATCAGTTCCGCGGTAGGGTCAAAGAAACAAAAAATGGTACGCAAACGTAAATTCTGTGACAGCGGGTCTTAATTAAATCGTTTCGCAATAAACACATGCTGCAACCTGCAATCGTGACACGCTGTTTTTGCTTGGTTTATATAAGCGACGACCCAGGAAGTCAGTAGACAAAAAGAAGGAACAGAATGATAACAATTAAACTCTACTTTTACTGTCTTTTTGTTGTGCCACAAAGTAAATTAAAAAACTAAACGTCCGTGAATTTCTTGGAAATTATACGAATCGAGCTATCGATTACAACGAATCGTCGGTCGTAGTCCTATTTAAAACTAAGGGTCTTGTTTCACATTGGAAACAATTATAAATGTTTGCGGATTTATTTATACAATAGCCTTCTTCTTGTTTCCATTTCTATCAATATCGTTGTAACAGCGCCGTTTATTTCCACCGTATATGCGTTTAAATATATTACAATCGCTCGATGTAATAATCATCATACTTTTATTACCACAAGTGCTATTTCATTTATTCCTTCCGTGCGATAAAGAGCAGTATCGTGAAAAGTGCAGAATGATGAACCACCATAATTATCAACGACATATTCAAAGCCATAATTATTAAAGATGCACAGAATGCACAGAAAATGCAAAAATATATAAATTATCCAAAGTACAGTACTCGGTATAATATTTAGCATTCTCTGCCTAAATTCCATTTTTTTAAATATCTTCGTAGAAATATGACTTTGTATACATATCAGCCTACTTATAGTACTATTTTATCGTTTTACGCCTTGCGGATCCCATACAGTGATCACAAACAGAACGATTAAGTAGCAAATAAAAAACAAATAACATATGGAATAGGCAAGAAAATTCCGTGACGCGCGGGCAAAAAAAAGTAGTGGTTAACGGAACGACGATCGACATCGGAAATATGGCAGAAATGGTATGCGCAGCCACGTCATCAAGATAATTGAGCCGTGTGCCAAAACATCGTTGTACTTGGTCGTCGAAGAGGATGCGAATCAATACGACTGGAAAATCTTCAGGATGGATAACGAGGTCGGGCAATTTTTCTCTTTTTCTTTTACTTCCTACCATCTGCAAAAATACTTTGGCCGGAGAAGAGAAATTACGTAAACGAAACACCCGCATAAATTACGCTAAAGCCATATACACGCTGCGGAACACGTACCTATTCCGCTATATCGGTGTAATATGCAACAAATTGCAAGTTTCACTTTTGCATGTCTCGCGTTTATATAATACATTCCGTTGCATTTCTCGATTCGACGCAACTCTTAAAATCGATATAATGGGACAGAGGTTCGAATCTTCCCACTTATCCTGTCGCGATCCTCCACTTTTTTATGTTTCAATTTTGCTCTCACTTTAGCAAGCGAAAGACATTTGCAATGTTGTAGGAAGACGTTTAACAGGGAATTGCATATACCAACGAGAATTCCTTTTATACGTTGATCAAACTTGAAATATTTTCAGACATTAGAAAAATACAATTGGGTGGAAAATGATCTAACGGTGTAGGGTTAAGGACAAATCGGGAATTTTTATACGGTACAATTATTCTAATTTTTATCCTAATCCTGCAAGATTTAATCGATAGTGTTGATGACAGTTTATTTTAAAAGGAAAGGACTGGAAATGTATTGGTTATGCAATTATCAATTATGTTCTAGCATCGGCATTGACTCAACTATATACGTCTTAATTACAGTAACTAAAATTCGATTAACTACGATTGACATCACGTGTTTGTCTGTCTCCGAAGAATCGTTTCGCTGCACATTTTATCGAGCAATTTATAAACATTGTGAGCCTTAAAATTCCGTAAGTCGACTTGCACCAAATATGTCGTTACAACACTCGTACATCGTTGAACATGATTTCGACACAATAGATACCGATAAAATCCAAAACATTCTTTCAGAAACATTTTAACGAAACGTTGTATTGGGTTGGCAACTAAGTGATTGTGGATTTTGTCCCAACCCAATATCTTCTTACTTTCCCCGTGACATCGTTAACGATACGCGTTAATCTTATTCCGGAAGCAAAACGCTACAAATACTTTTAGTTGGAACGAAGATGGGAGAAGTGAAACAGGTAACCGGTTGAATTGCTAGAATCGAGGAGAATGCGGCCAACGTGTGGTTTGACCTTAACGGGTTGGACCGATAACGTGGATAGAATTCGATTCGAAAGAATCAAAGTGGAATGCGTTTATACGAATTTGCGTTCGACCACGGTTATATCGGTACCGATCGAATTTTACCGTAACGAGTCGACAAAATTCCCATTGGATCTATTCGAATCGCAGCTATTCGAATTAAGATGATGGAGAATTTATTGAATTTGCAAATTATCGAGATCGATGCTTCTCGAATTTATGAACGGCGGTAATTAATCGAATTTGTGCAGGTCATCGAGATCGAAATTCGTGGTATTGCAAGAGACGAAGAAAATTTTAACGAAGGCAATCGAACAACGATAGAGACAAAGCGGGAAGAGAGCAGAAAAGAAAGAGATAATAATCGTATGCAAATAGGAAGCGCTGTATACTAGCATCACCGTACGCGAACAGAATACCAAATGGGAAGAACGTTGTGAGGAGCGCTAATTTATTTCATCTTCGATACTTCTCTGGCCTGTGTTCTTACACGCGTAACCGCGCTTCAACTCGATTACCTTTTTCATCTCGCATTCTGTTTTTCACCAACAGCTCAAAAGCAGTAATAGGGTAGACAGAACATACCACAAAACATACCACAGCTATCGAAACAATAACTTTTTTATTATAACACTCTGAACAGTCACTCTGTTTGATTCGTACAATAAATTTTACTGCTATATCTAAAGTTCAATTCTTTACCTTGTTTGTGAAACGTTCGAACTGCGACGCGACGAGATTGTCACGTAAAATTAATGATAAAAAAAGGAGTAGCTAAGAATAACTTAACTTGACTGTGCTTTTATAATTTTGTAGGCTTTTATTCACGAAAATGATTAAGTATAATATTACGATGAAGTAGCGAAGTTAAAATAGTTGTTCAAATCACGGCCAAACTACACAAGACTCAAGACTCAAGACTAAAAAGGACTCTTCTTGGTCGAATGCTTGCAGTTTTTATATGTTGCGTTTATAGGTATTGAGTGGCAAGGAGCGGATCCTAATTGCTTTACGTAATGAGGAAAATGTAAAAGTCAGATCAAAGCCTAAGAGGTCGCTGTCAGGTAGTACGGGATGACGTAGATTTGGGTATGGTCGTCACAAAATCACCGGTGATCTGTCAATTTCGCGATTTCTTGTGTCTCCTACGTGACAACGTCAACGTTTTACCGATCCTATACACTCCCAGAGCATCCGAATCTACGCAAAGTATAATCTTATCTCACATCTTATCTTACATCGTAATATCTTGCATAAAATAGAAATAACAGTCCCAGTATAAAATTCTTTCGTGTAATTTATAAAAAATATAACAGATAGGAACGTTGAAAGAGAGAAAGAAACAACTCATCGAGATAAGAAACAGACGAAGAAAAAAACGATTATACGTTGAATATCGTAGTAGAGATTAGAGATCAAGGTATACAAGAAAGATCAAGGTTGGATCGTGAGAGGTGTAAAGAAGACCTGTCGAGATTCGCGCGATTTTCTTTAATATTCAGCGTCCACACGAATACACGGAAACGGAACTATGTGTAAACAGGACTCAAGGACGCGCCTTCTCTACATGTGTCGCTGTCTATGAAGTGGACGCCAATCGCCGAAAATCTATCGATATTCCGTGCTTATACGCGATACACGTTGAGTTATCTGTTAACTCTTTACAACGCTATGCAACTTGGATATTACATACAACTTCGTGCAAAAGTGAGACAGTACGGAATCAGTTTATTGAAATATTATTTGTAAAAATTTCTTAAAAGACTTCCTGTTGAGAAATTGAAAAAAAAAATTATTATATTATAAAATTCTGTATTTTAATGTTTAATGATAATATTTAAAAATGTTAATATTTATATTTTAAATATTATATTATAAGATTAATTTAACTCTTTCTTTAACAAACAAACAAACGTCCTGTAAAATTATCAAAACAAGTTTCTTCTTGTTCGTCGTTATTACTAATCCGAATGATCGAATTAATTATCAATAAATTGATATACTGAATAATATCTGTAAAAGATTATTGTCTCAATGTCATGTGTCACGCTTATCAGCCGTCGCATGTTTTAGAATCAGAATGAGACTTTGTTACAAAACAATAATGTGATACAACGTGATCGGACAAGCTGTACCTATCGTACCTATCGATCGTTTCGTGAACAACTCGAGAGTGCAATCAATTGGTCCGCTACTTGTGGTTTTGACTGGTCCTTGACTCAATCTTCGATCAATTGTTAATAATTTCATCCGAACTCGTGTTGGTTCGACGAATAAACTTCTCATAAAATTATTTGAAAACTCGATACCTCGGATTGATAAAAGGATATTACAGTTTTATTAAACAATGTTATTAATTTCATTAAAGTATTTTAAATCCCTATTATTAAAATATTTTGAAAGACCACTCGGTTCGTTGATAGCGATCAATTCCTTAGCGATATGTTTCAAGTAGAAAACATTCATTTCTAGCGATGAATATTCTACTAACCTAATATTCATCCAAGTGTTGCTCCGCGCTGCTAGTACGGATAATAACACCGACAATATTCCCTAATAAAGATAAACTGCAATACGACCTGTAGCGATGCTCGAAAGTAAACTTTCCAACGGTTTCTGTCCCGTGGCTCGCTATACAAAGACCCTATTCTTCGGACAAGATGATTGCTAGATGTCACAAGATTGCAAAATGATACATCCTCGCAGAATATTTTCAGCTAGCCTAAGGACCCGTCATGAATCTTAGGATTTATTTAGCTAAAGTTTTCCAAAGGGACAAATAGTCTGTGGCGGCACTCAACAGCAAATACCACCACTCGACACTAACTAGTGTCGGACAACGGCAGCGTAGTAGTTAGCGCCTTAGGTTACGAACGTTCGGAACCCCGGGTTCGAATCCCGGCGACCGGAGTCCGATTTTTCTTCCATGCATCTAAATTGGAAAAAAATAGCAGTCCCCCATCAGCGACATCTACAACCAGCGCTACAATTATCACGGACAACACATATACCTCAAGTTTTTTTCTTAACAGGACTCGGGACTCAGCCACTACGGGATGCTTGCCGCTAGCAACTTTTTCTCAAGGGGTAGTTAGCATCCTTTTCCAGCCACCAACACAAAATTAGCCAATTAACAGCGACGTCTATTTCCCTCACTTTCCGAACCAAGGCTGCTTTCCTCAACGAATCCGATGATCTCGTATCCTTAGACACACCCCATCATAGTTTTTCTATGCAGCATCATCGTGAAAATCAGTCGTTAGACGCCTGTCCGAATTGATGGCTGGTAGTTAGCAGTAATAATTGATCCGAGATTCTCGACATTTTAGGCAATCACCATCCGAACTTGTATCCGTACATCGAAACGCATCGACCCGAGTTCGAACTTGTAATCGCGAACCGATAATAGTAACCGCGAGTTCTATGCATAAGTGTACACATAGAATATATGTTAATAAATATTTATTTTTAAATATATTCGAGTGTTTCTTCAGTACTTATCACGACCTATCCACCCTCAGACCGTTCATTATCAACAACTGATGTATAATAAAAAAAAAAAGAACAACGTTTCTATAAACACCAGAATCGTTGTGGTCCCATTAACAGCTTCCGGAAAAGTTACGAGTCGCACGATTCCATCGCAGAACCGTAAATTCGCTCCTCATTTCCTATTATCCTATTCACGTCTATTCAAATCCTCCAAGATAAAAAAACGATAAAAATAATCGGTCAATTCTTGGAAAACAGTGGAATTATAGAGAAATGAGTTTCTCAGCGGAAGGGATAAGTTCAAATAAGGCGCGTTGAGCTTCCTGAGAATTGCAATCTAATGGGACGAAACTCGAAACGTACGAACTACGATATCTATGATTAAGTGAACGATCCAATATTCGATATTTCGGTTCGAGATAGTAAATGCCATTTCAAAGATAATCAAGAAATGTTGAACACATACTAGAAATATTTTTCGAGGATAAATATTATAATTAAATGTTTTAGAGAATGATAACAGACTAAAAATGATTGGAAGAAAGATGTATTTTAAATGGCAATTTATACCTTTCATTGATACACAAGAAATAATTTATAAGGAACTAATGAATAAGGAATTTACAATCAATATCAATATACCAGTATATCAATATACCAAATATCAGTATCAAAACATTACAGAGAATAACAATCTTACAATTTAAACCATGAGAAAATTAGATAGGAAGTTATTGCAAGATTCTAAAGATTAAGAATAAATTATCGATGATTTTTTAGATTTATCTCGTCTTTCATAAGTGTCTTAATATTTATAAAGGGCGATGTATATATATGTATATTATGTATATATATATGTATATATATGTATATGCATGTTTATATATATATATGTTCTGGCAGATAAAATTGAGAAAATTTAGTCCGAGTCTTGCGCACGATACCGTACTCTCTAGGGTAACAACAACAAGGCATTAAAGCGCAGGCGATAAAATCGTCCTAACCGTGTCTACTGCTTCTTTGTCTTCATTTCATAAAAACAACCATCAGACAATTTTCGCTAAAATATGAACAATTATACAATTTCATATTCTCGTGAATATAATTAAAGTGACAGGGTCCAAATAGAGATCTATGTTTTCCCTACTAAATGTTACGACTATATTTACTTTGGACATTTTATATATTTTTGCACATTACATGTATTCTGTAGTCACAGTCTAATTATCACATACTCACAACAAGTCTTTCTCGATGTATTCTCAAAGATTATTCGATTAATCGACGATAAAATCCTCACATGTGAATTTTAATTGTACTTACTATATGGAGGTTTCTCCGTTTCCCAGATGAGAGTGCCACGATGAAAGTAGACTCTGCACCGTTTCTTTTTTACCACAAACGTATTCAGGAGGACAGTCCTGGAGGACTGGTCTGTGATCTCCTGCATCATACTGACGGCTGGTTTTGACTGCCTTTCCATAAGTAACTCGTTCAACAATAAGATCGTAGGGAAGTCATCTTTACGTCGATTGATTTGTTATACGCGAGAAGATCGACGCGGAAATCGAAAACAACGCTTACGAATGGAACACGAACAGAGAAAATTCTTTACAATCCTACTCGCTCGTTAGTTGGAGCACAACTACGGTGCACGATCGACTCAATGAGATTCGTGTCAAATCGTACGCGATCGACTTTCATGACCACTAGCGCCTCCAACCAACAGTTGCCGTAATTATGAAAACAAAACTCGCTCTCACTCGGTTATCGACTTCTCTTCAACCATGTTTTCTCATGTGGGTTGAAGCCTAGCTTTCTGGGATAGAAAATAGATCTAGCGGCTTATTATTGGGTGACACAAATAGACATATTAAGCTAGGAATAGATCAAAACCTGTACTGCATTAGTGTACCCATATATGTACATATATATGTATCTCATCGGTGTATGCATACGCATACAGAAAGAAAATTTCCTTTCTGATATATATATATAATGTCAGGCCTATCCCATCCATAGGTACATAAAGATAGAGCATAGAGCACAGTCGTATACACAGGTCTGGAAGTTCCTGTTGGGACAGTAGGGTTCTTAATGTAAAGAGTTATCGTGTAGTCGAGAGTTGTTTTAAAAATCAGCCACCACAGGACGCTGCGATCGAGAAGTTAGGATTTTGTATTTAGCACCATCGTTCAATGAAAGCATTGAAAGTAACGAATCTAAACCAAACCATTAAGCTTACTCAATAACTAAACTAAACTGTTTTTCATAATTTTTCATCATTTACTCAATATAAATACATATACAGTATTTCATTTGGTACAGAAAAATGTTGTTTGAATGAAAATATAACAAAATTACAACTTGTAAATCAAATATGTACACATACACTTAATACTTTTACATTTGATGCATTTATTGGAAAGTAAATCTGTTTTTGGCTGTTTTAAATTCATTAAAAAATTATATAATTATTAACATTATCTATAATATATATAAATAATATCGTATCCAAAATATTATTCATGATTGAAACATTTCAATGTTATTAAATTTTGTATTGAAAATGCAAAGTTATAGTATAATTTTAGAGTTTGCAGAAGTTTTTAATAATAAAAAAAAATTTATGTTATATAACATTTATGGTACATTAGTTACATACAAAATAATAATATAACCATAATAATTATATATCTAAGACAAAATTATTTTCCTTTCATCCTTCCTGCTACTCGGTTCACCGCGAGTTGAGTACGCGATCATTAAGAAGAGACTAAAGAAAACAGGGACAACCGGGTTCGGGTTATTCTTACACGATGGAATTATACAACGAATCCTAACTTTTCGATTGAAGCACTTTACTGCGAACAAATTGACCAACATCATCCGATCACTAAGAACCTTATACTCCAACTACGGGAGTTTTCAGACCTGCATGCGACCGTGTAGTATCACCGTGATAACCCTCAAAATAAAGAATTCGAAAAAGCATTATATATCGTGTCTATTCCTATACCCCATCTGTAACTCTGATGCCGCTTGTTCGTCGATGTTACAGTGTTACACTGACATATTTACTGTACGAGTGTGCATACACATCATTAGACAAACACATAAGTGGCCTCTATGCAGTGTTCTTTTTCTGTTCCTATATCGTTTTATCAGCTCACTCGTGCAGTCAGTGTTTATATCTCTATGATCCTATCCTATATTTATTTAGTCAATAGCCCCGTCCTTAATAATTTAAAGCAATGTACTTAGGATTAGTCAATAAACCAAAAGTCATTCCCGATGATTCGGCATAGAAGAGTTAGCATAGAAGAGCATAGAAGTACTACAAAAAACATTTGCATAGTTCAATTTTCGTAAATTATCCTTTGTCTTTCTTAAAAATAAAGTGACAAAAAATATTCTGGCCCATGGGGGGATCGAACCCACGACCTTCGCGTTATTAGCACGACGCTCTAACCATCTGAGCTAATGGGCCCCGATGTGCAGTAAGATGTGCTATAATAAACAAATGTTGTAGCGAATAATTTTTATAACAAATTAAAATACTATAGCGTATAAAGATACTACAACGAACACAGAGAAATATCAACCGCTCCGCCGATTTTCTCACTCCGTCTTTCTTGCAATGATAAAGAGTAAACATTAACTGATGATACGAATCTGTGCTTATCTCTCTTTCTGTCGTTTAATTGTAAACAGCCTAAAAACTCGTGAATAGCACACATATAAACAACCGTGACCCAGGATGAACAAGTATCGTATCAGTCAATGAACCATATTTGTTCACGAAAAGATAGGAGTTAAAAACGGCTGGGCTAGCATCAATCATTATTTTATGATACCTACTAAACAAATAAATTTTATGTTATCTTTACCACTTACTTTGTAGTTCATATTACATTTTTCCAGTGTTTAACCCGTTGTACAAGTGATAACTTTGCTTTTAATTATAGGCCTAAATACATTACTCCTAAATAAATATGTTTCAATGTACGCCACAGCGAATAGATGCTATAGCCTCTATAGAAATACAGAGCTGCACCTCACCTGCGCTATAACAAACGTGATTCGAGAACCAATTCCATTCGTTCTAACATACCTTGGTGTACTCTAAAGATGTACCGACTAGCGGTCGACTATCCGGCCACTTTTATAGTCGGTGATTAGTCGGCAACTAATAGGCGAAAGACGTCGAATGATCGGCATTCAATTTTTATGTATTAATAACTTGATGAAGCATAGAAATAAAAATAGAATGTCCTTTCTTTACTACCATTAGTATAATTTTAATATTTTTTAATATATAGTAACACAGTATACTTACTTATAGGTACATACTTGAATGTAATATAATTATTACATTATAAAATATAACAAGTAATAATTAGTATTTATTGAAATAAATTATATAAGTACCAATTAATTAAGAACTGGTTATTATTTTTTCAATTTTATCATAATAAAAAACTTTAAAGTGTTAAAACTTTAAAACGAAGGAACAAAACGTAATAAAATAAATATAAGAAACAATGATAAAAATTTTCTCTTTGCGTTCGTGATATTAAACAATTATAAATTTGATGTATTTTGTAGCAGTGTTTAAAATGAAATGAAAGCCGATTAATGGATTAGTCCGCCAAAGCCCTAGTTGATACATCTTTACTGTATGTGCACATGCATCATCTTTTTATAAATATTTAATCTTTATTTGAAAAAATAGTAAAATTGTAATGACATATATGTTGATAATATTTCTCTATGAAGATATTTTACCATGTTTCACCATGTTTATCATAGTTCTTACACTTAATCGTAATAAAGTTCACTGATAATGCATATCAACTATATCGTGTATAAGAAAAGTGAACAAAAAAAAACAAACGCATAATAAACAATATCGACAATTACTGTTTATTTTTCAATTCTTTTCAGACAGCCTTTGCGACTTTTTATGAGACATATTGTTGACATCTACAACAGCGAATATTACGATCGCATCTTTTTCCACACTGAGATCATTGTGCTTTGGTAAAACTTATCAGGCATGGGTCATCGTGACGACGACACCTTTCCCTGCCAGTATTTTGATGATCTCAAGTAAGCATCCTTAGTGCCACAACATATACTACTAAAAATGATGAAAATAAAACTAATTAAAGAAGAAATCTCATGCACATGATCTCGAGTAATTCATTTTCTCGAACTGATCGTTTGGAAAAAGATGTGTTGCTACACGAACGACACGTATTTCTATACATCTCATTACATCCATTACTAAAACAGTTCTCTCGAATCTACAACGGAAGCGATTCTTGTAGCGTTTTCTCTCTATATCTTTTTTCTCCAATAACTTTTATCCACTGAGCGATCATAAACGTAGGAATCAAGATATTCTTTCCTATCAATGATATGTACATTTAAACGAAACATACGTTTCGAACATTTCTATACGAAAGATATAAACATCGAAAATTATTTATATCGTATGTCGGAAATATAAAATTACTTAATTTAGCGCTTACTTTATTATTTTAATGCTCTATTCCTGGCATGTAATACTATTCTAACATGTAACCTTATTACACGACTAAGTACTTCAATATAATGACGCATCACCGGACCGTATTCTACACACGACTACCCACGTTACCAACTGATATTGTGTCCGATATTTGAGATTATCCTATAGCCAATCACGAGAGCCAGTCCACAGCGATGCAAAGATTCCCGATGTTATTGATAGGAAAGCACTGTACCCAGGCAGTTTAGCTTAGTTAACATTTGAACGGCGCACGAGTGCATCGTTGAATACTCTTCTAAAGGAACTCGTACATTTCCTTCGTGAGAAGTTCACTCTTTCAATTAGCCGGACTTTACTTTAACTTGTTTTTTACTTTTAACTTATTTTTAACCTTAACACTGTTTGCTATTATCGTTGGTAAGTAATTCTTCGACATTTCGTCGTGTCTATTCGTGTGTTGTTTCTTATATCGTGTTAAACCGAATTCTTATTCATTCATCATTTTTTATTTTTACGACAAATTAATTTAATCTTTAGGAAGATTATCAAAACTCTGTGTATATTACGTTTATTTATAAAAAACAAAAGGATATTACGTTGTTAAAAATTCTGTTGGTTGTTCTCCACCGATTAACGAAACTCCTATTTTGTCTGAATTTTAAATAAAAGTTTGTAAATTTCATATGTCAAATTTCGTATTATTTGAAATTATTTTTAAACCATCATCATCTTAGGAGCATCTAACTCCATTAATGTATTAAGCTCGTTAAGACCATCATGGTTTCCAGGAAAGAATCGTTTCGTTGTTAATATATTGAAGAAAATTATCGCAAGTTAATAATCTTTCTGCTATTAATTCTTATGCTTATTCTTTCTGTTATTAATCACTGTAATTACTATAATTTTATATTGTCACTCATTTTCTTATTCCAATTGATTTGTATCGAGTAATTATTCCCAAACCCAAGGCAAACCAAATCCATTGAACAATAAAACTTACTATAGTAACCATACAGATATAACTGGATGCAATATGAAAACAGGACGAGAACGCTGCATAGATGCATCTTCTGTTCTTGTTTAATCTAGTATGCGCATTAATGTCGTTTGTTGATCAGTCTTACACTTACAAATTTACTGCGCGAATACGTATGCGTTATTATAAAAGAACGCAAGAAGTTTCTATACAGCGATCTCTTTCCTGTTCTCGTATCGTATCCATTTACACGGTAACATATGACTCCCGCACTCTATCTTTATATCTCTATGATAACAATACAAGGCGCTCTAAAATGCTTTTGTTGCAAACGAGCGACTCCTGCCGCGCGGTATTGCCGCGATCGTATATCTTTCTTTGTTTTCCCAGTTAAGAACAACAAAGGAAGACATACGATTGCAGCGATATCGAGGAGCTAGAAATGGAGCCTAGAACGAAAACACATAAAAAGAAATTTAATACTGAAATTTAGTAATGAATTTTTTGTTTGTTCTTCCCAGATATAAATAGTTTAAGCGGGTGAGTCAATGTCTGTTTTTCTATAAAGGCAGATTAGTTTCGCTTAATATCAATTTTTTGTTAAGTTTCTTACATCACTACAATCAGAGAGCAGTAAATACAGAAAGCAATAAGAGATGGAACGGTGAAATAAGTAACAACAGAAACAAGACAATAAAGGCAGAAAATAAATTAAATTTATGATTTATATGAGATATGTCGATCCAAATGCCAAACCGAGTACTGTTCTTACTATTCCTAAATATTCATAATCATGGAAGAATTTGGTATTTCTAGTGATAATCTCCGCTTACTTTGACTCTTACGATTCAAAATTACCTAATTTCCAGAAGGTCAGCCGCGTGTTCAGAGGTCTCAAATTAGCCTTAAGGAAAATGGATACGTGTCGGTATACATACGTCTCGTATAACCATGAACCGCGCTCAGTTCGCATGTTATCCTTGTCTTAAATTCTTGTGTGTTACGTACTCGTACGCTACCACGTTCGACAAACATTTTGGTGGAGAATTTGATTGCAAAATTTAAACTGTACAGTTCTTAATCTGATATATTGTCTTTGCTTATTAATTCATTTTTTACAGGAAATTATTTAAAGGAATTATGGTCCAGGTGTGGGAGGCCGTTTTAGTTCTATTGGATACATTGCTGCTTCTGCTGAAAATGCTTTATGACATTGTCTTAGGAATATACAGATTATGTATACCAGTCGAAGAGAAAAGCGTAATCGGCGAAATTGTATTGGTATTTTACAAACTAATTATTATCCCAAATATTTACAATTTTCCAAATAATCATTTTAGATATTAATATCCGATTAATTAATATCCGACTTCTGGCGAAAATTTTCTACAATTCGTTCCTTTATAATTTGCATCGACTATATCTCCATCATCTTGCCATTATACGATTATTGACGGTTGCTTAATTTCATATAAATAATTTAAATAGCACTTGTCGAGCAAGTATCTTGTATAGATTACAGGTACTGGACATGGTATTGGTAAAGAATTAGCATTAAAATATGCCTCATTAGGAGCAATCGTTGTCTGTTTGGATGTAAATGAAGAAGGAAACAACGAAACAGTAAATGAAATAAACCAAAACGGCACATTAAAAGCTTACGGTTACAAGTATGTAGAAATCTTATGACATATTTTCCGATATAAAATTCGTATTTTTTTATAATCCATAGATGCGACGTATCTAACAGAGAAGAAGTGCTTAAAGTAGCTAAAAAAGTAAAAGAGGAAGTAGGAGATGTGACAATTTTAATTAACAATGCTGGTATAATGCCTTGTTTAACTTTAATGAATCATACACCCGAGCAAATTAAGCGAATATTCGATATCAATGTGCTAGCACATTTTTGGGTAATTTATTTTACACTTTTTTTTATAAAAAGGTTCCTCCCCTATTACACTCGTGAATTAAATAATTTGTCTGCATAGATTTTCCAAGCTTTCTTACCTAGCATGATTCAAAGAAATTACGGTCATATTGTTGCTCTTTCATCGATAGCTGGTATTTTCGGCCAATGCAATATAGTTCCTTACTGCGCTTCAAAGTTTGCAGTAAGAGGTAAAACTGATGTCCATATTATTACTTTTATTTAAATATTTTACGTTACTACTTTCTTTTGATGATGATTTTCTAGGGTTGATGGAAGCATTGTACGAAGAGTTACGATCGATGAATAAGGAAAAGCCACTAAATATAAAATTCACAACAGTTTATCCGTATATGGTCAATACAGGACTTTGCAAAAACCCATGTTACAGGTAAAATATTTTGTATAACGTTAGTTCAAGTGATAGATAATGCAAAATTATTAGTAAATATTTATTATATAATTGGACAAATTTTTTTTATATTTTATATTTTTTATATTTTATAGCATCATTGAGTAATATTGTTCATATATATTTACATGTAAATTTGATAATTGGCTTAGAGGCATAGGAAGTCATGTAATAAAATGAATACATTGTTCACGAAATGTGAAGAAATAATTGTCATCTAAATTATATCATATACATAACAAAGAATACTTATATAACTTGTTCTAATTAGGTTCAAAAACCTACTGTCTTTGGTTTCAACAAAACAGGCAGTTGATGTAATAGTTAAAGCGCAACGGCAAAACACCAAAGAGATTTCTATTCCCGCATATTGGCGTTATGTTAACATTATTTTGAGGTGTGTAATTATACATACATACATATGATTTGTAATATATATATATATATACAAATTTTATATATATTATATATATAATATATATATATAATATATATAATATATAATATATAATATATAATATATAATATATAATATATAATATATAATATATAATATATAATATATAATATTTTATATATTTTATATATATAATATATATTATATATATAATATATATATTTTACAAATTTCTCATCATTTGATAACATTTCTCCCAATTTTAGGTGTCTACCATTTACATGCATAGAACGCGTAAGAGACTTTCTAAATGCTGGTTTAAATGCAGAATGTTAACGAATATTTAATATTTTTGTAACAGGTTATGTACGAAAATGTTTATTTTACAATACATAATAATATTTTTTGCTAATTTTAATCATAATTATCACCTTCAATTACTTCTTGTAAACTCATAAACTTTCTGTGTATCTGTAATTCCTTTATTATTAAATATAGATGTAATTTTTATTATTTATCGTTAGTAATTTGTAAAGATTTAATTATAAAGGTAATAATAACTCGTGTAATAAGTAAAATGTAAGTAAGATGTTTTTTAATATTTACATAAGAAACATGTAATGTATGTATATATGTACTAAAAAATAATTGTTAATAAATATGTAAGCAAATAAAATAACTATGCTACAAATTATAACCAATTATGCAGTCTGTTCTATAAAATATCTATATATAATGTAACTCAATACAATGCTTTACAAATTAACTTTTTGATGCATCCTTAAAAATTTTATCTAACTTATTATATCCTCTCAAACCAACTTTAGCACCAGCTACTTGGCAAGCAAAAGTTACAGCTGCTTGCAGGACATTTTGTGTAATAAATTCTGTATGGCTACATTCTAAGCTTTCAATATTATAATTCATTTTAATATTACGTTTGATTTTTACATCTTTCTGTAAGGCACTATTCGTTTTGCATGATTCTAACTTTTTTTTTCTAATGAATTCCAGTTTTGCTTTATTTAAATAATGTAACACAGCAGCATTAAAGGTGTCTCCAGCACCTAAGGTATCCACAACCTTCTGTGGTGGAAATGCAGGAGATTGTACTGTAATATTATCTGGAGTTCTTGCCATAGCGCCTCTGTCAGCCCAAGCACATATAAGAGTTGCCCTAGAAAAAAAAGGAATTTCATAATACATCAATTTTTCATCCATAAATTCAAAGTATTTTTTTATATGGATTCATACCCAGATTTAGCATCTCCGCTAATATCCTTCAATGTTTCACTCATATTATCATGTCCTCTACTTTGGGCAAAATCTTTAGAGATAAATGCTACATCGACATAAGGTAGTAAATCTAATAATTCTTGTTTTGGAGTTTCTAATTCTACACTAACAGTAATTGGCACTTGACTAGAAGCGATTTCTTTACTATTGCTATCTTCACTATAATTCAACATGTTATTATAATTTTCCACACACTGCATCATAGATAGTACTTCATTCAAGTTTCTACCTTCAAAATGAATCCAACTGTAATCTTCTAAATGTAGTTGCTCAAAATTCTTCAATGTTAGCTCTGGCAGATTTGGATTATGATGTAAAATTGTACGAGACCCTGAGCTTAAACTTAGCATAACAGTAGATATTGGACACCCTATACCTTCTACCATAGGACAATGAGAAAAGTCGATATTGTAACTCCGCATATCATTTTGCAAAAAACTTAAATGTTCTTCAGCACTTAAAGTACCAAAAAATTCACACGGGCTCCCTAATTGAGAAAGAACCGTACAAGTATTAGATGCATTACCTCCTCTTTGCCATCGACATTCTACAGATCTGTAAATCACATTAGAACAATAAATTCTAGTCTCAGTAGCATAACAAGTATTAAAAATATATTTTTATTCATTATAAATATCGTACAAAGTTATTATATATATATATATACATATCAGTTAAAAATGATAATTATACGTTGGTTATATCTTTGTCAATATCAGCTGATCGACGTAAGCAATGAACGAATAACACTGCGCAATCGCGTATAGAAATATCTCTTACCTTTGATCAGAATCTTCTGCGGGATATTGTTTGCACGTTTGTACAATATCCAAACAAGTTAATCCAATACAAAGAATTTTCTGCTGGTTTGACTCCACTGTAGAAGACGTACCAACAATTTTTTCATAAAAACTTGAAATCATGTCACTTAATAGTGTGAATGCACAACGTTACTTTACGTTTCCTTACTCGGCGGATGATAGATTAACTTTGAGCGATTAGCATACGTACAAACAGTATTTATGATTCAATAACGAGCTATATCTTTCGGTTAATCCAAACAATTTTTCCACTAATATTTGTGGAATTAGACGAAGTATATATGTACTGATTAAATCTACTTGACCTTTGCTACTGCAAGCGAATATATTGATAACTTTTAAACCTATTTATTTTTATGCTAAAAGTGATACCAGACTTTACGAGTTATGGGACAAATTAAAAATGTTAAATGTTTAAGATTTTGTTTAGACAATCCATCTAAAAGTTTCCCTTATTATACGTGTATATATGAAAATACAATTTATGTGAAATGAAATAATGACTTTATTATACAATATTTTCTTTGTTAATCTTACATATAAAATTACGCTTTTAAAAATATACATTAAATTAATACATTGTACTTAAAATTTAATGTGCAAGATATATTACCTATTGTACCTAGTAGAAAAATTAATAAAGAACATAATAAAACCTTAAAATTCCCGCTTCGTTAACATGAGACGATTATAGCGCTGAGCGGTCAAGGAAAAATGCCAAGATGGCAACGCAAACGATTTCGTTCAATATTAGGACAGCTTTTATTGTTCATTAACTAAAATTTAAACATAATATTCGAAAAAATTATTTTTAAAAAAATATAGATTCTTTGCTGAAATTATTAGACACTATCTGTCTTAAGTGGGGGGAAATCTACAAAAGAAACGCATATAAACTAACATATCGAAACTTGGGACAATTATTTTCCAACAGCTCATTTTTTTAATAATCATTGCTTGTATTTAGCGTTTTATGATTTATTATTAAATATAATGGATCCTCGAATACATAGAAGAACAGAGCCGGAAAAAGGACCAGGCGATTTGGTCAGTGTATTAACCTCTCAAATTATCGTTTCCCAGATACATTTTATGATACAAAATAAGCATTTACAGTATATACATATGCGTGTATATTTATGACGGTGACTAAACAATTAATTATGACGATTATTTAAAAGAAATTTCAATTAGAAGAATCCGAAAAATTCCTAGTTATAAAATTTCAATTGTCTTTACTATACGAACAAAAATCGGTATTTTGATTTAGATTATATTTTACAGATAGTTGAATGGTTAAATGAGGCTTCACTAAACCCAGGGGAAGATATAAAAGTTGCAAATTTATGTAAAGTTCAGGAAATATTAATAAACAAGGAGCCACAATTACTTCCATTATATTTGGATGAAGCATTACAGTTTTCCTTAGATAGGAATGCAGAAGTTAGGAAAACAGTTACAGGTTTCATAGAAGAGGCTGGGTAATGATCATTAATAGAACTTATAATGTATTGCGTTGTGATATTACTTTCATCACACACATTAATAAAATAATCATACTTGATTTGCAGTGTAAAACAACCTGAGGTAATTCCACGTGTAGTTCAGGTACTTTTAAGACTAGTTTCTGATGAATCATCAGCTGTTGCTAAAAGAGCTCTTAGAGCTAGTGGCAGAATATTAAGAGCTGCATTGAAATGGATATCTAGCGCCATTACAGTTACGCCAGAAATGGAAGTTGCATGGAATCAACTTAGTGCTCTCAAAATTCAAATTATAAATATGATTGACAGTGACAATGATGGGTAAAAAGAGTCTTTAAGTTGTACATTTATATATATTTGTTAAATGTTAATTTCTCTTCTTTTTATCTATTCAGGATTAGAACACAAGCTGTGAAATTTCTTGAAGGTGTTGTTTTGATACAAACATACCCTGACCCAGATATACCAAAAAAGTCAGATGATTTTTCTTTAGAAGATATTCCATTAACATTAAAAATAGCACGCAGGCGCAAATTAGAGGAAGAAGCTAATGATGTAATGGACTTATTAATCAAATTTCATGGATCTCCACACGTTAGTAGCGTTAATTTGATGACATGCATGGGATCTTTAGCATTGATTGCTAAAACAAGACCTCAGTTTATGCCTGGTGTAATACAAGGTACGTAAAATATTCAGTAATGTAATTTAATCATACTAAATTTATAAATAAAAGACATCAATATTTACAGCTTTGCAAAGGTTACAACATGATTTACCACCCACATTATCTGATTCTCAAGTAACCAGTGTTCAAAAACAATTAAAATTAACTCTATTAGGACTGATGAAGCACCCAGCTAGCATAGAATTTGCATCCACAATAGCTAAACAACTGACTCAATTGGGAGCAAAAGAACAAGAAATTCTTAAAGCTTATCCAAAACCAGAAGATATTCGACGTATGAAGAAACGACAACAAGTAAATATACAATCAGCTTTAATTGATATATATTAACGATCACTTCTACATTTGAAATATATATGATTTTCTAGGAAGCAGCAGCGTCTTCCGCTGCAAAGCGTGTTAAAATTGAAACTTCTTTAATACCAGATGAATCAGAAATTGTGGCTAGTTTAGTACCCAGCTCAAAAGTACCAGAACTGGTTGAACTTTCAGAAAGTTTTATTGCTGAAAGATTAAGTGTAGACATTGTTACAGATTTAGTAATGGATAGCATGGTAAATATATTTTTGTATAAAACTAGTTGGGATTTTTAATATTTTCATTTTTTTGTATCAAACGCATTTCATTAACAGGCGTGGGTCCCAGACACAATGACAACGATTTTTCAAAGAGAATATCAGCCTTCTTCAACAACCGATATAAATATTCAACGACAAACGATTGCTAAATTACTAGCGACACAAATAAGGCAAGCTAAAACAAAGAAAAAAAAGGATGCAAAGGATGAAGATGCTGTGATGGAAGATTTAGTAAAAAATCCAACCATTAGCGTAGCGGAAGCAAAACGAGAGCGGAAACGTGAAAAAGATAGGGAAAAAGAAAAAGAAGCAAAGGCATCTCTGGAAGCACATGAAAAATCGCTTGCGAAGGCAAGAACTCGTTTAAAAGCCTTGAAATTATCTGAAGTTACAAAACCATTGTCAAAAGAAATTAAAGAAAGAATGTTACTGATGGCTGTGAATCGAATTTTACTTTCTGAGAAGACAGCTGTATTTGGTGGTGTAGCAGCCATAAGGTACATCAGTTTATGAATTATTTATTTATTTAAAAATATCGTAAAGTGAAACAAAATATTTCTTGTTATTTCTCTTTAGATCAAAAATTTTAACTACTCTAGCAGCAACGTTTAATCCATATATTAAAGAAGCAGTATTACGTTATATTACTGACGATATGAGAAATCGTTTAGATTTAGCTTTAGGTTGGTTGTATGAAGAATATGCATTACTTCAGGGTTTCCAAAGACGAACTACATTATGTACAAAGCCCCAAGAAGCTCCGCATCAGGCTTACAATTTTTTATTATGTACTTTAGTATCTGCAATAGATTTAGTTCAAGGCAAAGATCGTGACACATTACTATATAGGTAAGTGATATCAATAAAGCATTTAATAGCAGAATATGTAATGTTAGCTGTATGTGAATTTTAAAAAGGCTATACTTGGAAGCTCCATTAATCACCGAAGATGCAGTTGAGGCTTTGAAAATGGTGTCTTCTGATGAAACAAGAGGACTGATGCCGTTACAATTATTAAAAGAAATGGTTATTCGTAGACCAACAAAACAATTAGTTTTCCTAAACGTATTGTTATGTCATACTGGCCATGAAAACAATACGGTAAGTTATAATTATTTAATCTTGTAATCCAAATATGATATGTACATCACTTTAGAACCCTTTCGCTCTTCATCCTCCCGAATCCCCGCTGTTCCATGGCAGTAGTTCTTAGTATATATGTGCGTGTTAAGTATCTTAATTTTCTGTTCATAAATAGATAAGGGAAGCCGCTATACAGTTAGTTTGTCAACTATATAGTCGTCCTGAATTAAGTAAACTCATAGAAGAGTATGCAGTTCTCTATTTAGGTTTCTTACGGCTACATACACCACCTGAGATCGTCTTCGGACAAGATCGAGGTAGACCGCAAGTAGAAACTCAGTGGACTGAGTCAACTACAAGAGCTTGTCTTGGATTATATCTTGCTCTATTAAGTGAACATCAAGATTTAATTCATGAGTAAGTTCTTTTCTTAATAAATGCATATGTTAAATGCAAATTTCTATTAATACTGGTTTTCTAGATTGGCTAGAGTTTATACATCGATGGGTGCAGATGTAAAACGTATGGTTCTTCGACTAGTAGAAGGACCTGTAAGATCTTTAGGAATGGGGAGTCCACAATTATTGTCATTAGTTGAAAATTGTCCTAAAGGCGCTGAAACACTAGTTACAAGAATTATTCATATCCTTACAGAAAAATGTATATATGTTTCCACATTTAATCATATACAGTTTTTTAAGAACTATTACAATATTTAACATCTCTTTTCTTTTCAGCTGCACCGAGTGTAGAATTAGTAGCAAGAGTACGAGAACTTTATCAGACCAGAGTTTCAGATGTTCGATTCTTAATACCAGTTCTAAATGGTTTAACGAAGAAAGAAGTTATAGCTGCTCTTCCAAAACTCATAAAATTAAATCCTATTGTTGTTAAAGAGGTAAACGATATGAAATAATATTACCTAAATTTAAAATAAAATTTTGTATCATATATTACAATGATCCTCCTTTTACAGGTATTCAATAGACTGTTAGGCACTCATAATAATGAAAGTGGTGTACCTCATACATCTCCTATTACACCTGCTGAATTGTTAATAGCTTTGCATAATATAGATCCAAGCAAAGCAGAATTGAAAACAGTTATAAAAGGTATGACATATAAAATTTCTTTATTTGTTTTAAAATGATTTTTTTTCAATTATTCATTCAAAATTTATATTTATTAATACCAATTTACAGCTACATCCCTATGTTTTGCGGAAAAACAAATATATACACAAGAAACTGTAGCTGTTGTAATGCAACATCTTATGGAGATGACCCCTCTTCCTACATTACTCATGCGTACAGTGATACAAAGTTTAGCATTATATCCTAGATTAAGTGGATTCGTTATGAATATACTTCAACGATTAATTCTCAAACAAGTTTGGAAACAGCCAAAAGTATGGGAGGGTTTTGTAAAATGTTGTGAACGTACGCAACCACAAAGTTTTGCGGTTATTTTACAACTTCCTCCAGCACAATTGGCCGAAGCGTTAAAAATGGCGAGTAACTTACGAGCACCATTATTAGCGCATGTCGAAGCCTTTGCCGAAAATCAGGTATATTTCCTGCAATATACTTTATTGATGCCGTAATACTTATTCTATGTTTTATATTTTACTAAGAATGCAAAAAATTTAATACGGAAATGATGTGATATTTCAGAAAGCGCACATTCCGCAATCAATAATGGATGTTATTCAGGGTAAATCACCTTGCGACATACATGATGAATTTGATATTGTGAGTAAAACTACTTGTATATAAAGAGTTGATTTTTATATTATTATAAGAAAAAATAAATATATGAACTGATCCAAATAGTTCTTCCTTGAATTTCTTGCAGGCACCACCCGGTGATTATCCGATCGAACAAAAACCAGATACTATGGAAACTGATATTTCAGAACCAGCTCCGCCTGGTTTAGACTAGCATAAACTCATTCCAGTGTTGGGATTTGAATCATCATCAACAGATTGTCCCAACTTTAATGAATTTACCTTGTAAATTACAAATTATTTTTTTATGTCCAGTCATATCTGAAATATCCAGTAATTTGAAACGCTAGATTCACGTATTTATCAAATCAAACATGAAATGTAAATATTTCTTTCTCAAAATTCATTGAAAATTCAATTACTTTTATAGGTATGACAAACTCGTATTTAGTTCTATTTTGTAAATAGAACTTTGCATATAACTGTATACATGCATTATCTTCAATACATAGTATATTTTTATTTAGATTACGATAAATGTATTTCCGATTCTACAAAACAGACTGAGTGAAATTTTCTTTACTTTCGTTTTCGTGAAAAGTCAAACAATGTTACTATTAATAGTTGCGGATTTGTATTTATTTATTATTAACACCTGAGTGTTTTTCTCTTTTTCTTTACGAAATATGCACGTAACAATAATAGACAAGACGTTCGGAAGATAATACATAGTTACAAATTAGTGTATATATATGTGTATTATGTACAACATTAGGAAATGAAGTATAGTCTTCTGTACATCCAGATATTTTGCTATTAAATCGTCATAAGATTGACGCTGTGTACATAGGTTATTTTTGCATTGTGAATAATATTTGTGTAGTAATTACTTAGTGCCTACTAGTACTTATTCAGTTTATTAAATATTTAATACTTATATCACGTGTGTATGTATCATACATGAAACGTAAGTATAAAATCTATTTTAACTGCTAATTGATATTTCAGTTGTGTCATAAAATATTTTATGCGCAGCCCATGTGATTATTTATTAATAAACTAGAGTATTTCGTTTTATATAAATGTTAGAATGTATAAAAACGTATATAAGTAAAAATATATATGAAATTTTATACCACAATAATAAAATGAACTACAAACATTGGTCTGTAGTGAAAAATACTTCAAAGACCAAATTATACATATACAAAATTAAATAAAATATTCGTTTTTCAGTACATTAAAGTTCTTTTGTTATCATTATAAAATCTTATTAACATAATAAAAATAAATTCTCACATTTGATTAGGAAAATTAAATATCATCCAAAATCGACACCAGTGTCTAGCAAGTCACGTAACATAAATGATGCCTTCTTTGGAAGTATTCTACAAATGTAAAATATTAATTATTAATAAAACTTTATAGACTTGGTAATATTAACCTTCAATTTACCTAAGAATATGACCTAAGTAAAGTAAATATCCAGGCACGCTGAATTCTGCATAATTTCGGCGAACTCCATCTAAAATTTGTTCAGCTGCGTCTGTGGCGGGCATTGTACCAAAGTAACTTGGTATTCTGGAAGAATTGTGAAAAATAAATTTTCAATAAAATCAAACATCATCATTTGATTGCTTACCTAAAACGAATATCTTTTGCTATTTCTGCGCCTACAATAAATGGATAAACGTGAACTAAAGTAATTATTATGTTACTATTCAAATGTCTTAATTCAGTATGTAATGATTCAGCTAATCCTTGAACTGCAAATTGTGCAGTGGACAAAGAAACTCTGTTTCCTCCTGTGGCAGTACCAGAAAGGCCAGCCACAGATGATAGAACCACTATGTGCCCTTTTCCAGCCCGTTCCATGCATGGTAAAACTGTATCCAATAACTGAAAACAAAAATGTAATACAAAAATGTATAACTACTGCAATAAGCTATGTATCATTCTAAAGATACTTACCCAAAAATGACTTAGAATCGTCAAATCAATTGTATGCCTTATTTCAGGTGGATCTTGAAGTAATGCTCTAGGACTTGGTATACTGCAGCAATGGAAAAGCATTGTAACTTCACCTAACTCTGATTTAATAATATTCACTATACGAGCTACCTATCATATTTTATTTACAATTAAATCAATGTATAATACTTATTAAATGATATAAATATATATTTTATAAATGTTATGCTTACTTCATCCTTATCTGTTATATTACAAATATACATTTTAGCAACTCCTACTGATTTAGATGCTAAGTGTACAGTAGTATCACAATTTTCACTGTTAATGTCGACACATGCAACATTAACACCAAGTTGACACAAATGAATTGCTAATTCCCTACCTATGCCTCGACCAGCTCCGACAACCTAAAATACAACCTAAAATGTAAATGTTTGATACCTAATAACTCTTCACAAACAAGGGTATAGAATTTTATTACCATTGCGACTTCTCCATAGAGATTTTTTAAAGGAGGAGGTCTAAATATTCTATATAATGCAATTAAGATAGCAAAAAATATTCCAAATAAAAGTGTCACAAGATCTAATATTAAAATAACGAGAGAATACAGTCTTAGCAACATCTTTGGTGGTTTGAAACTTCTCCTTAAACTCTCCTAGAAAAAATATATATATAAAATTATGTTTACTTTTAAATTATTAAATTAACTCATTACAGTTCATTAAAAACTACTTCATCATTGTAATAAAATATCTAAAACATTTAATCTTTCAAACATCACAAAATCTTTCTTTTCCTTTTCTCTTTTTTTATAAACATAATTGTTTGCCATGATACTTACCATTTTGATGCACTAAGTAATTAAATACCATCGAAAATGTGATCGTGTTATGAAAAAGTGTAAATTAATTAAGCGGGTGAAAAGAAATTTGTGGAATCTGAAGATATATGTATCTTTTTATCAAATTACGTCGTAAACTTTATGATAACTTATCATGACGTTATGGAAAAGGAAGGATAAATTGCCCAAAATTTATTTAAACTAATTTATAATAATGTTAAAAAACAATAATATAAATCTTATATGAATGATGTATGTTGTGAATAATAAATCTAACAACAAAATATAAATTTTCAAGTTGTATAATACATACCACGTGTTTAATTACATTTTTTAAAACTTCTACCGGCGTTAGTGCTGTTGCTTTTATATCATTCTAAACGAATTTGAATAAAATAAATCAGATTTTTGTTGTGTATTATTAATTAAAAACTACATTAATAAATACGGAAGATAAATTCAATACTATAAAGAGATGTTAAAAGCTTTTGAACATTTAACCTTTTATTCGCTTCGAATAGTTGTGTTCGTGTTGTATTTACTTACCCTATTTCAATAATTATACATTATTATTTGGTTAGCGCAAATTGTTTATCATAATTTATTATTATAATTTTTAATCTTATATCAAGTTGATGTTAAAAATTATATTCATTTTGTATTTAATTTTTCAAATTTCGAACCAAATAATTGATTTTATCTACATATAGCAATACAAATACATATAAAACGCGCGTTTAGCACATTTGAAGTATTTTAAAACATGCAATCAAAAGTTTAATGCAATATTGTAAAAAAGGGAAAGGTAATTTCATTTAATATTTATTACCAAATCAGATTTCTTAGAACTCAAAATCTATTATAATAATAAAATTGCTCTAATAATAAGTTAACCAACTTTTATATTTTATATATCTTGTTAATTTCGAAAGTTTTAGTTGATGTCTAAGTTAACAATAAAAAGAATAATACAGACGTGATATTTCTTATTAAGTAACGCATAGTAACGAAGAGAATTAAATTTAGATGATTCGTATCTCCGTGCTGTTGAACGCGCATTACATTGATTGAGTAGACAGTGACGTAACTGTCTAGAAAATTTTGATACATTATATAGATTTAAATATTTGCTAAAAATGTGGTATAATGCTATGATACCATTAGGTATAATAGGAGTACTTACAGCATTACCTGCTTACATTTCACCATACATAAATAAGTTTTTTATCGGGAACGTAAGTAATTTTTGTAACATAACCTCAATATAATAACCATTTGAAGAAAGATTATTTAATATTGCAACGAAGTGACAATTTATATGACTCCGTTTTATCTTTCCGGGGTTTCCAGTTGATTTTCGTTTTATCTGGAGTAAAAATTTAAATGTTTTAAAACATAACTATTAATTATTGTGTAATGGCCAATTTTATATATGTGTTATTTATTGCACAAATGCTTTGTAGTTGTTTCAATCAATATTTAAAACAAATTTAAGTAGGTTTTTATGAGCTAATTTCTTTATATTTTGCTATTACAGCGAAATGGAAGATTGTACAATAACAATATAATTGAGCAAGTGGGATATGCTAGAGACTATGAATTTGGTGGTAAACGAATTTGGAAGTTTAATGTAGGTATATGGTATTATAACTGTTTAATAACTTGTTATTTCTTGTAATATTATACAATATCAGATTGATTAGTTAAAATTTGATTAGTATACTAAAATATACAATATTTGACATAATTTTTGTCTCTTTTCAGGGTTTGGAAGTCATTCCTGACAAATAGAGTCATATATATGCCAGTACTGTATTAGTCTATCTTTATTATCTTGGTGAATGTATTATGTAAATATAACATTATAATATATATATATATATATATATATATATATATATATATATATATATATATATATATATATTATATTATATTTAATATAAAATATTAATATATATGTGTAGTGAATGATTTTCAGTATTAATCTCACAACCGTCTCTACTAGTAAAACTTATTTAACAGAAAAAGTGATATTTTTATGATTTTAATATAATTATTATTTAGGAATTCCAAAAATATCAATGTAACTAAAACTATAATCTCAGAGGTTAAATTTAATTATTACTTATAATTTCGAGAATATAATTTTTGTCAGAGATTTCAGTGAAAAGTTATTGTTGCATTGTTATAATAATAAAAAAAAAGCAATCGACATGAGTAAATCTACGTGTACAAATAAAATATTATTTAGTATAAAAAAAAACAGTTTAATCTACTCTTGAATATATTTTATTCAAGATGTTATATTTTTGTCAAAGAAAGTAAAGGCTTTATAACTGTAACGCAATCGTTTCAAGAACCATATCGTATATTCCATAATCCGTTATTGCATTGAAAACTTTGCTTCGAGAGCAACACACGAGGTTACACAACAAAAGGCTTGTATATTTTCGGTTGTTGAGTATTTGGAATAAAACACAAAGTCGAATGAAAAATTGATAACTTGAAAGTAGGTGTATTGAAAGAAATATTTTGCTTTTGTGTACAGTCAAAGCAGATAACCTTCTCTGGTTGTCAAATTGCCAACTTGTCGAGAAAGGAGGAAATATTTGTTAGCTTCATGGAAATTCTTATTTTCTTCGTGTGAAACTAATTTTCACTATTCATTTCCAATATGCTTGGCGAAAAAAGTTCCAGGTGTTTTAAACGACGACGTTCTTTGTTTTATTGTAGTTTGAAACCCCTCGAAAATACATAAGATCGGCCCCTATGCGTAGACAGAGATAACGAACAATAGACAGCCGAGGGAAGTCTTTGAACTGGGGACTTAAAATCGTTATAGGTGTTCACATATATATTACACACACGCGCGCGCACACACACGCACGTTTCTTTACGAGAAACGATGATAAGAAAAGGGGCAGATGAAATTAATGATGATTATCATTGAGCTAATTAAGTTTGACATTCGATTCCAAATATCTTTATTTTAAAAAAAAAATTATCTAATCAATAAACACGTGCGAAAGATATGACAATGTATCGATCATTACATTTTATTCGAAACATTTTGCTCAAGGTATACAAGATTATAACAGATAAAATAAAGGAGATATCGGTTGAAATACGCTGTTGCATCGAGATATCGATTGCGAGAACACGACGGAGTACGATCTTTACTTGGAGATAGAAGCACTTAAAGTGACTAGGTACTTCGGTCTAATATATCTTGAAAGTTTCCAGATCCGGTCACGAAATCAGAATTTACCGAATTTCTGCCCTTCATGTCCTCTGAATTTATCCGAAGATCTTTCCGATCGATCTTCCGCTAATTTTTCAGTTTCAAAGATTAATCACCCGAGCCTAAATGCCCTCGAGCCCACTTATGATTTTTGACGTGTCAGGCGATGGCAATTTCTTTTGTTCCGTATTGTACCGTCACCTAGAAGGTTAATTACCTGCCAGCTTTTATCCGCAGCACAAGACATGCCTTCAATTTCAGCCGCAATCACGGGAAAACTGAAGGGAAAATCGGTCCTCCCCGAGATATCGGCCGGCAGCCTTTGGCTTAGCTTTAAATCGGTCTTCGGTCTGAACGGGCGACCTCACAGTCGAGTGCGAGACGTCGCGCAAGTAACATCGTGTTCCATGTCGCGTCCTATTTCCTCAACGAATTTTCGTTCGATTTTTCAACGATCATCCTTCGAAATTATTATTATTGCGCGATTTCGATACTCTTTAAACGTTTCGAGAACGATCGAAGAATACATAACGAATAAACGAATAGCTAATTTGTTTACGCGGGAATTTTCAGATAACGGGGTCGAACTGCAAACACGTTTGTGTTCGGTATATTAGACCTTTCGAGCCCTAAGGACGAATACTTACATAAAAGCGACGGCCCGGCCGATACGGAAAACTGGGAAATATTTTCGAACTGTCTTCTTTCAAATAGCCAAGAAGCGCGTGGGTAGACCTACCGCAACAAGTCTTTCGATAGCATCGTTGCTGTTTTCCTTTCCCTCCTGCGAGTATTATCCTTTTCTGGTTCGTCATACATAGACATTAATCGTTCCGTTATATAGTAAAAGAAAGCCAAATAGCATATTTAGTGCAAAGTGTACGGACAAAAGTTTTGGTCAGCGTTCACGGCCAACCTGTTAGTCATGTGGGAACGGTAAAAACCGTTCAGGCAGGAACTCTGGAAGAGCAGTTTCTCGGAAACGGTCGTCAGAATAGTAATAACGATGTAGTGAAACCTGCTTCTCGTCGCTGCACAAGGATACGCGGTGTTTCAACGATCGTTCCTTTGATCGTTCGTGCGTTGTGATGTCTGCCGATTTTACTAACGGTGCGTCCTTACGTGTACACGCAAAATGATATCCTGCTCGAAAATATGTTTTCGCGATTTTTTCATCGCAACGTTCTGAGATCATTGGAAGAAAAGAGAAGGAAAAAGAGAAGAAATTTCTAAGGCGATAGGGACGAGTCGTTTGTTTGCGGGATCATGCAGCGATTTTGGAACGTTTCCGGAGGATGGAGTGATCGAAAGACAGGTAAGGAAAACGTACTAGAAATTATCCTTTGTTTCTTCGTTTGATTTATGCGTTGTTTCGCATTTCTTTGAAATGCGAAATATCCCGTATAATTGGAAGTCGGTATTATTCGTTTATTTATCCTTTGTTTTCTATGGGATCCATTCCCACTCGGTTGTTCACTGCTCAAAGATCGGCGTCATTTCACGACATCCAGGACAAAGCGCGTCATGTCGTAACGCAAAAGGAATCGCACAACTCGTCGTTTCGTGAAAATCGATCGGCCTTTCTCGTGTAGTTACGCTATATTTCGCAATTCGTTCGAAAGACGCGTTTCTCGCTCGTATTCTTTTAACACTTCATATCATGACACTAACGCTAATATCGGCCGATATTTTCGGTCCAAGGCCAACGTGCTCTTAAATATTTTACCAGGCTCGTTCGTTTCCAATTCCAGTACGCATAATTACGTCTTCCGTTGCGCCGTTGTTTTCTTTGCGAATCCAGGGAGATTTCGTTTCTTCCTTCTCCCGTCGTTGGTAGTTGAACCGTGGCTCGTAAAATTACGTGCAAATCAGTTATGCATCGGCATAGGCAAATATTTAGACTCCATTAGAAAAAGTACGCATGGGAGAATCAAATCGGATTACAGTGTGGACGCGCGTTTGGACCCGAGAGATTTTTGCGTGCGATAACCGGTAAAGATCGGATCGAGACAGAGTTTAAATTACTTTTCCTTGAACGGAAAGAGGAGAGACCGCGTTATCGGCGAGAAAGTTAATCTGCATTCTTGAACGTTGATAAATCGTATCCACGGGTTTTCTAACCGCGGTCGACTGCCGTTGATCGTCTTCCAAACTGGTCGTTTGTTATATAAGCAAACGGTTGTTTCGTGGACAGGCTAAAGGCAAATATTACACCAAAGTCCGGACGATAAAAGATGAGAAAATATCTCGGGAAGGAAAACTGATATATATGTTGGCGTGTTGATTGAAAAATCCCGTTGAATCTGCGTTAAACGACGTGTTCTACCCAAGTTTCGCGCCAGTCGAACGAAGAACGAGAGACAGCCTTTTAATTAAAATAATATTCGGGCGTGAATCGCGTTCGCACGTACTCGTGCTATTCGTCAGATTCGCGCGCGTAATTAAAATTTTCGTGTACGTGCGCGCCCCTTTACACGTACTAAATATTAAATTCGCGGCACGCGTGAGCTCCGGGGCGAAAAAGATTCGTTAATTTTTATCCAGCATCGAGCGACCGCCGCCCTCGTAAATGGGATCCGTGAGGTAGAGTATTTTAGAAAACGACACGGCTTTGCCAGTCGTTCGATTTTCCGTTTCAGCTTTATCGAAGCAAGGAGATATACGCGCGATTATTTTTCTGTCGTTTACGTAATGACAAGAACAGAAGAAGGTAACGGCGTATCGTTATCAGGTTGTTCCAGTGCTCAAAGCTTTCTAATCTTTGTCAAGCGAGAGAAACAGTGGAAACTCGGCGTGGCACGATGCAATGCGATGCGATACGCAAGCCCATTAAGTCGTCGTACGGTAGATACGTCGAGAGCGTCAAGAACTTGCGCTTCCATGGAACGTTCGAATCGCTTGGCTGATTTGCTCGCACGTTCGAACTGTTTCCGACAAAAGAGGGTTCCAATGTATCGGTATGTGCACGCCACGCACCGCGGCCGCGTATTTCAGCATATAATTAAACGACGTTGCATCACGAATAAATGTAATAATCCTTGCACATTGGCCGGTTTCCTAACGCATTCACGGGGAGCGCTTCGCGAATAATTGCTTTTGCTTCATTGTGCAACGCGATCGACTCGCGTTCCAAGCTTCGCCGATCCCCTCTGCCATTGTCTTGGACCGCGCTCGCACAACCGGACCTATACTTTTCCTTCTCCGAACAACGTTTCTTCCCTCCTCGAAACGATTCAACCTCGTAACCGTGCTACCCCGTGATCCTTCTATCCTTCGACTGACTGCCCCTGCCACCATTCTTCTCGATCGGCCTCGGTTCTCCCTAGTTCTTCCTTCCAGTCCTCACCAATTTAAGCGCACCTGGAACAAGTCGCAGCAGATGTGCCCCGAATCTCGGTGGGTCAAAGACCAAAAAACCGCTGGTCTTTTCACCGGAGCTATACACTTTTTCGCCTTTTTCTTTCTTCTTCCTCTCTCTTCTCAGAAATGCCACATCGTGGTCAATTAATTAACTCGACATAACTATATTAATGACTCCTATGTCAAATGCGACTCGATGTCACATTTCGTATATATATGTAAATTCTATAGAATTCAAACTATCCGCCAACCGATATTTTTATTTTTGCTTTGTTTTACCGGCAGTCATTTGCTGAATAGAATAGATCACGAGAGAAGAGCGGTAATTTAGGACTTGGAAAATCGATTCTCGATTTTTCAGGTAAAATTTTTAATAGATTTGTTATTAACTGTTTAATTTAATTATTCCCAAAACAAACTCGATTTTTCAGAATCGATCGTCTGATTTACCCTAAGGATTTACGTTATTACATATTTATTAAAATGTATACGATTATAATATATTATATTAAAATATAATAAATATATACATATATATGCACCCATATATAGGTATGTTATTTTACTAGTTTGCTGCTGAATTATTGTAACAGTGGAAAACTATACAGTACCGTCTTGGCGACAGTGATCGAGGAAATCAGGGCGAATCGTCTGGAATGGAAGTTCGAAAATATCACGGACCGCAAAGGGTTAAATTAATAGAGAGCGACTGAAAAATTTATTTCGTCCGTTACGTGTAGATAAATATCTTCTCGAGTATAAGCTACGAGTGATCGAGATCGCTTCCGTAGAAGAGCCGTTTACCGATTAATCGAACGCGCGTTATTACACGCGTCCGAATTTGCGATTGTACGGTTTTATTATTTTCTGCCGATACCGGAGCCAACAGATATAAATTTGAACGTGCACATGTGTTATCGAGGAACGTGGAATTCGATTCTTTTGTACATACTATCGCGAGTCCGAACAAATTGTCTTTCGTTTCGGCTTCGCTTTGCCGTTAAATCGCAACGCTGGGTATCTCGAACCCACGGCAAAAGGGACAATTGGTAATTTCGTTTTTAGAAACGAGATGAAGTTTTTTACCTGTCTTTCCAGTGTTTCAGTCCGATTCATTTGTCGAATGTTTTCGAGTAGATATCTTTTATAATTGCGTATCGTTGACCGATCGAGAACGCGTGCTGTCGACGCGATTGACCTTCTAAACTCTTACTCAAGTTATTCGAACGCGATGGAATAGCGCACGGTCACGGATGGAAAATTAATATTATTTCGATTTCATATCTCGTACGAACTTTCGAAAGATTTGAAACGCGCGTCCTTCGCACGAATCGGCAAGACCAACCCTACTGCGATCCTCGAATTTGTATACTTTAATTTCACTTTTGCTTCGGCAAGCAGAACATGCTTTTAATGTTTTAAGAGAAATTGTACCGTAATATCAAAAAACGATACCGTCGCGTTTTTCTGAAACTGAGAAGATTCGTTAAGATTAGAAAAACACGATTATATGGGAAATGGCCCGAAGAACTGGACAGAGTTGGAGAGGGCCAAAATGCGTAAATTTCGATCGTGTCGCATCGATTCCCGTCGATTTCGACTATACTCGGATTAATTACCAACACTATGCTCGTCTTATTAAAATTCCATCAACGAATCGAAATTGTCTCGATTCAGCGGAAAATTGAATCGCTCCCTTTCGGCTGGTCGAATGAAAACGATTTCCTTGTGGGAATTTTCAAACGGAAGCTGTGCGTATCTCGATAATATCATCGCGGAAACATTGACGCAATTTACACAACGAACGTTATAAATAAGTATACGATAACCTGCAACTTTGTCGTTTCTTCTTGCAAGATCTGCCTCCCTATTCTTCTGTTTAACTTCCATTTGACCGTTTTAAAATTCACATCGCGATGCAGTCGCGATACACAGTTGATTCATTAGCGAAACGAACGAACGCGCTCTTTCGAAGAGACAAGCTTGCGCAACCTGCAAGGTAATTGATTTCAAAAGGATGACTGTGGAGCATCCTCGATCGCGATCCGATTGTTTGGATAATTACTGGCTATTAATTTCGGAAGAGTGGCTCCTCTTCGTTTCGATCAATCGCCGTTATTAGCCGATTGAAATTGAAATCGAGCCGCGTTATCGTAATAATCGCTTTCTCCGACGATTTGCCCGACAAAAGTGCGTCCCGCTTATTACCGGAATGTTCCGTTCGACGTTAATTCCGTCAGCCGTAGCGCGTGTATTTAGGCGATAAACGAGTTTACTGCCATTATAAGCGAGCGTGTCGTTAAGCAAACCTGCAACGTGGCCCGTTCCTGCCAGGATTTTCCAAAAGCTGTAAATTTAATCCCGCCGAACGGCTTGCGCGGAAATTAAGCCGTACTCAAAACGACCTGATGCATTTTGCCTTCCCTGTTTACCTTTTCGAGGCCCGTTGAAAATCGGTCTTTGCGTCCGTCTTCGGTTTTACGAACCCTAGCTCTTTATTGTTCGCTATATCCTGTGAAAAATGCGTTTGCCCCTGTCCACATTACGGTATAGAACGACGACCTGTCCCGGTCGCCTTGGTCGCAACAAGAGATCCGAGTGAGCAACGAGCTCGTTGAATTACAATCGGACCCGAAACGTTGAAATAAATTTCGTAGATGTTTCACAGCAATATCTAAACGGTGAATGAAAATTATTTGAAAACAAAGGGAAGCTGATTTCGACTCTGCGCGACGTACGAAGAGATACGTTTCTCTTAATGATGGCAGCGATGGTAGGAGAGTCGAGGGTCGAGGGTCGAGGGTGGTCGAGATGCAAAAGGGTGGAGGTCGGGAATGGGAGCCGAAGCAACGACCGTTTTCTAACCGTTCCCCCGTTTCCTCGTTTAGAAACACATTGCAGAGATAGAGGGAGGCTTCGAAGCCGCCGCGTCGCAATCGATGTTCCAGTTAAATCTGCACACGGCATGTTAATGAGCGTTAATGGAAGACTAACGCGGCCACCGAGAGCTACGGAAACAAAAGCGAAAAAAAAGAGAGCGAAGAAAGGGAAAACTATGCTGGCAAGTCGAACGGCAACGAAGGAATAATTGCGTAGTTCCCCTCGACGACGCTGCCGTTCTCGGGGCTGCGTTCTTCCTGAAATTAGCAGGAGATTTTATTCCGGAAGTTATGGATACGCGTGCAACCTTGTGAAGAAGCAAGTTGTGTATCGAGTTAGCCAAGAGGCTGGTAAGTCGGCGCAAACGAGGCCAGACGTGATCGTTACCGATTTCCTTCTAACGCTAGCTTTTTCACGCTGCACGGGATGCGCGTCGTGATTTTTATTCTCGTTGCGAGCGAACCAACTACGTACATATAGCACACTGGAAATGCACAGAAATACTTGAAATTTCGAGTCGAGCTAAGCTAGTTTAGCGAGTGGAGAATGCCGGTTTTACATCGAACGAATTACAATGAGATAGTTCTCGAGCCAGCTCTTTTGAAACCCAACACGAAGAATTAAGTTAGTTTGGAAAAATTCTTTCCATCACCGTGGATATACTTGCTTAAAAGGGAAAATCAAGGCGCTTCCTGATAAGCGAAGAAAACGACTTCCCAGTCAAGATGTTTCGCAAACACGAGCAGCTATTCCTAGATAGCGTTTGCTATATGCCACATACTCTATATTATTTTATGGAAGTAAATAGCCGACGGCAGGCAACAGGATTTTTCTCGTTTTTCATCGCAATAAGCGCACCTCTTCTCGCATGCTGCTAGAAACATCGTGAAAAACGAGCACGCCATTCCCAATCAGTGGTGCATTGTTCCTCCGGCGCACTCGATCAAACTAACCAACGCAGTAAGTTTCTTAGAAAAGTCTCTCGTTTGCCTAACTGCACTTCGAGCAAACTACATCACGGCCTCTTGAATACGTGATTGCGAGTTTCAAGGCCGTTGCACCGTACGGAATGTAACGCGATCTTACGTCATGACACATCTTGATAAATGAATCGATCGATCGTTCGCGAAATGCAAAACAATGGACGCGTCACCCGATCCTCAAGGCACCTTTTCGCTAGTTGTCGTCTGATCGTCGCTTACATCACACGCACACACATACACATTCGTATTGTTCGCTACGCGAACGGCCCACCGTGAGCGATTTCCATCGATCGGTTAAGTACCGAACCTCGGCTTTGACTTTACATCGACAGCAGAAGTTTTCTTAGACCCCTGTAAGTTCTCTTTGCTTCTACACCCTCGAGGGAGTGCGGAGGCAGAAAGGCTCGAAGGCGGATCACCTCTTCCATTTACTTTGCAGGTTATAGTTCCTTTGACGAGGCCAGTGAACTTTTACCTTGAACCGTTCCTCGAGATCCGGTCTCGTTAAGCGGCATACTCCGAAGCCGCGAGAAATTACGGAAGAATTACAATTTCAATGGGGTTAAAATACTATACACGGTGGTGATGTTCGATCGGTGGCTTCCAGCTTTGCGTATCGGATTAACAAACGACGCTCGCTGTTCTATTACTTTCGCAATTCGAAATGAGTAATCCAAGCTTAGACTTTGTACACCGGTAACGTTTTCTCGTCATAGCGCATAAGTAGAATCATCCGTATCGTATAATGGAATTATTTTGAAATTACCGATTCGAAGCAGCCACGTTTCTAAATTGTGTATGTTCGATCGTGATCGTTTATTCGCTGAAAGACACGTACGTGCATGTATAGTAGAATTCCATATATCTAAACTGCAGTTATTTTGGACGAAGTTTTGCTTAATGCCCGAGTATCCGAACTTTTGCCGATCGAATCCATTTATCTGAACGTGAGCTTCTATTATGTGAACGAAAAATAATAGGTAGTGGAGAAAATAAGCGAACTCCGATTATATAAACTGTTCGTTCCTCGACAAGTTCAGATAAATCGAGTTCCACCGTATGTTTAAATTCGCCGCGCTAATCGATGGGTAACAGTAACGACTACTCCCTTTCTTCTTACGTATTCCAGTATCCGGCATTTACGGCACGTTGCTATCGACCAAAAGAACGAAGCAATAGCGGCAGTAAAAATCATCAAATGAAAATTATGAAAGAAAATTAAGCGCAATGAATTGGCGAAGCCGATCCTTACACCGGAGAATCGCGAGGTAGTTGCTCCGGAGGCAAAAAGTACGAACTCTTGAGAGGCAGGGTAACCGAAGACATTCGAGTTTTGCAAAATTGTCAGCCGTGTCGCGATCATGGTCTGTGGTAATGAAAGCGGAAGGAGAAGTCGGGCTCGATTTCTTCTGCCTTGCCTAAATTTAGCCTACGAGCGCCCTTCAATTTAATCCAGTCTTCTTGACCCAAAAGCGTTTTCATCCTCGCGTAAAGACCACGAAGGAACAAGTTACACGGCGCAAAAATTAGTAGTGGTCCGTTAAAACGCTGAATTTCTCTTTGCCTTTTTGCCATCTTGTTACTCTAATTGGAATACGCTCGCTTTGTTCCTGTGCGAATGTTTAGCGCTCGAGCATATTTCGAAACCGCGTTCTCAGCCTCTCGAACAGTTGCTTAGGTAATATGTATGTATTTAGCAGCGTGCGAAATTCTTGCGATTTTACTCCATGTTACAGCGATCTGCCACCACATTTTCTGCTTGCTTCGAGATTAGAATCAAGCTTTCGGGGAATCTCGCTTCTTTAATTATTTCTTCCGTTGCACTCGTGCAGTACGAATTCGAGGAATACGAAAGTGCAACGTTTAACATTTTAACCGTCGTTGTCGGTTCCGATTATGTCGGTTCGTGCAATATCGGCTTACAGGTTTTGTTCGCGAGTCAGCATTCGACGAGAAAGAGCGGCGCGCGATCACGAACGAACGTTCCGTTGCATTCTCTCCTTGTCTACTTTATCCGATTGATTCCGTCCTGATATAGAATACGTTATTAGTATCGAATGTCACTGTGGTATCTCGGTATCGAGTGTCTCGTCGGTAGCAACGGAAGGTCTTGCAGCTTGCCATAACTGAACATCTTCTCCCCTGTTACATTTATTTATTATGCAATATTACCTATTGCTAACAATTTCGAGAAGAAGGCTATTTAGAAAAAAGATTCCGATAATATCCCTTCGGACAAAGCGTGACGGCACTGTGAACCACTCTCAGAGGCACTTCCTAGCCAGGATATCACAAAGAATATTTTATCGAGATATAATAAATAGAATACGCTTTGATGCTTTTTCCCTCTTTTTTCGTATTCTTTTTCCAACGATACATTACATATTAATCTAGACAGTTCCTCTTTTATCGTTATTGCCAGAGGTGACAAAGCTGAGAAAAGAAGACATTATTATACTTTCCCTCTCACTCGATTCGATATAGATTGATCGATACATAGGTCTTTACAGTGTTCTGCATCTTTAATCGCGAGGTGATAGGGCGTGATAGTGATCGAAGGAACACTCGAATTCGTTTAACAATAAATATTTATTAACGATAAAATCCAAGGAGTACACTTGGCGAAAACTCGAGGTTGTTACATTCGGTTCACGGATACAAGTTCAAGATGCGATAAATACGATTCGACATGCGCCTTGAGTTCGGACGATGATTGCCGGAGAGGTCGAGGAACTCGGATTCAGTCTAGCTACTAACTATCAATTCGGACAGACGACTCGCGACTGACTTTTTCCTCGCGATGATACTGCATAGGAAAACTATGATGGGGTGTGTCTCAGGATACGAGATCATCGGATTCGTTGAGGAAGGCGTTGGTTCGGAAAGCGAGGGAAATGGACGTCGCTGTTAATTGACTAAATTCTGAGTCGTTGGTTGGAAAAGGATTCTAACCACCCTTGAGAGAAAGTTGCTAGCAGGAAGCGTGAGGAAAGCAGACTTCCAGCACCTTCTCGTAGTGGGTGATAGGTACAGGGACTGTTGAGACAAAGACTATTTGTTCCTTTGGAGGACCTTAGCTAAATAAATCCTAAGATTTATGCGGGTCCTTAGGTTAGCTGAAAATGTTCTGAAGGAATGTATCGACATCTGGCAATCATCTTGTCCGAAGAGGTCACCATCAACAATACAACAGTTCCTAGCAGGGACTCAGTCCGATACCTGGGCATGACCCTGGACAGGAGACTAACGTGGAAGAAACACATCTCGGATAAAACGAAGCAACTAAAGGACAAACTAAAAAAACTCTATTGGCTCACGGGCAGACGCTCCAAACTAAACATACAGAATAAAATTACCCTCTACAAGACCGTAATAAAACCTGTCTGAACCTACGGAATCCAACTATGGGGAACAGCAAGTAACTCCAACATCGAAATACTACAACGATTCCAATCGAAAACGCTAAGATCCTTAATAGACGCACCTTGGTATGTTACCAACGAAACCATCCATCGCGACCTCAAGATACCCACAGTCAAAGAGGAAATAGCAAAATATAGCGACAGATATAGCAAAAGAGTCAACAAACACCGAAACCCCCTAATCACTGGACTACTCGATACGACGGACCAGATTCGCAGGCTGAAGAGGCACTACCCGCTAGACCTAAAAGCTAGATTCACTTAGTTATCCAAATTAAGCATATGCACTTACTTATAATACTTATAAATTATACCTATCTATAATAAGTATTAACTTATTGTAAATAAACAGCCATGTCACTGCGCCACGCCAGAAAAATTACTGAAAATTCTCAACGCGAGAATTGATTGTAATTTCAACAAGCAAATAAATAAAAAAAAAAATCTTGTCCGAAGGATAGGGTCTTTGTGTAGCGAGCCACGGGACAGAAACCGTTGGAACGTATGCTGTCGAGTGCCGCTACAATTGCAATCGAGCCGATTATGTCTTATCTCAGAGCTCTTCCCATGCTCTTACAAAATTCTATTATATTAACCACGGATTCTCCTTTTTCACGACTGATTTTCTATTGATTTCTCTTGCTCGATGTTTACTCTCTCTCTCTCTCTCTCTCTCTCTCTCTTTTGCACGCTCTTAGTCGATCGAACAGATTGTCTAACTTAAAAGCTGGAAGCAACGCGTCAAATGGACGTGTCGAATCGGCAGGATACGCCCGTGAAAATCGAGGGTGGCATACGCGCAGGCGAGATTCATAACACACGCTGCATAAACTGTCGTGACAATCGTGCGCGTCGTGTCGAATGAATTTCGAAAAGCGGTGATTCCACGAAGGAGTTGGATAGAGCTTTTAGGGTGGCCTTTCACGTCGGTCGATGCGTATACAGAGAAGAAAGAACGAATGGGGAGCCGTAGCACGAAATTCCACCGGTTCATTTGTCCAAGTCGGATGAGAACTCGGCAATGGATACACACGTGCACAATATCCGCGAAGCTCGAGAATATTTATGAAGCTTCGCCGAAGATGAATGAGAAATCGCTCGCGAGAGCTTTGTGAGCCTCTGTGCTCTGGTTTCATGTGCCGCGATTCATCGGGCACACGTCAAACGTTTCTCCAGAGACGTTGTTTCGTCGTGTCTCTAATGACAAGCCTCGCCTTTAGGGATGCCATCGGTGATGTCTATCCGTTCTATTGCGCGAGATTCCTTGATTCCACGGGGTCAAGAAAAATCTCCTTCGATGGCGTCTCTTAATTCCGTTACGCTCTTCGAATTTTTATATTTCAATCTTGCTCTCATTTTAACAAGCGAGAAGAACGTGCAACGTTTCAAGATGTTCAGCGTGAAACTGAAACAAGGAACGACGGGTACAAATAAACCTTTCTTTTTTACATTTTCTCCAAACCGAAGGTAGTTTTTAACTTTAAAAGAAACGTAATTGTATCGAAAATGGTCGAAGGAACGTAGAAGGTTTAAATAGAGATAGTCTATCTATAAAGGTAAAACCAGTTCTCTTTAAATTGGTTTTTTCTTGTTGCCACTCTACATTCCAAGGAAATTACTGCGTCGAGTAATTTTTAAAACGATATCCGATTTCATTGGGTGGAGCGACGAAATTACCTTGTATATTCAAAATGAACGACTTGTGGCGCATGATTCATACTTTCTGATGCCTATGAATTAATAGGCTGCTGATGTCTTTGTTTATGCGTCCCTATCAATGAATTTTAAAAGCAGGCGTGCTGTTCTCCTCAAAATAACCGGCCTCTCTCTTTGAGTTTTACGCGTATGATCACGTTCCTTGCTTAACTTTAAAATTACACAAATCATAATGCTGATCGTACGTGCAAATCGGGGAACACTTTAGGTTAATAAGTCGGCATCTACGTACATCGTATCTATACATGTAGATAGAAATGCGTTTCCATATATAAATTGCAAGATTTTCTAATCGTACATCTGGATAATTAACAGTCGCGAGACTAGCTTCCGTGTAATTGGGGGTTTAGATAATTGATGGTCGGATAACCGACGTTGCACAGTGAGAACGATAAACGTTGCTCGGTCTTAGCATGCGATCGCGTGTCCTTTTTTCTTATTGTTTTACGCACGATTCGTCGTCGGTGAAATATCGAGGTTCCAGCGAAGTAATTACTTTCAATTACTCTTTGAAGCGAATCAAATGTTCGTTCAGGTGAAACGTAGAATTGTCGACGATGCGAGGAAAAAGAAGCGTTTCGTACGATCGTTTATCTCTCTCTCGAGAGTTTTCGTGACGCGTGAGCCAGTAATATTGCAATTATCGTAGGCGAAACGACGGGCGAACGTGTCACAGTTTTTCCCATGGGAGGGAAACGCGTGCAAGAAAAATCAAATCGGTAACTGGACATTGTTACAGGCGGCGAAGCAATTTTGCTGCAGAAATGAAAGCAGTAAAGAAGCTCTTATTAGATCCTTCGAGTAGCTGTTAGCAGTTTTGAAACGTAAAAACGAATAGTGTGTGATACGTTGAAAGCAGGGAAACCGTGTTCCCATTTCGATAGACCAAATATTCTGCTGTATGTACGTGCAACTTGAGTTATTCGTAGATTAAATAACGCAAGAATCTCGGAACCTCTATATGCAGTTGGTCATAAAGCTTACGCTCTCTATATGTAATATGTTACATTTGAAACATTAGCTTTATGAATTTCTTTAGCACATTAACGCGTATATTATTAAAGTGCAGCGTAATTTATTCGGTTTCATCGTTATTAAAAAAAGAAGTAAAAAAACAATATAAAATACAATGTTATAAAAATTACATTATTTTCTTGATAAAGACAAAAGCGACTAAATTATGTTACGCTTTAACAATATGTGCGTTAATGTATCAAAAATATTCGTGCAGATAATACGGCAATTATGACATTTTCTTCTTGTAATATATGCATTTGTCAGTAAATATCTCGTACGTAAGTATCAATAATGACCGCTATTTTCCTGACGTTGAACAAATTAAAGCTCTGCTGCAGTTTTATCCCGAGATTTGTGAGTAAAATGTTTTCATTTGTTTAATTCTCTTTAAACATACATGAGTAATAATTGTATTATATATAAGTATAAATAATTTTCTGATAAAGAGTGCATCTTTAATTCCTTTGGTAAGCCAGACACAAAATTTGGTAGGTGTATATAGACTTTCGCCTTTTTTCGCTTTTTTCTTTCCTTTCTTTCTCTTTCGCTAGAGGAATGACTACTTGTGTCGATCGAACTAGTCTAATTGCTCGTTATTCTCTTTCACCTGTATTTTTTTTTTTTAATTATTTATTAAAATTACAATCAATTCTCGCGTTGAGAATTTTCAGTCATTTTTCTGGCGTGGCGCAGTAACATGGCTAATTATTTGTAATAAGTTAATACTTGTTATAGATAAGTATAATTTGTACGTAAGTATTGTAAATAAGTAGATGTTACCGTATGTTTTATTAATCTACGCAGATGTCTATTAGCTAAACGGAGCTCTCCCCCTCCTGCCCCCTCTTTCCTGGTACTTCTGAATATATTCGAGTATTCGATTCCCAGTTCAACCGTAAGAGTTTTCGTGGATCGAAATATTTCTATTAGAGCTGATCGCTTTGGTAAAGTTGTCGGCTTCTCGAAACTTCTCCACGCTTTTTCTTCGTCAGTAGCTTTTAAACTTTCAAGGATCGAACTTTGCAGAATTATTCACGACCCGGTGATTCTTATTAATTTTCTGTGCCGCTCACGAACCGATCTTTTTGTCCTCTTACGGATCGACCATCGGCCAAAAACAATTTCATTACACTTCTGTTTCCCTTTTTCCCTTGCTTTTTCTTATCAAACGATAGAAGAAACTCGAAAGAGTCTGACGTGACAAATCGGGTCACAATTCAAAGCACAGCTTTGTTTTGCCACTGGAGTTTCTGACGCGATCGGATATTCTATCAAACATTATGCGTACGTTTGTTTACACACGGGTATGTTTATTTATTTATGCTTGTTTGCGCGGTATATTACGATACAGGCAGATCAAATACAACACGTAGAGAAAAAAGCGAAGGAGGAGAACAAAAACAAAATCGTTCTCAACAATTTGCGATATTTGCGATGAATGGTTGATTATTATCGGCGATACACATTTGCGCGGATTTCGAAATACGGAACAAAAGAAATTTCGAATTAAAACGCGTTGTAGAAGTTTTCAACTTATGAACGTGTGTCGTCCTTTCCCCGGAGAACGTTTGCAGAATTTTTGAGTTATGAATAGAATTAAAATGACAAACAAATCGAATTTGCATCAGTCTTTCACCGGATCGGAGAACGTCCCTCCACAGAGCTCGCTATATTTATGAAAAAGCATGAATTATTATTCGTCGTTCGTATACGCGGTCGGGTGAATTACACCCGTTACAAACTACACGTACTTTATGCAGATTTTATGCAGCCCATTTCGTTAAAGGATTTGGACGTCCACTCTTTTACAGCCTCTGCTCGCTGCATTATTTTTACGCGCGATAAAGTTTCCTTTTTGCACGCTTGCAGCGCACCCTTTGCAACGCGATCATTATTCACGGTTTTGAGCAACTCTGTTCGCTTGATATTAATCAAATTTCCGCTGTTGATTTAAATTCGCGTCGATCCTTTTGTGTGTGGCGGAGGTCCGCCAAATGTCTATATTTGGAAGAAAAAGATAGCGAAGGATTTTTTGAACGAAACATCGAGAACGTAGTTCGCTTTTTTTCTTACTTCTCGTCATCGATCGAAGCGGATAGGTTTTTGCGGAAACGGACGGAAGAGAAATGGTGGACTCGCAGCTGTTTATAATTAGCGGGTTTGGAAAGGAAGCGGAGCGCGCGTGCGCCGGCCGAACGTTGAAACAAGTTAGGAAACAACAATGCTTGGTTCTCGTCAGAGTGACGGGCCCACTCTATAAATCGACGGTTAAAATAATATTTGCCGTTTCCACATTATTTCCGGACGAAGTAGCTCGGCATATTGCGCCGACCACCGCCGCTTCCTTCTCTCTCTCTTTCCCTCTCTTTCTTTCCGTTTCTTCCCTTCCTCTCTTTCAACAAACCCGTCGCCTACCTGATAATAGGATTTTCTATAGCAACCACGATAAGGAAAATCTCGCGACAGGCCTTGTCGAAGGTGTTTCGCTTCGCGAGCGAAAACTGGCTGGAAAATCGTCGGAAATGAACTTTGATCCGGATGGAAGAGCGGGATAAGAGCATTTCTCGTCAAATCTCAAGAGTTCTTCGAGCATCCGTACGAACCTGGTACGTATACAGGTTTCAAGGATTTAAACGCCACGTTCTCCTAATAGAGAATTCTCTTTGTAACCGGGAAACATTATGTATACATAATACAACGGATAGGTCCACGAGGAGAAGTGACCAGAGGAATTGTTCAAGAAGAGTCGTCAAATTCTTTAACGAGAAAGGACGTTCGGATCTAACGTTGAACTAGTTCACAGAACGGATGCATCTTGGTTTGCTACTGTTGTGCCTATCGGATCGTAAGGAGAACACAATGAAACGCGGCTACCTCGCGATCGTATCGTGCGCCTTGGATTTCTTTCGATCGAGAACAGGCCAGCCGTTACCGTATCTAGAGCAGGAAACTAGTTTGCCCGGTATCGTGAACTAATTGTTACATAATCGATACGAAAGTCAGTGTCACCGAAAGGAGTTACGTGGGTAGGCTCGACCACAGCCGAAGACCAGTGAACGATTTCGTCACGGATCATCTACTTCCTCCTACGAGGATTCGACCTCGCCCCCGTGATACGTCGTGATACCGATCGTACAACGACTTACCAGCCAGAGGAAAAGAGATTTACGACTGCGTGGCGGATCTCTGTTCTCTCCGATACAAGAACGTCGTTTCTTCCATTCTAGGAAACTCTTAAAGAAGTCGACTCTCGTTCGATCTATCCACGATAAGAATGGACGATCATCCGAAACTACTTACTAGGACGTCGCGCGTCAATTAACAAGGCGATAAAATTTTTTTCGATCGTCAGGAACTCTGACGATTTCGTGGACGATTATAGTGCACCGGATGATTCGTCGTTTCTCGTTCCTTGTAAACGATGCCTGTTATCGCGATCGATGACGACTCGTCTTCGATGCTTGTCCTCCTGTGAAACAATAGCCTGAAAAACAACGCTAGATCGACGAATATCCGATTCACGACCTTATACAATCGCGAGAGTTAGAAAGCCCGGAGGAAAAAGCGCTGTGGCACCTTCTTTGATTTATCGTCATCAGCGTTCGTAATTTGCACGGCGCATCGTTCGTTATCGAACGCCATCTCTGGCGTTATACATTATACATATCTCGTGCACTTTCTGACACGCTGTGACATCGATAATTTGCATTTTGCTGGGGTTTTTATTTATTCCAGTGAATCGATTCGAATTTAAAAAGGACGCGACCCTCGTCGATGATAAAAACGGGGATCGTTGTGTGTTGCAATATGGAAAGCAAAAATGCAATTTTCTGGTAACTAAAGTGGTTCCGAGTCTAGCTCATCGTCGAAACGAGAACGATTTTACGATAACTGGCCCGAAAACCACGGCTATCTCTCGGTGTAACGCGTCACACCCTCGAAAAAACACGATTTGTACGCGACCAGACAATATCGTGCCAGTTTGGCAGGAAGACCGTGGGTGGCACACCTTTAAACCCTCGATTAACGAATTCCACCGTGGAGTTTCCTGTATCTTGCATTCCGTATAAATTCGCGAATGCCTCGGTAGATTCCAGAAGGATATACGCAAAGTCGGATGTTGGCATCCGGGATATAAACATCGATCCTACTTCTATACTATACATGTATTTATGTACATTGTGATAAACGTATATCGTCGCGGTGCGAGTTTACTTACTTCCGAAAGTGAAAGATTTAGAATTAACGACTGATTGGAAAGAGGCATCGATTATTAGAGAGATATTCAATCGAATGCAAAGTACATAATACCTATATTATACTTTTATCGTTAACAGAAGCTTTCGCTATTGCCGATTAAAGAAGAAGCCTCTGTACGCAGTACAAGTTCCAAATTTTCAACGTCTTACGTAATATAACATATATTTTTGCTTATATAGTGATAAAAGATGACAGGTAGACAATCCAAGCGGCTTTTAGAATGTGTGACATACGTGTAACGGTGGGGCTATGAAAGGCAACTAGTACGTCGTATATGTGTAACACGTGATAGCGAAAGGGTTAATCATTTAACACTGGTGAGAGGCTGGTTATTTAAAGGTGTGATTTTTAGAACCGTCAAATGTATGCGTCTGAACGCACGTGTTAATTACTTTGGGCTAGACATAGTTCCACGCGTAAGGATTTCCTACCAGAGAAACGGACGCTAGTACGCCAATACGTCGGAGAAATATGTTTTGAACGATTTTCTGTCGTATTTACGTCAAATATATACGTCAAAAATCCCACCTTGACGTAGTATATGGATGGCATAACTCGAGCTGGAAATTCCATAGGCGCGTCGATAGCGCGCGATTTAGACATCGGAGCCAAGGTATTCGCGTAACATGTAGAAATTTAATCCGTTAGGAATATTACGCAGTCTTTTTCTATATCACGCTTTGCATGTATTTTGTCTACAGGTATATAAAGTGTGCTCTACTCTCCATGTGCTGTATCGAAACAAAAGATCAGGAAGGAGCAGTTTGGCTCGAAATTAACATTAATATAAAGCCTTGAAAGCACGCGGGATTCGAGGAGCTTTCTTCGTTAGAAAAGCAGGACGAAACAATGGATATTATTACCAATGCAGATCGGGATGAAATTTGGTTGGTATCATTGTGCCAGACGGAAGACCTGAAATATAAAACCTTAAATTCGGTATCTATTTCGTATATCTCTGACGAGAAGGCGTATAAGTCAAATTTTGGTCAACAGGATAAGTACGCTAGTATTTTCTACGTTACTTTCTTTTCCTTATGATTCTACTAATGCGAGTCAATTCGAATTTTTCCGAGATTCTAACGGTATATCCAAAATATAATAGCTAAGTTTACATTGCACTTTGAATAGTATAAATGCTTCCCTGCGGAATTAATAATTCTGACTTATGCTCTTCTGCCCGTCTATCAGAGATGTAGAGATCTATATCGTTCGAATGTATGATTTGATGCATTTTGTAGTTAAGATTTTATATTTCACTTCTAATTGTACAACGTTTAATTACTATCTCGTGTCACGATATTCACCAAATTTCGTCTCGATCGGCCACTGGTGCCTTTCGAAATCACCTACATATTTACAGCTGAAACAATTACTCGTTGTATCTAAAGCTATTCGCATCGCAATGATCTGCTCGGTTTCCTGCTTGCCTTTGTAAAAGCGCCGATCTTATGTAAACGCGGTTTCCGATTACCTAGGAACGCTCGTGGATCGGCAAGGATTACCTCGTCTAAGAAGTCATCGCGATGCATCCGTGCATCTACCAGAATTAAATCCTTTTCGGTGTCGTATCGTTCGTCTCCTTTTGTCCTGCGAATATGTACCTACCCGTACTTCGCTTCCTGCAAACAAGCACATTGTATTAAAGCGAAGTAGTGTAAACGGAGAAGTTTGTTGGGAACTTGGTAACGAAGCCCGTCCCCTTAATCCATCGATTCTTTGCGTCTGTTTCGGCGACGGTCGAGGGAGGGAACGCTGATACAAAGTCCCGAATTTATAGAGACCCAGCAATAGCAGCAACATCGAACAAGCATAAACTACAGTTAAACTTGACCCACTCCTGAAATATCGTTCTTTGATTACTTAGCCGAAGTACACGATGCCTGTCGGCGATGTTGGTGACTGCACGAACGATGGAAGTTCTCGCTCCATCAAGTCCATCTGACGAAATTACGAGATCTCGAGAAAAGGAAAGACCAACGGAGCTTCGGCGTTATTTTCGCGGTAGTTGTTTTCTGGGCCAGGAACTAGGCGGTCCATAAATTCCGCCCAACGATTCCGGGACATGTCGAGGCTGCTCCGGCTTCTGTAAAATCACCGAAAATGCCAGCACCGTTTCTTTTTTTTCTCCGTCTGTTCGCAGCCACATCGTCCATCTGTTTTCAGAGACCGCGGTGATTAATCGCGTTTAATCCCGGCTACTCTTGCACTCCTGACACCCTGATCCGACTATTTCGAAGCTCGATTTTCGCTGTGCCTCGCCTCGCCGCTGCCTGCGAACTCGCGTCAAATTTTTCCTCGGATTCCACGCGACGGAATATCTCGGAGATACCGCAACCTCTCTACGATCTTTTCCCTCGAATTTTAACGGGCGAGCATGCGTTACCTACAAAGGTACCTTTAAACGCGTTTCTCGAAAGTAATTGAAAATCCTTCGCGTAACTTTGCCGTTCCCGGGAGTTTTAAATCGCATGAATGACAAAGCAAAGAAGAACGAAAGACGAGAGAGCGAGAGAGAGAGAGAGAGAGAAGCTCCGTCGATCGTAAAGGAAATCGTGTTGCGGGATGAGTTTCAGCGATTTTGTGGAGGCGTCGAGCGAGTTTCGAGGTCGATGCGATCGGACGGCACGGATCAAATAAATAAAATCAGTGAAGTTCCGTGCTACGACGTAGAACGGGAGAAGTGGTTGTTATTTTTAGGAAGATACACGAAGCGAACACGTATCACGAGCGTGTGCTTCGTTTCCGGGCTAAGGGGAAGCTTTCGTGCGCGAACAAGTGCGCAGTCGGCGGGACGAGATGCGTCTAGACAAGCAGCTATCAGGAAAGAAAGAAGAAGAACGACTTCCGAGTTGAAAGCGGCCGAAAATAAGGAGAGAGGTAATCGAGAGTCTCGCGTTTGGTCGTTTAGCGCGGCCAGAATGTCCTACTCTGATCCTGACAGAACCGATCGAGCAAGAAATTGCCCATCGATCTTTGGATACCACGTGATTTTTGTGCGATAGGGCCTCGATTTACAACCGATGTGCCGAGTTTCGAAAACACGCGATACCTAACTACATATGCGCAACAGACGGTGTGAATGTACGGTACCCAATTAAATGCGATATGTCTTTTGGGGTATCGCAAAATTTTGTAATTAATTTACGTATGTCGTGAGATGGAGAAGATTGAAAATTGTTAGGATAGAGGAGAAGGTGTTGGCAAACGTAACGTCTGTTTCAAATTCTCTCAACGAAATGTTCGAGAGGCACAAAGACCGAACCACCTAACGAGTCTCGGAAATTCAAGAGTCTCGTATTTGGTAGATCTTGGAACGAATCGCAAAACAGGAAACTGTATAAAGCTCGTTTTGCAAGGCGAATTGGCGCGTTACCACCGAGTTCGCTACCGTGACTGATCGCGCGGATCGCGAAACTTCTCGAGCAGAAAGTGCTAAGAGACGCTCGTTAAGGAACACGGAATGCTCGATAAAAATTTCAATTTATACGCAAAAAAGTACTCGAAACTTAGATGAAGAAAGTTCATAACTGGCCATTAAGTCGTTTGGCCAGGCTGCGGGAGGAGCGGCCGTGTTTCCCGCCCATTTTCCTTCTTTGCCGTCCAACCTCTCTCTCTCTTCGCGACACACGGGGCTTTGCTCTAGCGTCGGAAAAGGAACAAGCCTTTCGCTTTTGTCGCTGCTCTTGCTATTATGCACGCCCTCCAAGCCAAGCCCCGTTCAAGACCATTTCGATAAATACTCCTTCTAATTCCCTCTATTTTTCCATGGCTTTCTTCGATCTCCTGAAAAATCGACCTTGATTTATTTTTCGTTCGTGCCGGCGCGGTTAAATATTTGGTCGTTTGGAAGTTCGGAAAAAAATAAAAGTCAAATGTATTGCAGAGAAATTTACCACAGGTTCGTACACCAGACAAATCTTCGACCGACGTCGCTATACACGTCGTGGGCCTAAATTCGTGGCATAAGCGAAGTCAGCGAGATTCTACGGCTCGAAATAAGACAAAAATTAAGAATAAAAAAAATCACGTTGCGTAAAAACTTGTCAAATAATACTTGTATTTGTACTGTATAGTGTATTCGATTAATTATTCTACGCGCGAAAATATGTCGAAAATATAGAAGAAAACGTTTTCGAGCAAAATCGAGTTTGAATTGAAAAATTATTAACTAAACCCGTTTAAACACGATTCTCTCGAACTTTATTCCGTATTTTCGACTTAATTTTACATATAGAATAACCTTCTGTTAATTCTCGAAACTGACACCTCCAAAGAAATGTTGCGTTAATCTAGATTTTCCTCTTATTTTGAGTTATAAAACTTGCCTAACTTCGTTCGTACCGCGAACTTAAACGCACCATCTACGTACACGTATATGGATTCGTTGAATTGGCTAGCAGTGGTAGCATGTGTGCGTCGAACTCGCACCGCAGTTGAATAAGAAAGAGTAAACTCTAGGAGCACGTGTCACGTCGCAACACTCGATATCGAAAAGTTTCTACTCTTTGTCCTGATTTTTTTCAATTGCCTTTTATTTTTATCTTGTCCTTAATCTAGTCAAGGAATCGAGCGAAGGAGGTGAAACGAAATCTTCGACGAAAGGGCCGCGACGAGGCGAACAGAGAAAGAATACAGAGACGCGTGGGCGTCGACTCGATATGTCGTGGAAGTATTTCGTTTTCATAAATATTCAATGGATCTCGCGCAATCGGTGTTCGCTGGATTAGTGCCGCCGCCGTGCTGCTTTCGACGATGCTTTCGAGGTTACGACCGCGTTTAATCTCGCTATTTACCACCCGCGCATCGCGCTCGTGTTAGAGCGCGTTGCGAAAGACGTCGTTAAAGCGGCTAGAAAAGATTTGATTCCTCGTCCCGTTAGAAGATACTCTTAAGCCTGTGAGTGACGCCTTTCAACTTTCAGCTCTCAAGCTCGATCCCCAATTTAACCTGTCGAACGAATATAACGAGTTAATTCGTCGTTTGAAATCACCTCCGCGACCGACTTTCGTGTTCGTTTAAATCTTCCAAGGATTATCTAAACTTTCTGACTAGCCTTTAAAGAAGAAAAGTTGGGGGAGCGAAACGGTCCGTCCGGACCAACCTACTTGATAACTGCCGTCGACGTTCGAAACCGTGCAGACGTTAAATCGGTTTTGGACAGTTGGCACATAGATCTTATTAGAGGACATTTTCAGACTGTTTATCACGATCGTTCGAAAACGTACGGCATATACGTGCACGCGAGTCTCGGATACGACATACATACGTATATGTATCGATGTCTCGTGATGAACGACCATCTAAGAATCGAATCAGGAATCAGGTTTTGCTTCGCGAAATTCGACATGTGAAGGACGAAAATCGTCGTGTAATACCATCGTCGCGCGGTGTTACAGTTTAACTCGAACGTTTGCGTTTACGTTATCCGTGTTAAGATAACGTCGTCGGTTTTGAGAAACAGAGTGCTTCGTGAGAATAAAACACAAGTTCACACGGTGGCTTTGAATTATGGTGGTGGATAAACGTACGTATACCGTTTCTCTCATCGGTCTCACAACGAATTCTCCCAAAGGTAGTGTTTTGCGTTCTCTTTTCGTCCATCTCTCTTTTCCATCGCGCGCTGCCGCTCGTTGCACCGTTAATAATAATGGAAACACGAAAAACGAATCAAACCAAGCACGTAGCGTGTGTTTTTACTCGTTAATATTTTTAATATCTTCTCATCAACCAAAGCTACGAGATCGTACAACTCTGACAAATTAAATTATCCGTAAGTTACCGTCACCTGTTCTCCTCTGTTTGCTCTGGCGCCCTCGTTCGTGTAAACGAGGACGCGAAACAAAGCTGGTTGGAAAAGGCAGCTAATCCTATTGCTTCGAGCGTTAATCGCGAGTCTCGGCCTGGTTAATTCTCACCGCGAGGTTTCGGGGTGCTGTTGTCCCGTGTTTCGTCAATCGCGTCGGCTTTGCTGAAAAAGTCTGCCCCCGCCACAGTTTTGCTTTTCGCCTCGCGCAAACTGTATCCGATGCATGAAATAGCAGCGCAGTACTCTTTTCTTCCGGCGCGTACATACATATTTTTTGCGTTACATATTTTTACGTCGAATAATATAATTCGCCAAACAAAATGATTTTTCATCGAAAGATAAACGTTTATTATTTGGCAAATCGATTAACTTCGCGAAACAGAAGGTAGAGAAAATTGATGGAATTTTATACGATAAGCGGCAATCAAGTGCTTTGGCATTAAAGTTTTTAGAATTTTCACAAGTTTTCCGTATGGGCGGTTCAGATTAACGTTCCTCGAGCGACGGTTTCTTTATTTCGTGGCCTTTTTCGATCTGTGTCTCACAATAAGCTAGCCTTCGCAGTTCACCGAGATGCTAATGCAGATTCTCGGTACGAACCGAGCAAAATACGCATCGTGCGCCGAAATCCGAAATCACGAAGGATTGTAGCGGCGATATTTGCTTGTGTATCTTATTAACCTGATTCGCTTCAGTATTTTCAACGGGCACTTTTAATTAATTCCTATACCTTCGATTTATACGAGTGGCGGCAATCCGAAAATCCACTCTATGGTATATACCAACTGTTGACAGAGTACCTGACGCGTGATCAAATTCATCCTTCGATCTATGGACTACCGTGCACGTTTCTGGTTGCAAGTACGTATCTCCGTGATCGATATCTATCCTGCATTAGCGGTGAAAAATTCTCTGCCACGCTTTCTTAGGTTCATCGTACGTGACGAAATTGCGCCAGTATTATGCAGAGTCTCTCATTCGACGAAGAAAGAAATTGTAATTGCGAACCTAACGAATAACGTGGTAAGAAGAAGAAAGAGAATAATTAATATTAGAGTAGGGCTCGTGTGAAAGAAATGGGTTTTAGGCGCTTGTTAAATATCGCCTCCGTCGATTCGTATCAAAAGTTGGCTCGGGGGGGAAAAATGATTTAATCGATACCTCGAAATAACTCTCACTCGCCCTTACTATCTCCAAAGAACACATCCGGAAGTTTGATTCTTTATTAGAGAGTTTACTTGTTCACGAAACTCCTTTCTCGGTCGGAATAATGGAGAAGGGAGCAGGGCAAAAGGCGAACTCTCGAACAAGCTGACGGTTTCATCCTTCGTTTGAACGGAGAAAAACTTTGCTTATTTCGATCATTGCGGTCGGTCCTGCACGAAGATTTTAGTAAGAAGATTGGTCTTTTTTTAATTATCGACGCAGAGAAAAATCCCATAAGTTGTACTATATCTGACCTCGACCCGATAAACAGCTAGCACTTGCCCCTCCCCCGCCTTCCTTTCTCTCTGTCTCTGGTTTTCTTTTGGTCTAGTCGCCGCGTAATCATTCGTTCGTCTCATGTTCTCCGCGTAAAGCCTCTGGCATTTATTCTCCTGATTTCGATTCCCTCTCTTCGACACGTTACCAAGATAAGAAACGAGCTGAAACGCGCGAGCATTCCGAGTGTCTTTCGAGGACCACGAACGCGTTCGACAAGGGGTCAGGAAACGTGACGCGATCCAGGACACGCAATAAACGAGGAAAACAAACGTGATAGCTACCGGTGCAAATATTTCTGTTATGTGGCTCGAAGATCGCGAGAATTTGGAGGTTCTCTCTCGAGGGAAGATTGGAAAAACTTTAGCGAGGAAGAGACGCGATCGTTGATGGCGCTATGTTCCGACGAATATCGAGTGCTAGCGTGACACTCGGCTCGCTCTCGTTTAATTTATTTTCTCTAGAAACTGCAGCTACGGAAGAACCAACCGGTTAATGGGAGTTACGACAGAACTACGACTGTTTGCTCGGAAAATATCTGTTCCCAATGTTTGCACGGAACGAAAGGAGAGAGGAAAGGGAACGGGTCACCGGCAACTGAATTTTTGACGAAATACCAATTCTCCGTACTAGCTGGCCTCCCTTTCCATCCGTGATGGTTTGCCTTTCGCCTCTGCCGACCTTCCACTTTCATTTCTTCTCTTTTTCTCGGCCCTCTTTTCTCTTTTTCTTCTAGTTCAGAGAGAAAGGAATCTCGAACGCTAGTCTGGACCAAACTCGAGAGCCAATCGCGAGTCTCTTGTTACGGTTTCAAGGTTAAAAGCGTGGCCAGGCCGAGTTCGCCTTTTGTCGTTTACACGGACAAAACCGGTCGCAATCGAACGGTTGCCCCTGCAGAAATTGCACGGATTTTCCAAACGAGATGACTTTCGCGAAATGACTTTGTATGCTCGACAATCCACGATACTGTTACATCATCATGACAAATTTACACGAAACGTTACTGGAATAAAAACTATTTTACGCTCGATAGAATGTTGTTACACGCGATTGTACAAGTGGTTTCCCTTTGAAAACCAAGCGACACGAGTGCCGCGGTAAATCTAATTTCGAGAGATTGCACAAACGACCGGTCGGAAAATGACATATTAACGAAACACGCGTGATCAACGCTGCCGGTTAACCCTTGCACAGTGTAATTCGGGAGAGAGAGGTTCGTCAAACTGTCAAACATAGTATCATAATATTTTTATATTTATTCAGAATATTTACTTCCTACGAAAAGTTGAAAGTACATATTATTGTTTTACGTGCGATATTAGAAACGCAAGAAACTTTACGATAATGAAATAATTACGTTCTAGATCTTTCGGGATAAATCTTATCCTTGTTATTTTATTACGCCGCTAGACAGTTAATAATCTCCGCGCGCGTTACGGATGCGTTCCTCATTTAATTTTCGTTCTTTCAAGGATCGATTTTCACCGGCAAAATTCCATCAGTTTCTCCACCTTTCACGCAGATTCGTTGGAATTTACATCGAAACAACGCGCAGTTTGCAAATTGTAATTATTTGATTATTCGAAGTTGAATTCGCCTGGTCTTTTGATTTCCTAGGCTATTAAACAAATAACCTGTGAAATTCATCGGCATCGTTAAATTCTCTTCTCTTTCTACGCGATCCCGTGAGGTTCTCGAAAACGAATCTCTGGCGCGCCCGATGGACCGCTATTTCCGGGAAAATTGCTTGCTCGCGACAAAGGGCGTCTTTTTAGCCGTCCGCTTCTCGTCTCCTTCAGATGTTTTTGTTTCCATCGCGGGACGCCTCGTTGCGCCGTTATTTTCGGCAGTTTTCTCTCCTCCTGACCGTTTTATTTCCAGATGCAACTACGTTGCACTTTGCCACTCGCTAAAATTGCACTCGCGTTTAATCTTCTCGCCGATTTCGCTCGCTGATTTCCAACGCAACTTTCACAACCGTTGTCGCATATTTCGCGAATTCACGGAAAAACGCTCGTGATTTTAGACTATTTGAAATTGAAATTTCAAATAGCGCGAGAATTGCGGCGACCGCGTTCCATTCGTTAAACCGCGCCCCTTCGGGTAACTTTTTTTTTTTTGTGGAAACGTTTCGTTTATCTAACAGTCGTTGATAATTCGAGAGAAGTTTGTGCACGCGTTGGAAATGAATATCAAGCAACGCCCGACCAGCCTTTATTCGTAAAATAGAAGCAGCTGGACGCGCAACAGATTGATACCTTAAAAGAAAAATTTATCATTACGCAGTTGTCGTAGTTGTATTTGTCTGTCCTGATTTTCGTTTAGAAGAAAATAAGAATTCTTTTATCAGCGTGCTTCGGTATTGAATGCGCGATGAATTCGAAGAAAAAGCATATTACGAAGTCGGAGATTTAATTTCATTCGACCGAAGATGCATCCGCCTTAATATTTTATTCGATTATACCTGCAATCCTCGATAACTCTAAGCCTCGAGCTCTTTCAGGTTTTAAGGTCTTTCAGAACGCCGCTCGATAGATGACGATTTCTTACGAAGCTGGAAATTAACGTTGATACGATATATCGGGCGTATGCTTGTTTTGCAACCGATTTCATTCCAGATTTTCACTATAGCGATCGTGTCTCGTATTGCCGCTTTAAGTCGTTTACTTCGATCGATTTGACAGAGAACGCGCAGTAAAGAAATGAGGAACGATTAACGTCGGAAACAAACATCGATACGAGAAGTTCAATGAGCTCGCCTGTCGACTTTAGACTTGCGTTTTGTAAATACATCATGAGGAATTACATCAAAGGCGGTGGATCGATGACTTGCACGTAATAAACGTTAATAAGTAATGGATGACTCGCGTAAAACTCAAAATCAGGCAATAACTTGGAATTGTGTCGAAATCTGAGACAAACACGTTATCGCGATAACGTTATCCACGTATTCGCCTGCTATTATTATATAATTTTATCTCGAAGTGACGAATCACAACCGCCGAGCATGCAATAATCTGCGATAACTTGTACATAACACTTTTATAAAAGTTCCTTCGATTCTTATCGCCGCGAGTTCTGTTTAATATATATTGTTCCCGAAAATTTTTTCCGGGGATCGTTGTTATCGAGCAAACATAGGCAAGCAAAAGTTGCTACATTCTACCCAACCGGTTGAAAGATAAGACAGCGGGGAAAGAAACTATTATAAGCAATCTTGTATCGAGCAAACTCGGCTGTTTAACGAGCAAAGTTCACCGAATGCGATATAACGTTTAGCGTCGATAAATGATAGACGTCTCCCCTAGAAAGCGATCGAGTCGACGCGTTGTCATAGAGGGTTATCACCACTTTCTAAGATTTCTCTTCTTTCACCTTTTTGCGTTCCAAGTGTCACGGATGACTGCAGTTTTCGTCGGCCAGGCGTAATGCCACACGGCACCCTGATATTTTCCAAGCGATATCATTCGAACCGATGTCGCTTCCTAAAAAGTTTGTCTCGTTGCGATATTACGCGAATGTCAGCATGGGCAGGCTTACTTCGGATCGGTGGGGATCGAATCTCGCGATGCGAAAACATGTAAAACTCTGGTAGAAGAAAGAAAACATTTCTGTTCGATGCATTTTGTTGAAACGAAGCTCGTCTTTAACTCCCGTGAATCCAGTCACGAATATTAACCGAGGAAGCAACGTTCGTTGTTTCTTCGATTTTATTCCGCTTTTAACAGGGATCTAGAGAAAGAGCGATCGACGACGCTGGAAAAACTACAAATTCGCTGAGAAAAACACGGAGGTGAAACGAAAACGGGAGACAAATGTGGGGTGTTCGTCGGACAAGCTCGTAAAGTATGTTTACGGGCAGGGCCGAATCGAGAGGGAGAACAAGTCACAAGGGAAATGCGAATTCGTGGATGAAACGGTTTACGAACCGATGACCTCCGGCTAGGATCGTATCAAGCACGGAAGTAACGATTCTGTCAACTTTTACCGTTTTTACGCTACAACTTGACGACTCGGTTATCGTAAAATTCACGAACAAATACTTGTAAAGTCACGATCGGTAGTCATCGACGTAAACGATACGTACATACGTTTCATTTTAAAGAAAACGACGATCATTTTGCACGATATGGCGCGTGATCGCTCGAAAATCGGAAAATGTTTGAAAGAGCATCGCGACCTACCAGCTCCGTGTCTTTCGTATCGCGAATGACGAATTTTTTCCTACAATTTCGACGTTGATGGCTGTATGAACGAACGAACCGAGCATCCGATTACGGCTGTTCTAGCAGGACAGCGCGGCCTCGCTCGGGAAAAACGGAAAAGGTTGAAAAAACTGAAAACTCGTAGATTTTTTTCGGGTCGCCGGCTACATTTTTTCCTGCGACTTCAATTATTACGAACGATCGCGTGCTGCTGTTCTCGTAAAACGCACGCGTTTCAAGCTGAATTCCAAAGTTCGTGACAAGGGTGAAAAATTGAAAAGCACAAAGCACAGAGAAAGCGCCGAGGCTGGTGTTGTTGCATCGAATCCGACCGGTTGCATCGATAGCCTACGAAATACACGCATCATCGCTTCATTGGTTTATCGTATACGAGGGAGCAGGTATACGACCATTTTCCGAACTAAGACACGAGAATAAAGTAGCAATCATTTCTCGAGTTTGAAACGTGAAACGAGCATCGAATTCGTTTCGCTCTAGTTTATGTTACCAGTAACACTGTGTACGATGTTATAGACGATATTTATCGAGTTGAGCGGCAGATGTCTCGCGTACTCTAACAGATTCGTATCTCATTCTGTGTACGTACCTGTTAGAACGATGGTAGAACGTTTCTGTTTCTACAGGACACGGAATGGTGAACGTTGTTCCGGAAGAAAAAGCGTTCAGATAACAGAATGTTCGGATAGTTGAGTACGTATTTGGATAATAGGAGCAGTAACAATACAGGTCTCACCAAACTTACTTACTAATTGAATCGCCTGATACACGAGAACTCGCTAATTTATTTCCACGAGTTTGGCCCACCTATCTTGCAGTTAGTCGCGTTTTATCTCTCGTCTCTCTCGTCTCTACAAAGCATCTTGGTCTTCTCTAGTTAACGCGCTCGTTCCTGTTCCTTCATCCTCCCGGTGATCCTCCCGTTTTCAGCAACGTCGATCACGGTCCATCGGTTAGTCGAGTTTACGTTTAAAGTTTGATGGTTTGAGCGCGCCACGAATAACCACGATGAGGAGCTCTCAGCCTTTTCCATACGTTTCACAGACCTGTTGCCGCGAGCAGCGTAACGCAGGCATCTTTGCGATAATACGATCTATTTTGGGATTCTGTTCGGTTACCACGTTATTTCGAATCCTTTTCGCGTGTCGTACATTCCTAGTATTTATCTGATCCTTCGCGACTCTCCGCGCGTTTCCTTCGAAACAACAATCGCTTAAGCAACGCAACGACTCGGTAGCTTTTAATTGACGCGTGCCACAGCCCTGAATTCGTTGCAGCCGGAGGCTCGTTGAAAAATTTATGGGTTCTTGACGCGGTTGTGGCGGGTTGAACGATTTTAAAACTTTAACGATCTGCATCGGTCGAGTTATTCGCATATTCGTCGAACAGATGGAAACCCCAGTTGAAACGGCGAAACAGGTACCTCGGTGTTTGCGCAACGCATCGAGAGAGTCGGCTTTGAATTTCGCGAACGATGCATAAAATGTATCCGTCGAGCGTGCTCTCCGTTCTGTCTATCGGCCAGAGAATATAGTTAGTTGGCTTACATTACCGGGACTGGTTCTGCAGTTCATCAAAGCTTGGTACAATAAACACAAGTCAAACGCTCGCTAGCTGCTCCAGCCACGCGAATTGCTTCCATGGTACATAAACTGACTTCTTCGGCACGTGCCTGAACGGAGAGAAATTCTTGCAACTCGACGATAACCATCTTCCGCGAATTCGTCCTCCATGGCATCCTGAAAACCGTTGATCGATCAATTTCCGTGATAAGGAACTGGTGCGATAAAGCGTCGCGATTGCAATTTCGTGGCGTGCATCGAACAAGACGTGACCAAACTCTGTTCGAAAGAACGATAACCGACTCGACTTTGAAAAGCCTGGAAAATCTAGCGCGGGAAATGGGTCTCGTTCGCGGTTTCATGGTTGCGGTCGATCAGATGAATTTTATAAGCCAGTCATCGATCAGCAAAGTTTTCTACAGAGGCGAAAGCATCCATAGCTATAGTTGCAGCTATGTGAAATGCCGTATCGAAGATACTTCTCAGAAATTCTCCCGTCATTGTTTGCGCATTGTTTGCGAGAGCGGTCACCGGAGAATAATGGATCGAAGTCCGCTACATAACAACGCATACTTTTTCCCTGCCATTCGCAGCCGGCGAATTTTCGCACGTTACTTCGCCATAAGTTTTCAAACGTAACGCGAATGTACGTATCTCATTGGCCTTTCGAGCAAGCGGAACGGTCTGAGTTTCGCTTGTTACGAAACGAGAAGCGTTGGAACGCTAGCTAGTTTCACGCGGGCGAAAACTGCCGTGACGTTATCCCCGATATTTTCGAGAATTCGCGTCTCTTCCGAAACGTCGCCAACGTCTCGAAGCATGGACGCGAAAGCAAACTTGAAGCTTCAACGAGAAAAATCTCGCCTCTCTGTTACAGGCATGAGTGCAGTTCTGATGAACGGGCTCCTAATGCTGGGCTTCGTCGTAGCGACCATGCGGGACACGATGGTCCTTGGATTTTCCGGGCCAACACTAGTCATGGATCAGGACATCCCTTCGAGGATTTGCAAGTACAGCAGGGGGTATTCGATGATCCAAGTTCATTGCAAGAATTTAGGCCTCGAATGGATTCCTCCGCATTTGAAGACGGAAATTCAGGTAAGACGAGTCGAAGCATGGAGTCTTCACATAATCCGGAAGATAGTGATTAGCGATAGTCCGTGTGTAACAAGCTATTTCGAAAGTTACATCTAACTAAGTTGATGGTAAAAGCGGAGAAAACGAAAGTATGGTGTTTCTTCTGCGATTACGTGAGACGATGACGCTCGATCGATGATGCCGTATTTGCGTTTCCTTCATCTTCACCATCAATGTGACAAAGCTAGATGACTAACGGCAAAGTAAGTTATCATAGACGGAGAAAGGTCACTATCTGCCAAACTATTATGTTCTTCCGATTGCAGCATTAAACGAATCGAATTCTTGCTATAGGTGCTGGACGCGTCTGTGAACAGAGTGCGAGTGTTGACGAACGACAGTCTGGCGGCGTACACGAATCTCGCCTATGTTTATCTGAGCGACAATTTCATCCAGGAGATCCAGGAGGGAGCATTCGATAATCTACGATACCTGAGGGTGATCGATCTGTCGACAAACGGCTGCGATTCCCTTCCCAAGAGTCTCTTCCAGTTACCGTATCTCCAAAAGATTTATCTAGCCAAAAATAGACTGAGCGACGACCTATTCAAAAACATGGAAGTGAAGTCTCCGTTGATCTTCTTGCAGCTAGCGAAGAACAGGCTTAACAAGATACCACAGCTGGGTCCGCTTCCCACGCTGTTGCACCTGAACGTTTCGGGCAACAGCATTGCCTCTGTTTCTCCGGAGGATCTGGCTTCCTTCTGTTCTTTACAGATCCTTGACTTATCTAAAAATCCGATCAAATTCGACGCGAATAGCTGCGAGTGCCAGACGTTGAACGCGTGGCTGAGCATCCGCGGAATTCATTCGCGACCAGTCTACAACTGCACCGAAGAGCACGAAAGGGGATGCACGAAACCGGAGTTCAGCAATAGAACCACGGAACTGTACGAGCAGTGCTCGGAAATACAGCGATTGAAAGAGGAGACGAAAAAGGCCAGGTACATGTGGATATTGATCGCCTGTTGCATCTCTGGCTTCCTCATCTGTCTGTTCATTAGCTTGTTTTGGGTGCACAAGAGAAACAAGCGGAAGAAGAAGCTGAAGGAAGAGCAGAGGCTAAACGCAAACAACGCAAATACCGAGTTACTCAACAGTAATTTAAACCAATCGGAAAACACTTGAAATCTGGTCATAGCGTCTAGTTGTCAAACAGAGGTACCTACGATCGATTCGATTCTATGTTCGATCGACAAAAAACGAACAAAGTGAGAAACAGGAAGACGAGAAGCAGATGTTAGTTCGTCTGGCCCTTAAAACAAAGAAAAAGACGTATGTCGGAGCGATTTTTTTTTCTAGATATATGCTGATATGTATAAGGTGTTACGTGAGACTTCGATCTTTCATCAATATGAGAGTATCCCGTAACATGTGTGATCTAATAAAAAACGGAAGCGATGGCGAAAAATGTAGTAGGTAGAAAATGCGGAAGAAATTACTTTTGCGAGGCTTCGCGTTCAAGGAAACCGATACGAAAACTTGCTTCCAACGTATGTCGATTCGCGAACGTACAGAAGGATTAAAACGGATGTTGTCCCTGCTCGTATTCGCACAGGATAACCTTGCGATAAGTTATACTACGGGAATATTAGATTGCAGAAATTCGATCGAACGCATCGTGTATTCGCCTGCGAATTTCTAGTATCGGTTTCCTGGAATCTGAAGGCCTCGTTTCTATGAGTTTCATTCGGAATTTGCGAGATCGATTTGCGATCGGTTCGAAACAGCGAAGACGCCCCCATCGAAAGATTTTGAATATCGGACGGAGGAAGGGTAGAATTATTCAGAGGCATCTAAGTACTTACCAATGTTCTTGCGATCATGGAAATGCGTTAAGTCGTGAAATTAAACTGTAAGAAGTTTACAAGGACAAGAAATTCGGACGGAAGAGCAAAGTATAAAATCACGATTGCGTACACAAATATTCCTACACAAAATAAATAACCGTGCGATCTCGGATTATGATTCTCGTTTATGATTATGATTATCGTTAATCTATGAATTTAATCGAAAACCGATATCACGAATTTCCGTCGTTTGTCCTGTTTCTACTACCTAACGCTAAACAACGACTCTGATCGTCGTACGCGATATCAAAATTTCGATATACATACATACGTGTTATTATTATCGCATAGTTGTTGAAGCTAATGAATGTTATACAATCATAAATCAGATACGTAAGTTTCTGGAAATGAGATTCGTAAAGTTCAATAGAAGATGTGTTATCAATTCAGATGCTTAATTGACGCCTTGATGATACATACTACGTATACAATGTAATTCTCATCACATGCGTCTTTTAAACGGACTCTTCGTTTCATCGCTTGAGAACGTAATGTCGGTATAAGTTATATTGTATGTATATGTTGTGTGTGTGTGTGTGTATATATATATATATAATACACACAGCACACACACAAAATATATACTTATATCCAATCTTATATACATACTTATATTGTATGCACGAGCAAATACATATGTATGTATGTATAGTCATGTTGAATACTGCGTTTATTGATATTTAATGAAAAAAATATTTTCTATTATTTTTACGTTCGTTTTCAAAAGTATTTATGCCTTTTTTAACCTCAAATATATTCATTATAATCAAAAATTTAAATTTAACATAATTTTATGCTTTTTACAAAAAGTGCCAAATGTCGTCAATGCATTGTGTATAAATTTCCTAGTCTCAAGTACGGCCTACAAAGGGAAAAAGTAAATGATAAAAATGCTATGTTATGTCCAGCTCTCTGATACTAGTTCTTCGTATTTGTACAATTTCCTTAGTTATTCTTTTTAACCACATAAAATAGATGACACATTATCTGAACAAAATTGTTGAACTTTTCGAGGATTAGTAACAATGATGAAGAGACGAAGAACTATGAATTGCGAAAAATCCGAGATGATAGTATAAGACCAAATTTTGAACTAACAATAAGTATGACACGAAGCTACAACCTGCCAATCGATAAATGTCCTTTCTATATGTATGCGTTAAGTATTTAAACTTAAACTATACTTGTAATACATTTCTATTGAATTTTCTTTTACTTTCAATACGTGCGATGATATATTGTACAAAAGTGTTACCGACAGTTCGATAAATTCCATGAAATAAAACTTAACTCTAGTCGACCATTGTTTTACCAGAAAACCCGAAATTATTTCATTGAGAAATTTTAGTTTTGCCTTTTGTTCGCGTCAATGAACATTTTAAAAGATAATGTATCGGTGAAATCTCTTTCTTGTCATTTAATTTATCGATAACAAGAACATTGGGTAATTAAATAGTCATTTAATTAAATAAAATTTGTAAGTTAATTCTTAAATTGGAATTCTTCTGTTAGACGACTGCGGGTTTCATTCAGTGTAATGAAAATTTCGAATAGGAATTGAAACTAACTTTTTTATTATCGTTCATTTAATGTTATTTGGTTAATTTGATATAGTTATCGACCTGCTGGTCAATTATCTTGATGAAAATGTGTTTATTCAGTTCTTACATCAAAGATGTGCTGTGTTGATAAGCAGATCCCTCTTTTCATTAGTCTGTCAAGAGATGCCGTCCTGATCGTCATTGCGAAGTAATATGGATATAGAAAAAGAAAGATAGAAATGTGTAGATATACGCAAAGATAACTACGGGGCGATATCACGTATTAGTTTAAGGTTAACCAATAACTCATGCGAGCGCAGGCGAGTAAAGCACAGTCAAGTAACGTCCTCCTACTTAAGTGGATGTTGCTAGTCATCCAACGAATTGTTGTGCAAGTGAAAAGTAATGGAACATTCGCATGCTGTAAAATAGACACGTCTATCTTCTTTGATCGTAAGTCGCGCGAAACATTGACTAAACATTTATTTGTGCTTTCCATCATTTACATTTTATAATATTTCTCGCTTCTATCTACCAGCAACATGCATCAAACCTATCGTTTTGGGTTATCTTGAAAAAGCGTGATGATGATATGACAGTTCATTTATCAGACGTGATTCTAACAATCGATGAATCATTTAATGTTATTAAAGACGTTAATAAACTTTAGCGCACACTGCCGAAAATTTGTAAATTCTAGTTTCTATTACATATGTTAAATTCGATTTGTCAACGCCTCGCCAATCAGACTTCTTCGTATAGTTTTACAAGAAGTAAGCACGTGTAGATTAAGTCGGGCGAGTAAAGTCCAATTTGATATATAACCATTTGATATATAATCAATGTTCTTTGAAGCATTATTTTAAGCAAGCAATCCCATATTATATAAGGAGATTAAACCAAAGCATTTTGTAAAAGTATTAAGAACATTTAAGTGTACAATCATTAAATGTTCTGCTTTAACATTTCGTATTTAGTTGGTATAATCGTTTTGTATTGTTGCTATTAAATAGAACTGTTAAACGTTTTTACATATAGGAGCAAATATCAATTTCCTGTACTTATGTTAAAAATAGAACATGTGTCAAATCGAGAATAATATCTATTAATATGTACTAATGCCAATTAGAAATCTGATAAAACCCTACCGATACTTAAAGATATATTTTGTATTGTTAGATTTAGTTTGTTAACTTATCATTTTGTACATCACTTATCAGAACAAGTACTTACATAGTATATGCCTACTCTACTTATTTATTTATCTTTCATTTGTATATATTTGTAGTGAAATAATAAAGTTATAATAGCATAGTACATTAATTTTATTGTTTGTAAATATACATTAATTTAACAAAAAATTGTAATTTTTCCTGTCCACACCAAAATTTTGCAGGAAAAGCTAATTAATCAAAAACCATCATGGATGGAAAAGTAAAAGCAGAAAGAAGAAAGAATCCTAGAGAAGGAGCAAATCCTCTTAGTAATATAACATTTGCGTAAGTTTGAAGAATACAATGACTTGTTCATTTCTTTCCTGTTATTGGCTACTAATAAAAACACAAGTTCATGGTGATAAGTAAGCAATGTTTCAATAAAGATACCTATGAATCAGGTATAAGGAAGTCTTGTAAAAGATGGCATAAGAATTATCTTGAATTCTATTGTTAAGTCAATAAATGAGATAAAAAGAAGTTGTCAATGTTTGCCATTATCTACCAGTATTTTTAGACAGAAATTTTTGAAAGAACTTTTCCTATTATCTTTAATCAGGTACTATTGACATTAGTCATTTGAAAACAGATAATTCTATTGCCTTGTAACATTTGGCTCAGTCATTGATTTAAAGATAATGCGAAGTAAAAATGCTGATGCATTGCTTACTCTTTATCATTGAAATTATGTCAAATTAAAACATTATTTGCCACAATAAAAACTTTATCTTTGTTGGTAGATTTACATTACCTACTTTTTGGGCTGGTTATCATAGAGATTTGGAAGTAACCGACTTATATAAAACTCTCAAAGAACATAACAGCAGTTATTTAGGTACAAAGATATCAAAAGTATGGCAAAAGGATTATGAAGCATATAGAAAACAGAAATTACTGAACAAGGAAAAAGGAAGTACTGGAAATACTGGAAGAGAGAAATTGAAGGAGCCTAGTTTACTAAAGGTCCTTATGAAATGTTTTGGAGTTCAATTAATATTCTATGGAGTAATTTATGCGATTTCCGACATAGTGTTTAGGTACATTGTCTATATTTATTCATATTTATTATTTATTATAATTATAGAAAATCTGCTAATCAAATGCATTGAATTTTTAAATCTGATTACTTGTTCAGATTATCACAACCCTTGTTTCTCGGTCTTTTGATTCGTTACTACAATCAGACGAAAGTCGTATCTATGCCACTGCATATTATAATGACCAGATTATACAATTCTTCCAATTCGCAAGTTCATGAAATTGACGAAGCGATCAAACCGTTAAGTCCCTAAGCCCGTTGTATCTTGCACCTACTAATCCTTTTCTCATATCTGGTATTAGATAGCTTAATATTTTTTTTTTGCTTAGGAAGTAAAACAAGATTAGTTGCTAGTTAGTTAGATTAATATTTAATAATATCAATATAGAGATGCTGTTTATGTAATTTGGAATTTAGTTGATTAATCAGTTACTTGATATTTCATGAACAGTAACTTCTTCTGTTTTATACATACAGAGTAATGCAGCCAATATTCCTCGGAAAGCTTTTAAGATATTACACTAATGATGCAATGACAAAAGAAGATGCCTACTTATATGCAGGTGGTGTAGTATTATGTTCAGGAGTGTTGATATTTATTACTCATCCGTACATGTTAGGGATACTTCATATGGGAATGAAACTGCGTATAGCTTGTTGTACACTGATCTATAGGAAAGCATTGAAGCTTTCGAGAACTGCTTTGGGTGAAACAACAGTAGGACAAGCAGTGAATCTCCTATCTAACGATGTTAATAGATTTGATGTAGCACTTATATATTTACATTACTTATGGCTTGGACCACTAGAAACCATAATCATAACATATTTTATGTACAAGGAAGTTGAATTATCCGCTATTTTCGGAGTTATAATACTTCTACTGTTTATTCCTTTACAAGGTAATGAAAATTAATAACTGTTGTGTATTAAATATAGTACAAACATTTCTTGCATTGTATAGCTTCTGTTTGTCCTTTAAAAATATAGGATATTTGGGTAAAAAAACTTCGGTGTACAGGTTAAAAACTGCTCTTAGAACAGATGAAAGAGTCCGATTAACTAATGAAATTATTAGTGGTATTCAAGCAATCAAAATGTATGCCTGGGAGAAACCATTTAGTTATTTAACCGAAAGAGCAAGAAGGTACTTTTTCTATAATAAGAATTTTCTTTTCCGTATATCTATTTGTAAACATGTCATTGATACCGTTACAGGAGAGAAATTAGTGTTATACGAGGCATGTCTTTAGTTAGAGGTATTACTATGTCTTTCATTATGTTTACGACAAGGATGTCACTTTTCATTACAATAGTAAGTTTTATATTGTACGGTCATAAAATAACTGCCGAGAAAGTGTTCATGTTACAAGCGTATTATAATATTTTGCGGCTAAATATGACTGTCTACTTTCCACAAGGTAAGTATATTTGAATAGACAACTATTATTAGTGATAGATTAAATCTAACAAAACAATCGATGTCGTAGGAATAACACAAATAGCTGAATTGTTGGTTTCTGTAAGACGTTTACAAAAGTTTATGATGTATGAAGAAATTAACGCAGAGAACGAAACAATGGATTGCAAGCAGAAAGAATCAAAAAATGACAAGGGTAAAAATGATACAAATATCATAGAAGAAGATGTACGTGATGGAAAACGTAAGACGACAAATTATCAAGGAGAATATATTATGTCGCTAAAGAATGCTAATGTCAAATGGTTTTCACACGATCACGAAGATACGTTAAAAAATATAAATATCAACGTGAAATCAGGTGAATTAATTGCCGTTGTTGGCCAAGTTGGGTCTGGTAAAAGTAGTTTACTTAATGTAATGTTAAAAGAATTACCATTAAAGTCGGGTACTATAGAGGTTCGTATTGCTCCTTGGATGATTATATTTTCTTCCTATAATAAAATAATTGTAAACATTCTATTTTGTTTTACAGGTAAATGGGAAAATCGCCTACGCTAGTCAAGAACCGTGGCTGTTTGCTGGTTCCGTTAGACAAAATATTTTGTTCGGTCAAAAAATGGATCAGTTTCGGTACGAACGTGTGGTTAAGGTTTGTCAATTAAAAAGAGACTTCACATTGTTGCCATACGGCGACAAAACGATCGTGGGTGAAAGAGGAATTAGTTTGTCGGGTGGGCAACGTGCTAGGTCAGTAATTATAATACTATTTATATGCATTCTATTAAAGACGATATTGTGTTGCAATTAATCGATCACATTTGCATGTATAGGATCAATTTAGCCAGAGCGGTTTATGCAGAAAACGAGATCTACTTATTAGACGATCCTCTAAGCGCCGTAGATGCTCATGTAGGCAAACATATGTTTGAAGAATGTATCGTGAAATATTTAAGGGGAAAGACTAGAATTCTTGTCACGCATCAGTTACAGTTCTTACGAAATGTCGATAGAATAATCGTTTTGAAAGACGGAGAAATCGAGGCTGACGGGTACGATCCGTGGCATCTAGTTTTGTCACATTTTTCTTCTTTAAGTATTCTTCTTCAAATTTATTTAAGTCAAGTTTTACTCGTTTCAGTTCATACGATGAGCTTATTGCGATGGGAATGGACTTTGGAAGATTATTAGAAAATTCTGCTGAAGAAGAACGACCAGGTTCTGTCCCTCCTAGCAGGTCTAATTCTCGGAACGCTAGTAGTACATCTTTGAGTTCGTTAAAGAGTAGTGCTACTGAGAAAGAGGATCCGATGGAGGTAAGTAAATATTTTGTTCGTCAAAGTGAATAAAGACCGAGCGAAAACTAGAAGGATTTGTAAATTATATGTAGGTAGCTGAAGCGCGTACAAAGGGCAAAGTTTCCGGTAAAGTGTATGCAGCGTACTTTAGAGCTGGTGGAAATTGGTGCGTCGTAGCTACGATTGCTATGCTCTGCGTGCTCGCGCAGACGTTAGCCAGTGCTAGCGATTTCTTTATCTCTCAATGGGTCAATATGGAAGAAAAATATGTAATTATCATTGGTGTCTTCTTCTTCTTTTTGTCTTTTATAATTTCGGTGAATCGTCACGAGTAAATATATTCATTTAAAGGTGAATGAGACGGGAGGTGTCATTATTGATACCAATTGGAGAGGACCGATAAGCCGCAATGTCTGCATGTACGTGTACACTGGCTTAATCGTTTCCACTATTATAATTACTCTATTACGTTCGATTACATTTTTTTCGACGTGTATGAGAGCCTCCACTAGATTACACGATCGTATGTTCCGATGCATAAGTCGAGCAACAATGAAATTCTTTAATACAAATCCATCGGGTCGAATTCTTAATAGATTCTCGAAAGATATGGGAGCCATCGACGAAGTATTACCAATAGCTCTAATTGATTCTTTACAAATTGGCCTGTCCCTTCTTGGTATTATAGTTGTCGTTGCAATAGCCAACTACTGGCTGTTAATACCCACCGTGGTCATCGGAATCATCTTCTACTATATTCGTGTCTTTTATTTGGCAACTAGTCGCAGCGTCAAACGGCTCGAAGGAGTTAGTAAGTATTTGTTTCTAACACGATTATTTCCTCTGCATTTTATTTCCAAAAGCGAAAAGTATCGTTTTTCATATTCACAAGGGAAACCTATCGAATTCGTGGACTAATTGTAATGATTAAATAATTTGTAATAAAAAACGGTAGCTCGGTCACCGGTGTTTGGACATCTCAGTGCAACTCTGCAAGGGCTGCCAACTGTTCGAGCCTTTGGAGCGGAAGAGATTCTTACGAAGGAATTTGATCAACACCAAGACTTACACTCGTCAGCATGGTACATATTCATCTCTTCTTCAAGAGCATTTGGATTCTGGCTGGATTTTTTCTGCGTTATCTACATCATGCTGGTCACCTTGAGCTTTTTGGTGCAAGATGATGGAACGGGGCAGGGTGGTAACATTGGTTTGGCTATAACGCAAAGTATTGGATTAACCGGAATGTTTCAATGGGGTATGCGGCAAAGTACCGAACTGGAAAATCAAATGACTTCGGTGGAACGTGTGGTGGAATACAGGTGAGCGTCTCGATAGAATATTATTAGCATGATCTTTAAGCAAGGAGTATTGCTCACTTATGCGAATTGTATTTTTAGCAACGTGGAAAGCGAACCACCGCTCGAAAGCACGCCGGATAAAAAACCCAAGGAAAGTTGGCCCGAAGAGGGTAAAATTGAGTTTAAGAATGTATATATGAAATACGATGCGGCTGAGCCTCCGGTGCTGAAAAATCTCAACTTTGTGATTTATCCGCAAGAAAAAATAGGGATTGTTGGACGTACAGGCGCGGGGAAGTCATCCTTAATATCGACGCTATTCCGTCTTGCAGAACTCGATGGTGTCATCGAGATCGATGGCGTGAAGATCAACGAGATCGGACTTCATGATTTGCGTTCGAAAATCAGTATAATTCCTCAAGAACCTTTCCTGTATTCGGGTTCAATGAGAAGAAATCTAGATCCTTTCGACAACTACGCCGACGATGTGCTGTGGCAAGCGTTAGAGGAAGTTGAATTAAAGGAAATGGGACTGGATTCTCATATTAACGAGGGTGGTTCCAATCTGAGTGTCGGTCAGCGTCAATTGGTTTGTCTCGCCCGCGCGATCGTCAAAAATAATCCGATCCTGGTTCTCGATGAGGCTACAGCGAACGTTGATCTACGAACCGACGAACTCATTCAAAAAACGATTCGTTCTAAATTCTCCACTTGTACGGTGCTGACCATCGCGCATCGTCTTAATACCGTGATGGACAGTGATCGAATTTTGGTGATGGATGCCGGTAGAGCCGTGGTAAGTTACTTATTATGCATCGAATTACAATTAGTAGAAGGTAAGTCGGAGATAAGAAGAGTGATTTAACAAACTTGTTTAACCTCGTAGGAGTTTGATGCTCCGTACGTCTTGATCGAAAGGAAAGGATATCTAAACAGTATGATAAACGAAACCGGGCCTGCAATGGCAGAAGCTTTAAAGGAAGTCGCTCGCCAAAGCTATGAGAACCGTACGTCGACCACACTCTGATAATTTCGTAACGCATTTGCGAATTCATAAACGAAACACGGAAATAAATGTCACTTTTTTAAATTTTACAAATTGCACGGGCTATGTTTTATAAGTTTATATTCTCTTTATACGATTATTGATCGGTGGGGTTGGTTAACTCTATCGAAGCATACGTCATTTGAACGAGTTATCTCTCACTGGATTTCGTGTTCATCGATACAGTATTATTACATAGATTTTTGTAAATGAACTTGACATACTTTCATTCAGATAAGCATTGCCTTGAATAACCGTGACGAGACTCGAACGTACTTAAATTTAAATACGTGATAGACGCTATTTTTATATAAACGATACATATATAAAGTTTTACCTCGCTGTTGCGATTCTTCTCTTGCCATCGCTGGTTGATGCTACGAGAATATATACAAAAACCATTCGTTAAAAGGGTAGGTGTTTGCTCGATTTTTTGTAAATAGAACGTTTTGTCCGATTGGTGCTATATGAAATCAGTTTCATTAAAACGTTGAAAGAATATTTACGGGTTTCTAACATTCTCCGTCTGCATCGTAACGTTTTGTATTACGCGATACATCGAATTTATAGGATGAAACAAACGAGAGAAGGATTTTTATCAGTTCGAATAAACACTTTTCCAGTTTGTACTGTGCCAGGAATGCAGTTCTTCCTATACAAGATTCTAAAAGATTCATGTTTCATATTTGATACTCCCCGTGATCATTTTATTCGCTGTACAATTAAATGTATTGTACTCCTAGGTGAAATCAATTACTTTATGTACAAGTGCCTATGTAATTTAATTAAAGATGAAAAATATAAATGCAGGGAATCATTTATCTTGATAATACATCTTTATCTTTTTCGTTTTACCCTTAAAGGATTTTCCAATACTTAACGCGTTTCCTGTAGGAAAAAGTCGTCGTCGTTACTGTTTAACGGCTGAACGACGGCAGTGGTTTCAGCAAGGTTGCGAAACGTAACGATGTTTCGTATGTGAGTAAGAAAAAGTGACGATCCGAGACACACGATTTCTGCAAATATAAATACTCTTTGTTTATTATCGAATTTTCGAACAACAATTTCCGTTTACTTCTTAATTACGTCAGCACGAAGAGAAACGGACGTCTGATATTTGGTACGTATAGAGCTTTGTATCGTCGATTCTATTCGATATATACGCCATGAAACGGAGACGAGAAGCAACAGTACACACATTTTTCGCCGTTCTGTTTCATAGGTAATTGTAAGAACGGTCACGAGTTTGTCGTCGTAATGCGACACACACACACACACACACACACACACACACACACACACACACACACACACACACACACACACACACACACACACACACACACACACACACACGCACGCACGCACGCACGCACGCACGCACGCACGCACGCACGCACGCACACACACACATGTATATATACATATATATTTAGTGTGTATATATATATGTATATATATGTATATATATGTATATATATGTATATATATGTATATATATATATACTAAAAATGAAAAAGAAAGAAACGCGACGACAGACGATTAGAGGATAGTCGTCGTTTTGTTGTTCTCTATATCGCTAAATAAACAAGTATACCTCCTAATGTCTATACTCTGCTTATACTCGGCTCGCAACAATTGGCCGCGACGTGAGTCAATCGCTCAGGCACATTCTCGCGAGACAAGTACTACACTAGTGTATCGTAATACTGACAGTAAAGAGATTACTATGATATTAAAATTAAGCTCACGTTGCGGTTCTGCGCGTGTGCGTAACATTTAAAGTACAATTACGCGGGTATAACGGTTAGGCTATATGTATATCGTATAGTAGAGTGTGTATATTGTATAGTTGTAGATAATCGTTACTCTAGTATTAGAATTACAGGATTATCGTTTGACGTTACGTTCGCAGATACATCTTTCTAAGTGCCTTGTAGTCGTTCGACGTAACGATAGTTCTGAAAAAACGGCGAAAAAAAAAAGAATCTCACATATAATACACATGTACACACGCATACCCGTGCACGCGCATGCATGCACCTACACACGCACTTATCTTTTTCCTCCTTTTACATATATATGTATATATACAAACCAGTATGAAATATCTATGTTCATTATTAGTCTTATCGTGCGTAGATTTGTTCGCTAGAAATCGCGCGTAAAATCCGCTTAGAAAAGTGTGCCCGAAAACGTAGACGCGAGTTTTACGTAATTCGTGATTTCCATACAGATACAAGGGAGATCGCTAAAATCTAAACGTTGTATAAATAGTGCGATGACTTAGCTAAATAATAAATAAGGACAATAGAGCACCGATTTGTCCGATATATACAAAAAGAGACAACGAGAACTGTACGCGATAAGCGATTACGTATATATACGCGAGTAGCAGAGAACTCGCTTCTTTCTCCGTCCTGTTATTCTTTCTCGTAACTTCTCCAACGCGTTTCGTACTTACTTCATTTTTTCTTTTTTTTCTTTTTTCGCTCGAAGCGCCGCGTGCTCGCGCGAAAAGGAAGACTGCGCGCTTCGCCTGAATTCCTCTTTCCTCGAATTTCGCCGATCGCGATCAGTCGTCGCGTCTGCTCCGCGTGCAGAAGATAAAACAGGATGGAGGATGGCGCGCGTATCTTTCGATATGGTCGAACCTACTCGCGTCCGTGGAAATTTGTCGCGATAAAATCAAGTTTCGCTTTCCACCAGCGAACGTTTAAGTAAATTTATGAATTTCGCTCGTCCTACACAGTACGGTCTGCAGCCAAAGTAAAATTAAAAGACACTCGGTTCGCGCTGTAGCTCTCCTTGCAGACATACGCCAAGGACGTACGTCCAAGGGGTACGTCGCAACGTAAAAAGCACAAGTTAGAATGACAACACACATCGTGTTGCATCGGTTGCCCGAGCGTCGAAACCACTACATTTTTGAAAGTTACAGTTCCGTAGATGCGGTTATTTGCGAGATTCGGCGAGGAAACGGCGTCAACGTGGTGCGCGTTTATTACGCTACGCGAACGAGCGTTTTCGAACGTCTGATTCTGCGCGAAACGCATGGGTACTTGGACAAGCGCGCGGAAACTTGGCCTTGTCACCGCTTTCGTACAAAAGCGAAAGGAAGAGAAACGCGGGTGAAGAGACTACGTAGGTATATGTAAGTATATACTACGTAAGGATCCATTACGTCGTTTGCTTTGTTCGATCGTTTCGCTTTCCTCCGTTTTAAACAAGAACTTCGAGACTTTCGCGCGATCGAGCCTTCTGCTGTCCGCATTTTCCGTTCGCCTGAACGATCATGGCGACCGATTGGCAGCCGCTCTCGGAGCTGATCGGTCGAATCGGTGGCATTGCGAGCCGCAGCTTGTACCAAAATGTGTGGCTGCCGGAACCTAAGTTGCCGGTGTCGTTCCAATGCAAGACCTTCAAACGATCGAGCGAGTATTCGCGTATGTTGTTGTAAGCTCGACTCGATCGTTTCGCGATCGCGGTCGTGTTCAATAGATTCTTGGTGATGATGACTATCGTTCGAGTGGTGAGAGAAGACAGCTGATTCAGGACAACCCCCACGTTCGTCTCGTTCCAAACGTTTCCCAGCGACTCTGGGCTCAGCACCACGATGACTCTTCGACTGGAAACGGCGTGCGGCCCGATCTCCACACCCCCTGAAAGAAAAATCGTTGTATTTCTTTTTCTTCGTCTGTGGAAATAATTCGTGAGATTAGAGCGCCGACGATGTACGTACGTACGGACGAACGACAACGACGAAACATTAAATCGGCGTCATCGACTGGATCGCGATTGGAAAATTCCTCGGCATCGATAATCGTTGGTAGAGAGACGTTTAGGCGCGAGCACCGAGCTTTATCGGCATCCTGTCGTTTGTTCGCCGATGTTTGATGAATTACCAACAAAATGGACGATCAGTCAAAGGATGAACTGGATTCCGCCGAGTCGGCACGCGAGCCAACTATGCCACGACCATAGAAAGCTTTCACCGCGTTCTCTCTCACTCTCTCTCTCTCTCTCTCTCTCTCTTTTGCTTGACCAGTACTTTTGAATCGGAGCTACGCAACCGTCGATGCGGAAAATTCGAGTTGCATCCGAGCTGGTGCAACTTCGGCCAAAGCTTTCTTCCACTTCCAACCGTTCTTCCGTCTGCTTTCCAAAATTCCGAGGTTAGTTCGCTTTCAACGACGAATCGAGAACGAGTGGGAAACGGAGAGCGAGCAAAGAGAAGAAATGCGCGAACGAAACGGTTTCTCGATTCAGGCACGCGTTATCGGAAGTTGGCGGAGCGCAAACGCAGAATCAGCGAAGGAAGCGGTACCGCATACGCTTAATTCGAAACCGCGGCTGCTAGAATCAGAGCGACAAACGAAACGCTTGACGTCAGACAAAGAAGCCGGTCCCAACTTCCTAATTCAATTCGCAAACTTCCATGCACCGGACCACGGTTCCGCGATTCCGATAGATCGCCCTTTCTCCGGCAGCTTCCGGTTCTACATTCGCCGAGCTTGCGTGCATCGTTCGCCACGAGGAACAAGATTTTCCGAACTGCGATACGAACGACTTTCAGTCCGAAAAACGCGCATATTGATTTCGTGACACACGCGAAAGACAGAAGGAGAAAGGGCAGCCGGCGACCACGACGGCGAACAAAATTTATGTATAGGCTAGTTTGCATCGGTGGATCGGAGCCGGCAGCGCGGGGCAATTTGCATTAATAAAATTGGGCGGTCGACCACTCGCTCACCTACACGGCCCTATTTCGTCCTGCCAATTAGAAGGAAATTAGCGTCTGAATATTTTTCACCGAGCACCCGTTATCAACGCTGAGCACCTAGCCGTTGATATTCATGAGATGCGGAACCAGGATGGACGACGTGGCTGCGAAACTAGATCGCGTTATACCCCGTAAACTTTTGTTCGCCTTTGTTCCCGGTAATCGTCCCCGTTTCGCCAGCTTTCCTTTCGCCTTTTCCCTTCTGCCTTCCTTCGCGAGATCCTATTCGTCGCTCGTTCTCGCCAATTTCTCCGCCAAAATACCATCCGGTATCGTTCTCCCTGGATTTCTGATCATCGCGACGCCGTACAGCGGCCTCCAGAGCGACGTTACGTGGCAAAAATTAAAAGCATCTTAACGTGCACGTTGTTCCGAGTCTCGTTGACTAAACGTGGCAAACCTCAGTTCAAACGAAGACTCGTCGTCGTCGTCGTCGTCGTCGTTGCGCTGTTTCGTCGAGTGGCAGAAGGCGCGCGAGATTCAGTCGGCGTTCCCAGGTCGATCCTCCCTCGCTTCCCAAGGAAACCAGGGTTTAGAGTTTGCAGCGAGGGTGTTGGGCGGTTTTTGGCCGCAACAGCTACGCGCTCGATCGCGAGAAGGGATCTAGCGAGATTCCAAGGAACCGAGCTATCCCTAGAGACCTTGGTATAGCCTTTACTTTACCCTTTCGGTCGACCACGCGACAGGAAACTTAATAACGCTATCAACGAGCAGTTTCTCCCTCGGAGAGCGACTCGGTGCCGCGTTTAATTAAACCCGAGACTTACAATTCTGATTCAACTGGGAGAGCTCCAGCGCCGTGCACTTGTACCGGTGCCTCGATTCCAGCGTGGGTATCACTATACCGATGACCAGGTTCGAGTCTTTCTCGTGGTAGCACACCAGAGCGTCGCATTCCTTTCCATCTGAAATTCGCGTTTGTGATCGTAATTAGTACAGGTATTATTATGGTCGTGCTCACCGCTGCCACCTGGCAAATCTCACGAAGCGCGTTTCGATCGCGACTATCCAGATATTTAACGCTAGAACTACCACACCAGTCGAATTGACTGGTTTTACAATTTTATTTTATAATTCCTACTTCATGTCATATTTTTCCTCCGTAATGATGTAATGACTTTTGCAACGGTAACTAAAAGAATAATATAATGAATTTTGTTTCGTTTTTTATACATTCAAACTGAAAATAATTTTGTATCAAAGCTACTTATACCAATACTAGTCGTAATGACTGGTACTTGTCAAAATGTAAAAGGGTCCTGCAATCTGTTTATCAAACCCCAATTAACCAGTTTCCTCGTTTTGTACAACTTCCTACACGTTTTCCAAATTTTTACTGCGTATCATTCCATATGACGATATTAGTTATCAGGAAAATTCCGGATCGATCGCCAAATCGCTAGATGCCAACGCAAGAAGTACCACACCAGTGAAAATCACTAGTTCTACAATTTTATAAATGTGTCAATCCTCGTTTGGGGATTATGGTCCCAGATGGATTAACAATACCAAAAATGTACTACATAATATGGAATTCCTTCTGTAAGAAAGTAATAAATCGATAAATATAAAAATATTCTATTATTACGTATTTTCTAAAGGCCAGTCATTTTAACTGGTTTTGATAGAAATAGCTATCATATTAATTATCGGTAGTTCTAGGGTTAAAATCGCTGGAACGTGGAATAAGTGGAACGTGGAATAAATGGAACGTGGAATAAATGGAACGTGGAATAAGTGGAACCTGTGGAATCGTGGCAAGGATGGTTGAAAGAGGAGAAGAGAGCAGCGGAGATAACAACGTTTCTTTCAACGAATAGATTACTATCTTCTATTTCTATTATTTCTAAACGATTCGTTCCTAGACGTTTAACACGTTGAATGCCCAGGGGGTCACCGGTGACTGGCACTCAACTTGGCCGTGGCGCCGTGAGAGTCACTGATGACTGGCGCATCGATATTAGTAGAAATACATAATTTGAACAAATGTCAATAGTTATAAATTTTGTATTATTACCATCGTTACTACAATGGTGTGACGAAATTAATGCAGTATAAAGCATACAAAAATAGCTTTAGTTATACATGAAATATAGATCCATTGAGTTGGCAACTAAGTGATTGCGGATTTTGTCATTAGGTGGTGTTCACCTAATATTATTTGCGCCTCCTCCAATGGCTATCGAACATGGGGAAAACCCGCTTTTTCCGTGTTTTACCTTAATGAACAATAACCCTAAGGAACGTTTCGAACGTTTGAAATTTTATTTATTTATTATTTCATTGAAATTAATTTTATGAATCTCTTGTAGGTAATACTTCAACATTACATGTATTGTATAATAAAAAATTCATCGTGGCTGCGTGGCCAAACCTTGTAAAACTGGCGTGGCATTCAACGTGTTAATTATATTTCAATTCTGACCAATCGTCACTTTAGAACAATTAAAACCATTATCCTCCACTTTGATCAGCCACTCTTTGAAATTAATTTATAAAAGAGATTAAATTAAAGATATTTTCAACAGATGTATCGATATAAAAAGATACAAAATACAAATATAGAATTAGTTCTATCGATGAAAACGATAGAGCTGGAAAAGATAAATAAGCGAAATTGTTTTCGAGGATCTTGCGCGATAAGATACTCGCTTCCTGTTTATTCGTTTTCAAAACGGGATCTTGTCGCGGCACTTGTTTTTGGCGGACTTTCCGGAACGACGCGACGTCGTGAATTCCGTCGTAGGCATCGCCAGTGCCAACGAGTGAAAGCGACCGATCGTTCGTGCAACTATTCCTCGTCGTTGCTTGGACGCGTCGAGTCGGTCACGGGGTCATCTAGAACGCGGCCGACGTTATCTTTGCGCGCGATCTTCGATCGTTCTCGCGTGCATTCCCGAGAAACATCGATCGACGAACGATGGACGATACGGACGATCGCGCAACATCAGCTTCTGCGAGACAATAACCGACCGGGTCGAACGACCTTAAACTAAACTAACGATTTCCAACCTCTCTCATGGCAGACTTAAGTAAAGCAATTTGATATAAGATCCCAGCTTTTTGCAGCTATAAAACTCTCGAATGTCTCGTAACGATGCTATTTCGTTCCCTAATCAACCGTTTATTACACAGTTGTTTTATACGCGCGTTGGCGTTCGAATCGATCAAGCGTTTCGAATGTTTTTTAATCGTTTTAGGTCGACGCAGCGCGATCGCACCGTTCGCGTACTGTGGTGAACTGTGTCGTGATGTTTGGTCACGATCGTCAATTCGCAATGCGCTCGGTTCCGAATGTAGCTCGTCGCGAGTCATATCAGTTTCCTCTCG